>NC_143033.1:50805000-51127500 GCF_057628025.1 Oncorhynchus mykiss
CTTTTTCCTCCAAACATAATGATGGTCATTATGGCCAAACAGTTCTATTTTTGTTTTATCAGACCAGAGGACATTTCTCCCAAACGTACGATCTTTGTCCCCATGAGCAGTTGCAAACCGTAGTCTGGCTTTTTTTATGGCGGTTTTAGAGCAGTGGCTTCTTCCTTGCTGAGTGGCCTTTCAGGTTATGTCAATATAGGACGCGTTTTACTCTGGATATAGATACTTGTGTACATTTCTTCCAGCATCTTTCGAAGGTCCTTTGCTGTTTTTCTGGGATTGATTTGCGCTTTTCACACCAAAGTACATTCATCTCTAGGAGACAGAATGCGTCTCCTTCCTGAGCGCTATGACGGCTGTGTGGTCCCATGGTGTTTATACTTGCATACTATTGTTTATACAGATAAACATGGTACCTTCAGGCATTTGAAAATTGCTCCCATGGATGAACCAGACTTATGGAGATCTACAATTTTATTTCCTGAGGTCTTAGCTGATTTCTTTTGATTTTCCCATGATGTCAAGCAAAGAGGCACTGAGTTTGAAGGTAGGCCTTGAAATACAGCCACAGGTACACCTCCAATTGACTCAAATTATGTCAATTAGCCCATCAGAAGCGTCTAAAGCCATGACATCGTTTTCTGGAATTTTTCAAGTTGTTTAAAGGCACAGTCAACTGAGTGTATGTAAACTTCTGACCCACTGGAATTGTAATATAGGGAATTATAAGTGAAATAATCTGTCTGTAAACTACTGTTGGAAAAATTACTTATGTAATGCACAAAGTAGATGTCCTAACCGACTTGCCAAAACTAAAGTTTGTTGACAAGAAATTTGTAGAGTGGTTGAAAAACAACCTAAGTGTATGTAAACTTCCGACTTCACCTGTATACCTTTTTTATTAATCCCACTTTGTAAAAATGTGAAGAAATCCAAGGGGTATGAATAGTTTTGGCAGCCACACTGACATTTCATCCTGGTAAAGTATGCTTTGGTAAGGTATACCATGTCAGAGATTCTCATACTTGTGTTTGTAGGACTGATAAGGTAAAGAGGCGGCCGAGCCCTACTTACCTGGCCATTGGGAGCAGTCAGCTGACTTTTACCCCGTCTCAGGTACAGTGGGGCAAAAAAGTATTTAGTCAGCCACCAATTGTGCAAGTTCTCCCACCTAAAAAGATGAGAGGCCTGTAATTTTCATCATAGGTACACTTCAACTATGACAGACAAAATGAGAAAAAAATTCCAGAAAATCACATCGTAGGATTTTTAATGAATTTATTTGCAAATTATGGTGGAAAATAAGTATTTGGTCAATAACAAAAGTTTATCTCAATACTTTGTTATATACCCTTTGTTGGCAATGACAGAGGTCAAACTTTTTCTATAAGTCTTCACAAGGTTTTCACACACTGTTGCTGGTATTTTGGCCCATTCCTCCATGCAGATCTCCTCTAGAGCAGTGATGTTTTGGGGCTGCTGCTGGGCAACACGGACTTTCAACTCCCTCCAAAGATTTTCTATGGGGTTGAGATCTGGAGACTGGCTAGCCCACTCCAAGACCTTGAAATGCTTCTTACGAAGCCACTCCTTCGTTGCCCGGGCGGTGTGTTTGGGATCATTGTCATGCTGAAAGACCCAGCCACGTTTAATCTTCAATGCCCTTGCTGATGGAAGGAGGTTTTCACTCAAAATCTCACAATACATGGCCCCATTCATTCTTTCCTTTACACGGATCAGTCATCCTGGTCCCTTTGAAGAAAAACAGTCCCAAAGCATGATGTTTCCACCCCCATGCTTCACAGTAGGTATGGTGTTCTTTGGATGCAACTCAGCATTCTTTGTCCTCCAAACACGACAAGTTGAGTTTTTACCAAAAAGTTATATTTTGGTTTCATCTGACCATATGGCATTCTCCCAATCTTCTTCTGGATCATCCAAATGCTCTCTAGCAAACTTCAGACGGGCCTGGACATGTACTGGCTTAAGCAGGGGGACACGTCTGGCACTGCAGGATTTGAGTCCCTGGCGGCGTAGTGTGTTACTGATGGTAGGCTTTGTTACTTTAGTCCCAGCTCTCTGCAGGTCATTCACTAGGTCCCCCCGTGTGGTTCTGGGATTTTTGCTCACCGTTCTTGTGATCATTTTGACCCCACGGGGTGAGATCTTGCGTGGAGCCCCAGATCGAGGGAGATTATCAGTGGTCTTGTATGTCTTCCATTTCCTAATAATTGCTCCCACAGTTGATTTATTCAAACCAAGATGCTTAGCTATTGCAGATTCAGTCTTCCCAGCCTGTTGCAGGTCTACAATTTTGTTTCTGGTGTCCTTTGACAGCTCTTTGGTCTTGGCCATAGTGGAGTTTGGAGTGTGACTGTTTGAGCTTGTGGACAGGTTTCTTTTATACTGATAACAACTTCAAACAGGTGCCATTAATACAGGTAACGAGTGGAGGACAGAGGAGCCTCTTAAAGAAGAAGTTACAGGTCTGTGAGAGCCAGAAATCTTGCTTGTTTGTAGGTGACCAAATACTTATTTTCCACCATAATTTGCAAATAAATTCATTAAAAATCCTACAATGTGATTTTCTGGATTTTTTAAAACTCATTTTGTCTGTCATAGTTGAAGTGGTACACTTGAAAATTACAGGCATCTCTCATCTTTTTAAGTGGGAGAACTTGCACAATTGGTGGCTGACTAAATACTTTTTTGCCCCACTGTATGTAAGGGCAGGTGTGAGAAGTTCATGTAAAGGGGACATATAAGCATACATGGAAAAAAACAAGCAAGTAAATAAACAAAAACGATGAAACACTAAACCTATTATACACCATGCTTGACATCTGACCCAAGCCCATGTCAGTAACAGCATGTTGATGAGGTGTCTGTGAATACATCAAGCATTGTGGAGCTGCCAAGCTTTCTGTCATTGTTTCTATTCCCGAAGGGATGCCCTGATTCACCCCACAGTAATGTTGTGGTTTTCCTCACATCTCGCCCAGTATGTTCAGAACATATTGTCTTATATGTTTAAACCCTTTCTGGCATCAGGCTAAACCACATGGAAGACAGTGCTAAAGCACGTGGAATGCAATGGTGACCGCAATATTAAATCAATGGGCACAATAAAAATGTCATAGCTTACATTTCGTATGTACAAGGTTATACAATATGGTAGCAAACAACTATCAACATTTTCTGGTGTTGAACATGGTACTTTATCACCTCTACTTTGTAAATAAATGTTGTTGTTTTCCCTGACAAGCGTGTTTATGTAGGTCATGATAGTACAGTTACGGACAAATAGACGACTGTGAATTCAATAAGTTGGTGATTTATAGTTAATTAATGTATACTTGACTTGTTGTCTGTTGATTAGAACATGAAGATATTGCATGTGTGTTTATGTTAGTGTTTATGTTTATGATTGTGTTGTTTTTGGTTTGCAGAGTGACAGCCATAATAACTTGCAGGTTGAGATGTTCAGTCTGGCTAAAAATAAGTTAAAGTCAGTGAGAGATGCATAGTCACTTTGTACCCCTGCGCATTGACTCGGTGCCAGTACCCTGACTCGGTGCCAGTACCCCCTGTATATAGCCACGTTATTGTTATGTACATTTATTGTGTTACTTTTTGATTGATTCTATTTTTTTTAACTAGTTTATTTAATAAATATTTTATTAACTCTATTTCTTGAACTGCATTGTTTGTTAAGGGCTTGTAAGTAAATATTTCACCTGTTGTGTTCAGCGCATGTGACAAATACAATTTGATTTGAGATGTGAGAGATGTACTCTTCCCTGGACTTCCTGTGTATGGCCACCAGATAGAGCTGAAGTCGACAGATTGTAAACTGCGTGGTCATGGTTGCTCTACCTCTGTCTATCCTACTGGTCTTTCTACTTCGTGATCGACTGGAAAGCTCTGGGTAGAAGTTGTCCTTTTTCTCAGATCCAGGATCATCATACCCTCACCAAATCTTAGCCATTACTGTTAGAGGATTGGGAAAACACACGCCCACGGTAAATCAAACCCCCAAATTGAATCTGATCCCAGACTTGAATAAGCATCATTTCCAAAAGTAATCTGTCTGGTTTAACTGAAATCCAAAAGCAATTGGCCCAAAACCAAACCCTATGAGCACTGAACGAGAAGGAAAAGAGAGGTAGGTACTGTATCCCCTGTATTATTCAATTGCACCTGTATTATTAAATTCAAATAACCTTTATCACATAAGGTCAGAGATAAACATTCATTGACTTATTCAAGAACGTTAATGTGCCTAGTTCATACTTAATGGGGTGTCGCAGCAGCTCGTGGCTCCAGGACAGAGCATGTGGCCGGAATAATGTTACTCTATGATTAGGCCCACAGCTCTTCTGTATTGTGTTACCTGTAAATGCCTCCCGATGGTCTGGTGCAGGGAGTGGCTTGGTCTGGTGCAGAGGCTTTCTCCTATAGAGCTCCATTCTTATGGAATGGTCTGCCTACCCATGTGAGAGACGCAAACTCGGTCTCAACCTTTAAGTCTTTACTGAAGATTAATCTCTTCAGTGGGTCATATGATTGAGTGTAGTCTGGCCCAGGAGTGTGAAGGTGAACGGAAAGGTTCTTGAGCAACGAACCGCCCTTGCTGTCTCTGCCTGGCCGGTTCCCCTCTTTCCACTGGGATTCTCTGCCTCTAACCCTATTACAGGGGCTGAGTCACTGGCTTACTAGGGCTTTTTCATACCGTCCCTAGGAGGGGTGCGTCACTTGAGTGGGTTGAGTCCCTGATGTGATCTTCCTGTCTGGGTTGGCGCCCCCCCTTGGATTGTGCCGTGGCGGAGATCTTTGAGGGCTATACTCGGCCTTGTCATAGGATGGTAAGTTGGTGGTTGAAGATATCCCTCTAGTGGTGTGGGGGCTATGCTTTGGCAAAGTGGGTGGGGTTATATCCTTCCTGTTTGGCCCTGTCCGGGGGTGTCATCGGATGGGGCCACAGTGTCTCCTGACCCCTCCTGTCTCAGCCTCCAGTATTTATGCTGCAGTAGTTTATGTGTCGGGGGGCTAGGGTCAGTTTGTTATATCTGGAGTACTTCTCCTGTCCTATCCGATGTCCTGTGTGAATTTAAGTATGCTCTCTCTAATTCTTTCTTTCTTTCTCTCTCTCGGAGGACCTGAGCCCTAGGACCATGCCTCAGGACTACCTGACATGATGACTCCTTGCTGTCCCCAGTCCACCTGGCCGTGCTGCTGCTCCAGTTTCAACTGTTCTGCCTGTGATTATTATTATTTGACCATGCTGGTCATTTATGAACATTTGAACATCTTGGCCATGTTCTGAAATAATCTCCACCCGGCACAGCCAGAAGAGGACTGGCCACCCCACATAGCCTGGTTCTTCTCTAGGTTTCTTCCTAGGTTTTGACCTTTCTAGGGAGTTTTTCCTATCCACCGTGCTTCTACACCTACATTGCTTGCCGTTTGGGGTTTTAGGCTGGGTTTCTGTACAGCACTTTGAGATATCAGCTGATGTACGAAGGGCTATTTAAATAAATTTGATTTGATTTGAGTGTCCAAAACAACCCAGCTTCTTGTTGTTCTAAAACCGTCCAAACAAGTCATTGGCCAGGCCTCTGTCGTTATATGTTCTCTTTATTTATTTATTTGTTATTTTACCAGGTAAGTGGACTGAGAACACGAGAACACAAGTTGACTGAGAACAACGACCTGGGAAATAGTTACAGGGGAGAGGAGGGGGATGAATGGGCCAATTGTAAACTGGGGATTATTAGGTGACCGTGATAGTTTGAGGGCCAGATTGGGAATTTAGCCAGGACACCGGGGTTAACACCCCTACTCTTACGATAAGTGCCATGGGATCTTTAGTGACCTCAGAGAGTCAGGACACCCGTTTAACGTCCCATCCGAAAGACGACACCCTACACAGGGCACTTTATAGTGCACTTATTTTGACCAAGACTAAAGTAGTGCACTATATAGGGAGAAAGGTGCCATTTGAGATGCAGTTATACTGAATGTCCTCTAGTCACACGAGGATACCAAATAATGTGGTTATATCTCTGCCAATCATGGAACGATGCCCATCTTGGGGGGAAAACACAATGCAGGGCTCCATAATCAGAAAGATTGTGTTTGTGTGAGTGGATGAGATGTTGTAATGTCAAAAATTAATAATAATCCTATGTGGAACCTAAGGGAGGCCATGAGGAAGGTGAAGGTGATCGACGGGAGGAACGTCGACGGATCAGGTGAGCCCCCTCTTCCTTACTATGCAATCAGGCGGGGTCTCTTATACTGGATCGTACGACGAAGGGGGGAAAACCAGGAATTACTAATGGTGCCTAGGCCATACAGGGATACATTTCTACAGTTAGCCCATTCCCACATCCTAGGAGGACACCTGGCACGAGACAAGACTATTGACAGAATCATGCAGAGATTCTATTGGCCCCGGGTCACCCAGGATGTGGCCAGGTATTGTAGGACGTGTGATCAATGTCAACGTACAGCCCCACGGCTACACCTACGTAACCCTTTGATTCCTCTCCCCATCATAGAGACTCCCTTTGAATGCATAGCTATGGACCTCGTAGGACCCCTCCCAAAATCCGCCAGAGGACACGAGTACATCCTAGTGGTATAGATTACGCTACCAAGTTCCCGGAGGCCATACCCCTGCGTAACATGTCGTCAAAGGGAATTGCCAAGGAGTTATTCCTAATGTTCTCTCGTGTGGGCCTCCCCAAGACTATCTTAACCGATCAAGGAACCCCGTTCATGTCCCGGTTGATGAAGGACTTGTGTCGGTTATATCAGGTTCAACAGATACGTACAAGCATATTCCACCCTCAAACAGACGGGTTGTGTGAACGCTTGAACAAAACGATTAAAAGCATGTTGAGAAGAGTGGTGTGTCCCGAGACGGGAAAAACTGGGACATACTTCTCCCACACTTAATGTTTGCCCTGCGAGACGTACCCCAGGCATCCACTGGATTCTCTCCGTTTTAATTGCTCTATGGCAGACCCTGTCGAGGAATCCTCGACTTAGCCAAGGAGACCTGGGAGACCCAACCATGCCCCTTTTGGCCCTACGAGGTAACGAAAAGGGTTTCACCGGTCAATTACCTCATCAAGCAACCTGACAGGAGGAAGAAGGTCCAACTCTATCACATAAACCTGCTGAAGACGTACCATGGACGAGAGGAGGAGGTGGCTTTGATGGCCCTGGAGGGCAAAGGAAAAGAGAAGGCTCTACCACAGGTGCGCCGTGGCCAAACTCTCCTACCGGAGCAGTCAAGACAGCTAGACAAGCTGATTATGAACTTCGGTCGAATATTCTTTCCATTCCCAGGACAAACAGATGTCCTGTTCCACCATATCCACACTGAACCCGGCAAGAAGGTGCATATCCGCCCTTACAGGATTCCCGAGGCTCGCCGAGTCATCGCTAAGAAAGAGGTGAGGGAGATGTTGAGGATGGGCGTGATCGAGCCCTCGACGAGTGAGTGGTCCAGTCCCATAGTCCTGGTCCCCAAATCCGATGGTAGTATGAGACTCTGCAACGACTTTAGGGGCGTGACTGCCATCTCTACATTCGATGCGTATCCCATGCCCCGCCCGCGTGGATGAACTCTTGGAGCGCTTAGGAAAGGCCAAGTTCATCACTACCCTGGATTTGACGAAGGGATATTGGCAAGTGCCGGTGGCTCCGGAGGATCGCCCAAAGACTGCCTTCGCCACCCCAGAGGGGCTTTTCCAGTATGTGAGGATGCCCTTCGGACTGCACGGTGCCGCTGCAACCTTCCAACGCCTCATGGATGCCATTCTACGGCCCCATCAAGAGTATGCAGCGGCGTACATAGACGATGTGGTCATCCACAGCGAGGACTGGGATAGTCACCTCCTGCGATTACGGGCGGTGCTCGTGATTTTGGAAGCCACAGGGTTGACAGCCAATCCAAATAAATGCTGCCTGGGCCTGTCCGAAGCAGAATACCTGGGGTACACCGTGGGGAATGAGAAAATACGCCCACAGGCAGAGAAGACCAGGGCAATTCGTGACTGGCCTCGACCCCGGACCAAGCGAGACGTTCGGGCCTTCTTAGGGATAACAGGATATTATCGCCGTTTTATCCCGGGATATGCAACCATTGCCAACCCCCTCACAAAACTCATCAGGAAAAACCTGCCAAACCAGGTAGAGTGGAAAGACGAGACGGAAGAGGCCTTTCAATTGCTAAAAGATGGCCTGTGTTCTGATCCCGTTCTACAGGCTCCGGACTTCTCACAAGAGTTCATTGTGCAGGTTGACGCCTCGGATACAGGGCTCGGGGCCGTACTAGCTCAGGGTAAAGGTGAAGAAGAGAAGCCGATTCTCTTCATTAGTAGGAAGCTCAGCGATCGGGAACAGAGGTATGCGACCGTAGAGAAAGAGGCGTTAGCCATCAAGTGGGCCCTCGATTATCTCCGGTACTACCTACTGGGTCGGAGGTTTGCATTAGTTACTGACCATGCACCCCTCACGTGGATGGCTGGTAAGAGAAACAATAACAACAGAATAGCCAGATGGTTTTTGTCTTTACAACCGTTCTCTTTCCATGTCATCCACAGGGCCGGATCGAGGAACGGGAATGCAGACGCGCTGTCCCGACATGACCAAGACGGTGCGTCTGGCGCCCGACCCTCCGGTACGGTCCTGGGAGGGAAGGTATGTGGCAGGACCACCAGAGGGCAGGCTGGGCTCATGGATAGTAGCCCAACAAGGCATGGGAGACAAGGTAACCAGAGGCAATTAAGCACAGCTGACGGTACTAATGACATACTCTCCTTCCCCTATAAGAGAGAGAATGGAACCAGCAGAGAGGGGGGGGAAACTATCTCTGGAAGATGGCCACCGAGAGAGAGGAGCTATCCAGGAAGAACCACTAAGACGGTGACAATCCCGTGACTTTTTGTTGTAGTTTAAAGATAAGCCTATTGTGTTCCTGTTTCATCTGGAGAAGAAGATGTATGTTTTTTCCTTGGAAGATTTTCATTGATTATGTTGGAATGTTTGTGCTGACCAAATGCCCTCAATAGAGAACTGTGTTCAATCAAGAAAACCTACTCCTGGCTCGTTTATTCCACCTTTCCGCTTTAGAGTGACGCCCAATTACTTGGTCCGCTCACACCTAAATACAGTTGAAGTTGGAAGTTTAGATCCACATTTAAACTCAGTTTTTCACAATTCCTGACATTTAATCAGAGTAGAAATTCCCTGTCTTAGGTCAGTTAGGATCCCCATTTTAAGAATGTGAAATGTCAGAATAATAGTAGAGAGAATGACTTATTTCAGCTTTTATTTCTTCCACATTCCCAGTGGGTCAGAAGTTTACATTCACTCAATTAGTATTTGGTAGCATTGCCTTTAAATTGTTTAACTTGGGTCCAAATTATTATTTAACTAGGCAAGTCAGTTAAGAACAAATTCTTATTTTCAATGACGGCCTAGGACCTTCCGGTTACTAGTCCAACGCTCTAACCACTAGGCTACCCTGTTTCGGGTAGCCTTCCACAAGCTTCCCACAATAAGTTGGGTGAATTTTGGCCCATTCCTCCTGACAGAGCTGGTGTAACTGAGTCAGGTTTGTAGGCCTCCTTGCTCGCACACACTTTTTCAGTTCTGCCCACAAATTGTCTATGGGATTGAGGTCAGGGCTTTGTGATGGACACTCCAATGCCTTGACTTTGTTGTCCTTAAGCCATTTTGCCACAACTTTGGAAGTATGCTTGGGGTCATTGTCCATTTGGAAGACCCATTTGCGACCAAGCTTTAACTTCCTGACTGATGTCTTGATGTTGCTTCAATATATCCACAGAATTTTCCATCCTCATGTTGCCATCTATTTTGTGAAGTGTACCAGTTCCTCCTGCAGCAAAGCACCCCACAACATGATGCTGCCACCTCCGTGCTTCATGGTTGAGATGGTGTTCTTCGGGCTTGTAAGCCTCCCCCTTTTTCCTCCAAACATAACGATGGTCATTATGGCCAAACAGTTGTATTTTTGTTTTATCAGACCACAGGCCATTTCTCAAAAAAGTACGATCTTTGCCCCCATGTGCAGTTGCAAACCATAGTCTGGCATTTTTATGGCAGTTTTGGTACAGTGGCTTCTTCCTTGCTGAGCAGCCTTTCGGGTTATGTCGAAATAGGAATCGTTTTACTGTGGATATAGATACTTTTGCACCTTTTTCCTCCAGCATCTTCACAAGGTCATTTGCTGTTCTGGGATTGATTTGTACTTTTCGCACCAAAGTACGTTCATCTCTAAGAGACAGAATGTGTCTCCTTTCTGAGTGGTATGATGGCTGCGTGGTCCCATGGTGTTTATACTTGCGTACTATTGTTTATACAGATGAACGTGGTACCTTCAGGTGTTTGGAAATTGATCCCAAGAATGAACCAGAATTGTGTAGGTATACAAATTTTTTTCTGAAGTCTTGGCTGATTTCTTTTGATTTGCCCATGATGTCAAGTAAAGAGACAGAGTTTGAAGGTAGGCCTTGACATACATCCACAGGTTCTCCTCCAATTGACTCAAATCATGTCAATTAGCCTATCAGAAGCTTCTAAAGCCATGACACAATTTTCTGGAATTTTCCAAGCTGTTTAAAGGCACAGTCAACTTAGTGTCTGTAAACTTCTGACCCACTGGAATTGTGAAACAGTGAAATAATCTGTCTGTAAACAATTGTTGGAAAAATGTATTGTGTCATGCACAAAGTAGATGTCCTAAACGGCTTGCCAAAACTATAGTTTGTTAACAATACATTTGTGGAGTGGTTGACAAACGAGTTTTAATGACTCCAACCTAAGTGTATGTAAACTTCCGACTTCAACTGTACATATCATTGCCTTCTGAGAATTGTAAAGTGTTGTCTTTGTCAAACTGTAAAAAGAAGGATTGTTGCTACCATTCACAGTTATTCATTATGAGGAAAGTGATTTACTAAATGACTAATTACATGCTTCATTGTTCATTGGGAGATTTAATTAGGGGACTGCAACTTCCTAGCAACATGTCTTTCAACAATGAGATATTGATCTCCCAGAATGGTCATAGACTGAATTTGATTGGCTGGTGTCATAGTTTTTTTCTTGTTGGCAAGAGATTTGAATCTCTATTTCATGAACTATATTTATACTTTCTATGGTAACGAAGTGAATCAAAAATACTGACTGATCAGTAGTTTTCAGTGTCTTCCCACTGACCTCCTCAGCCCTTTGTTCTGGTGGCTTGTCATCGCAAAGACAAAGCCATTGAGCAGAATGAATTTATGATAACCAATCCTGCATGTTTTCATGGAATTGAAATGCTAATCAAAACGTTGATGATGTGGTCTGTGTGTCTTAGCCTCTGTGCAGGACTTGTCATTTTTTATGGAAATTCAGTGTGGAGGGAACAGGAGGGAGGTGGTGGTGGTGATTGAGGACAAAGGTTATGTTTTTGTCATGGATAGTGCTCCAGCTGGGCAAAACAGACAATGCTGACACACACACAGGGAGAGAGGGAGAGGAGTAGCTTGCATGGAGGAATATAGATGACATTCAAATGAATTATGTTTCTTCTAGGTTTAATACTTAGAAGATGGCAATATCTGTTAACCTCATGAACCATCCTTTCTGCTTACTGAAAAATATATCAGATCAGAGAAATATATTCAAAAGAAGACCATGTTTGACTCTGAAAACCTGATAAGTAAGCTCATCTGTGCTGACAACAGGCTGTTTGAAACTGAATATTTTACTCTTCTATGTAAATGTAATTTGCAACATTACCATATGTGTAAACAACGTGTGGTTTTCTCTTTGCAGATTAAGTATGGTTTCTAAATGTAGATTAAAGCACTTGAGGAAGGAGCAGAGGAAGGGAAGAAGACTCCAGAATACCATCATTACCATCATCTAATTTCACGGACCAGGGAAATAATATTGTGACAACGATTTGCATAGGGACAGGCATGTATTATATTTCCCATTGCTATTAACTCCCTAGGAGGCCTTACTCAATTGAGGTCTATGTCAAAGTAACTCTTAATTGCAATGTTTTTTTTCTTCAGGTTTTGGAGGGAACAATAGTACCATTGAGAGGTGACTGAAAATAAATTATAATTGATTTTTTTGTACTAACTTTGGTGGAAATAGATTATCTATCAATTCAACAGTAAAAAATTTACTTTTTTAAAATAAAAATGTACTTTTTTCCTTCTACTTTTCAGGATTTTATTTTCCAGATATCTCACTGTGAGGACATGAATAAGGAGTCCATATGGTATATAGTTGACCCTGGTAATTTCTGATTCATTTAGGATTTTGGACAAATCTTGATCAAATCTCAGACACTTCTTTTAGGAATCACAGTTTTGAGATAAATACTCTTTAAAGTCATAGAGGGCTATTGCAAGAAACTACATAAGATAACATGGCCATAATGTAGTTGTCAAAAACGGATTTGTTGTCATATTTTAGTTTAAAGGTAAAAAGGTCAGTAGTGGAACGTCAACTAGGCAACAAAATCTCAGTTTCCCCATTTGTAATTCGTATTTTAAGTGAAAAATCACTGTCGGAACTATAACTTCCGATAATTTCGATAGGACCTGAACGCAGCATTGAAACAGCCAAGTAGATGGTAATTTCATGGTCATGTCTAGAAGGGGTACAGCTTTTGTCAAATTAACGTACAAAGTTTTTATTTTCTTAATTGAAGGTAACCCAATTCTCCTAACCTGCTGCGAAAAGTCAATCTGACAAAAGCGGCATCCTTTCTAGTCAAGACCGATTAACCTGCTACGAAAAGTCAAATCTTGACAAAAGATGTATCCCATCTAGTCGAATCTGACTTTGGTATTTGTGTCTGAGTGGATCACGGCCTCGGGTGGGACAGGCGCAACTGACGTCTATATATTTCCTAGTCAGCTTCCCCCTCATCATATACTTTCAGAAATAGGAACCGGGTTGACACGTTTGCGGACGATTTCAAGTATTTGGGTAAATCGCGCCAATTGTTGTGCCACTGAATTACCCGAAATAACAACCAGAAATGGATGAGAAGTGTTTTACGAAGGAGATCGACCAATGGATCGAACAAGTCACCGAATGCAAACAACTGTCGGAGAGCCAAGTAAAAACTCTGTGCGAAAAGGTATGGTATACGGAAATTAATAACTTTCCATCTCAAATTGTTTGTGTACAGTAACATTCAGGGGGCGATACATGTTGCGGAGCTTGTCTGTTAGCACTTCCTACTTGCCAAGTAGAATACATAATCCTGTCTAGTTTCAAGAGCAGGCATTTATATTTCCATAGTTTACTGTGTAGCCTACAGTATCTAAACTTCTCGTCAACCTTTCAGAAATAGTAACACACATGGCTTGCACATTTATAAAACAATTCGAATGCGGCTTTTCTACGCTTACACTCGCCCCAGACATCCTTAAAATGGCGCCGATTTTGTACGTCACATTGAACTTCTCATTCTGCTAAAACCGGTTTAGCATTTTACTGCAGCAATGTGTTTTGTTCATTTTGGAGACGCCAAACGGTTGCATTCATTCATATAAACATGCTTGTCCGGAACATCTAAATGACAAACCATAACATGTCTTGTTTAGTACTGGCCCAATTTATGTTGGAAATCCAGTCAAACCATACGAGGCCCGGTCTGACCGATATGCTGTCAAAAAAAATTGCAGCCTTCCTATCACCGCAATGTAGAAAAGTCGCCTGGGCTCTACTGCCCACAATGCACTTAAATCATGCCTATCCATGTGGTAGTTGCAGTGGCTTTAGTCCTGATACCTGACAAAGACTTAAGACTAATACTTTTGGCTATTCAAGTTCTGAATATCAGATGCCACAGTCAGCGCATTATCAAGTAAATTGAAATACGTTTTCCAGAATTATAATTACTCCAGTCTTTACAGAAATAAATGACCAAATTCAAAATATTTCATAAGAGAACATGACTTAGCCACAGAGGATCATTAGCTTCGTTCAAAAAAATCTGTATGTAGTTTCAAGTCACAAGTGAGTAGGTCTATGCCTGTTGGAAAGTCCGCCATTTGGGAGGCAGGCGTAACAATAGGCCTAAATGATTATTGGGTGGTGTCTGTCAGTGAAAAGCATCTAAAATATGTGTATAGATAATGTGTCTTGAGTATAATTTGAAATGTTGAGACAAGGGGGGGGCTCTAGGCACATCTCTCTCAAGAAGCCGCTCAGCTGTCTCCCACCAATTATTTAGCATCAATTGTTTCATTGTGTGAATTGTTTGCCTTTTGATGATTTATTTTGAATTAATTTCCCATTACATATCACCAGCAGTACATTTACCGTTAATTCCCGTCATTTGGTTACATACATTTGTTAATGCTCAATTCCTTAGTATTTAGTTCTCATTCTCGGAGTGGAAATGTTGTTTGCAGAGTTCACACCTGTGAGAAACAAGTTTTGTTTTATTTCTTATCACTGAGTTTTGTAAAACAAAACAAAAATATATAATGTTTGGTGAGCTCCATGTGAGCAATGAGCTTGTGTCTGGTTCATTTCGCTGTCTTGTTAATGTTGAGGGATGCCTAAAGCCTGCTACATGGATTAGGCGAATATATGTGTGGGTGGAGTCGTTTTTTTGGGGGGCTGCGAACTCTTTTCGTTGTGTTATACCGAGAGAGGAAGTCCAACTTGTATTGTGTATATCCGCTTGGGGAGCCAGAATAGTTTACCATTCCATACACTAAATTGACTGTGCCTTTAAACATCTTGGAAAATTCCAGAAAATTATGTCATGGCTTTAGATGCTTCTGATAGGCTAATTGACTTAATTTGAGTCAATTGGAGGTGTACCTTCAAACTCATTGCCTCTTTGCTTGACATCATGGGGAAATCAGCCAAGACCTCAGAAAAAAATTTGTAGACCTCCACAAGTCTGGTTCATCCTTGGGAGCAATTTCCAAACGCCTGAAGGTGCCACATTCATCTATACAAACAATAGTACGCAAGTATAAACACCATGGGACCACGCAGCCGTCATACTTCTCAGAAATGAGGCAAGTTCTGTCTCCTAAAGATGAACATACTTTGGTGCGAAAAGTGCAAATCAATCCCAGAACAGCAGCAAAGGACCCTGTGAAGTTGCTGGAGGAAAAGGGTACAAAAGTATCTATACCCACAGTAAAACGAGTCCTATATCGACATAACCTGAAAGGCTGCTCGGCAAGGAAGAAGCCACTGCTCCAAAACCGCCATAAAAAAGACAGACTACAGTATGCAACCTCAAATGGGGAGAATGATCATACTTTTTTGAGAAATGCCCTGTGGTCTGATGAAACAAAAATAGAACTGTTTGGCCATAATGACCATCGTTATTAAAACTGAGTTTAAATGAATTTGGCTAAGGTGTATGTAAACTTCCGACTTCAACTATACAGGCAGCCAGCCAGCCAGCGAGCGAGCATTCGGAAAGTATTCAGACCCCTTGACTTTTTCCACGTTTTGTTACTTTCCGGCCTTATTCTAAAATGAATTAAATTGACAAAACAATCTACACACAATACCCCATAATGACAAAGCAATACCCTTTTTTAAATGTTTTTTTTTAAATCTAATTTTAGCAAATGTATTTCAAAAATAAAATGGAAATATCACATTTAGATAAGTATTCAGACCCTTTACTCAGTACTTTGTTGAAGTGTCTTTGGCAGCCATTACAGCCTCGAGTCTTCTTGGGTATGACGCTACAAGCTGGGCACACCTGTATTTGGGGAGTTTTCCCCCACTCTTCTCTGCAGATCCTCTCAAGCTCTGTCAAGGGAGCGTCGCTGCACAGTTATCTTCAGGTCTCGCCAGAGTTGGTAGATCGTGTTCAAGTCTGGGCTCTGGCTGGGCCATTCAAGGACATTCAGAGACTTGTCCTGAAGCCACTCCTGCGTTGTCTTGGCTGTGTGCTTAGGGCTGTTGTCCTGTTTCCCTCGATCCTGACTAGTCTCCCAGTCCCTGCCACTGAAAAACATCCCCACAGCATGATGCTGCCGCCACCATGTTTCACTGTAGGGATGGTGCCGGGTTTCCTCCAGACGTGACGCTTGGCATTCAGGCCAAAGTCTTGATTTCATCAGACCAGGGAATCTTGTTTCTGATGTTCTGCCAAAAGGCACCTAAAGGAATCTCGAACTCCAAGTCGTCTGTCATGTACCTTTTACTGAGGAGTGGCTTCCGTCCGGCCACTCTACCATAAAGGCCTGATTGGTGGAGTGCTGCAGAGATTGTTGTCCTTTTCCCATCTCCACAGAGGAACTCTGGAATTTTGACAGGGTGACCATCAGGTTCTTGGTCACCTCTCTGACCAAGGCCCTTCTCCCCCGATTGTTCAGTTTGGCTGGTGGCCAGTTCTAGGAAAAGTCTTTAGTAGTTCCAAACTTCATCCATTTAAGAATGATGGAGTCTTCTATGTTCTTGGGGACCTTCAATGCTGCAGATATTGTTTGGTGTCCTTCCCCAGATCTGTGCCTCGACACAATCCATCCTCGAGGCTCCACACACAATTTCTTACGTGTTTCTGTTTTTTTATTTTTAATACATCTGCAAAAATGTCTAAGTTTTTTTGCTTTGTCATTATGGGGTATTGTGTGTAGATTAATGGATTTATTTAATTTCATCAGTTTTAGAATAAGGCTGTAACAACAATGTGGAAAATAAGAAGGGGTCTGAATACTTTCTGACTGCACTCTAGGTTACTTATTTTGATGGAGTGTTAGTGGAGCGCCACAGCACCATGGAGAGGTGTGCTGAGCATGGACAAGATACATATTTTTTGCCCCTGCCTTTAGCAAAGTGGGCACTGCATATCATGGGGTGGCATCGGCATTCATCTTAATAGCACATGTGCCACTGGGCGAGAAGTTTTCTTTGTTTTTCGGGGCAGAATTATGTGAGGGTTTTGTGTGTTGTTGGAGGTGCGTCTTAGCCAGTTTAGTTGGGAAAATGCTGCCCTCTTCAATCTTCCGCTTTAGGCAGCCACCTAATCCTGCAAAGTAGGCGGGTCGGCCCTGAACCGTACTCTCTAAGAACCTTTGTAAAGCACACACATATGCCTCATCCATCCTAAATTGGAGAACGTTTATGGGACGGGGACAGAATTGGGTCCGTTAGAACTTTCCCTTTATCACATCATCAGTACACCACCAACGGTCTGAGCAAGGATTTAACCTCAATCTTCCTTGATGCCCTTTTCACTAGGTTGCTTAAATACCGTCTGTTCTACAACCGTGTATCCTGTTCTTGTTTTGTCTTGTTTACAAACAGGTCATTTATTGTCCAGAGATGCCTTAGAAGCCGGGATTACGGTACGGATGGATATGGTACTTGGCTAGAATTCCCCGTTGCCAAATTTGTAATATTAAGCTACAACGTGTCGGCCATCACGTTCTATTTGCCTGTGGAGTTCAGTCTCAGTCAAAATCGGGTGGTTAGAAGGAATTTGTTTAAAGTAAAGGGGTTTTGTCACTTCATCAAGTCAAACTCTTGAGTTGTCAAATGCTTAATCAGCGGTCTTACAAACTCCTGAGCACATAATCGAGCAGGTCCCTCACAGCTCCGAATTGGTAGGCCTAAGCATAATGGTAGTGGTGTGTGTGTGTGTGGTTTGAGAGCACACATTTGCTCAGAGATGTCTGATGTATCCATCCCCTGTGAATTTTGGTAATGTGTTCAGCAGAATGCGCAACGAGTGTAAAAATAGCCATAGATGTGAATGATTCTGAGTTGCATCACCACCACATTGTGGCTGGGCTCTGTGACTCCCATATAACACTGGTGGAATAGCCTCTGTCTTGGGATACAAATTAAAGAATGGGGGAGAGGGAGAAAAGCATGCTGTTACATCACAGCAACCCACTCATAACACATTGAAAAGCTGTTGTTTTCTTGTATTTAAAACATTTTCTTACACCAGGAGACTTCAATGTTACGATCCCAGAGAAGCAGGAGCTCTGAAACAACAAAACGTCACATGCAAACCAGACTCAGACTTTCAGGTAGACTCTTGCTTGTGTATTACTCAGAGCGGTCAACAAGAGAATCAAACTCGGATCACTGGATTCTGAATGACTGATTGCCCCCGTGTGATGGTTAATGTGTTTTTGTGCTGAGAACATTGTGTTGTGAGTGATGACAGAGTACCCTTTTGACACCTTGGAAGGTTAAAGGTAGAGTCAGTTGGTTAAATGCGATTTACTGGTGCAAAGATGGTGACATCCACCATGTTGTTGAGTAGTTTGTTTTCACAGTCAACAATCTAGGCCAAAGGTTTCTAGCTAATGCTGAACAAGCAGTCCTGTATTAGATGGGGTTATGATGGGTGGAGCAATTTATGTAACCTTCTAAGTCATCCATTCAATAAACACTGAGTGTATATAAAACATTATAAACATCTACTCTTTCCATGACGTAGACTGACCAGAAATGTTCCCTACATTTCTTTTTCAGCACTGAGCAAATTTCAGGTCTGATGAGTGTGAACTTGAACGTTGTGAAACTTCCAGCGGGCATTTACTGTGAACACTGAGGCTGTACCCGCTTTAAGTTTGTTTTAAGTGGCCAAGTAGGCTACTGTGACTGTTTTGATCATAAAG
This sequence comes from Oncorhynchus mykiss, assembly GCF_057628025.1. Taxonomy (NCBI): domain Eukaryota; kingdom Metazoa; phylum Chordata; class Actinopteri; order Salmoniformes; family Salmonidae; genus Oncorhynchus; species Oncorhynchus mykiss. Next base: position 50,823,675 of record NC_143033.1, read on the forward strand.
TAGGTCTACCAGAGTGGCCTACCATCAAAACATGGAAATAGCATTTTAACATGGAAATAGCTTTTCTGTCATTCATCCTACAGTTACAGCCAATGTGTGGTGTTCAATGTAGGCCTACATTCCATTAAACTTTTTAACATGCTTGACATTAACCCGTTTATCCGACTGAAAATGGTTTGATGCAAGAAACCACTTTACAAAATAAAATGCATTATAATTATTCCCATACCATTATTACAGAGACTCAGATATATTATGCTACCCTCTGCCTATTGGCTATTTAGCCTGTCTCAAAATACAACACTGCCCCTTTAGGACAAAGAAATGCTATTTACTACACTCACTTTTCAAAGATGTCTAGAAATGTACACAATTGCAACTTTTGAAGGGACATTTTTATAGTGTTAACAATAAACTCTAGAACAGTGGTCAACCTTTTTCAAGTCAATCACTTTCTGAGTTGGTGCAAGCTGACATCTACCGCTCAGATTGATTTCATTTTTAACATGACTCAAAGAGGTGTAGTCTATGCAACATTAACACATTTTTAAATGTGTTAATGCAAATAACTGTCGGTATCACGGTAATTGACTGTTAATTAACAAACATATTTAGCATCTGCTGGCTTCCACACACAGCCTATACAAGCCACTCAAAAAATGTCTCTAATAATAAATCCATGTAATATAGCCTACACCTTCACAATAAATCCATTATTTATTTTAGACATGTCTAAAGAAGCATGATATGAAGAAAATGTAGTCTATTCAGAAGGAAAGAATAGTACACGGAGTTGTCCTGATGTGGCTATGCCAAATGGCTGTGGGCTACACTAGTTTATTTAGCAGACAAGATATCATTTCGTGGCATTGTTTTATATTATTTTATAGTATGAAGAGTACAATTGAACAAAGCTGAATAAAATATTCATATTTTATCAACTATTTAAGGAAGTGCGAACGTGGCTATTCTGTGAGTGGTTAACAAATAAATGGTTATTCCTATACGCTTAATTTAGTTATTAATGTAACTTTAGTTGTTGTACAAACGTTGGCCTATATGTTTTGATTTTTAATACATTGTTAGGCTGCATGATGAGACTAATGATGATTTTGAAAAAAGTAGCTTGAAGGGCATGAGCTCTGCTTTGTTTTTTGGGCAGATTGTACACACTCATAGTCTCATTCACAATTTGACAAGCATGTGATAATGCCTCGAATTTCAAGGTGGCATTTCCTTTGTGGCTGTAAATCACCCTAAAAAAAACCTGTGCCTCTTGTGCCCTTCTCCCTGAGTGCTGTGCAATCTGAAGCATCCCACTCAGATACTGCGCGCGTCCTTATCCAATTCCGAGGTGCATATTGAAGATATTGGAAGAACTGTCTACATTTACTTTTCGTCAGCCAACAAGATGAGTAGGCCTAACGAACAGCAAAAGCACTAGCCAATGTCAATATACTATTCCCCATCGTACAAAAGTCGACCTTTTCTGTGCGAGGAAATACATTTTCCAAACAGTTGTGGGATGTGACAGATCCCAAATTAATACAAACCAATAGCATCAAATAACCTTTTTTTTACGCAATGTGGCTGACGCAACAGATCAATATTTAGCTTGAAATGTTGATAAACTATTAGGCTATTTCTTCACATTATAAGCGCAGATGGTAATAGGCTATAAGTGTGACTGTTCCATTAGCAGGAAAACATTATCAAAGTGACCATAAATGCAATAATGCATGTAATGCTTTAATTATAAAGGTGCATGTTTATGGTGAAAATGATCTTCCCTAAACTTGAAACTCACCCGTTGCTAATGAATGCCAGTTAGGCTCTACACCCCTTGTAAAGTGGATTAGTGTGTGTCATTTTAAGAAGTTATTTGGCCAATTTAGTTGATACAAACCTTATTGAAACATATAGGCCTATGAGCTAGGCTACATGAGGTGTGGGGCTAATTTCAAATAAGTCGCGGAAAAAAAGGAATTGTTTCTTATGCTGGGCGTCATTTCACAAGTGATAGTATCTAACTCACAAGTGATAGGCTAATATTGTCACCCATCAGACTATTCTTGATTTTAAGCTCGTATTCAAATATACAAAAGTAATATGATTTTTAAAAATTTAGAATGGACTACTTATCATGGACCTGTATCGAAACAGGGGCAGCGGGAAAAAATACAAGTCATCTTTGCACTTAAATAGCGAATGGAGGCTGCTTTTCCCGTGGTCCATTTTCATGTCAGCCAGGTAGGCTATACTCCTGTTGTAAAAATAAGCAATATGCCTTATATTAGGAAAGTTGAGAATTAAATATAGTAGGCCTAGCCTATAGAAAGCTGATGGATCCTCTTTTTAGTAGAGGCCATCACTCTGTTTTCTCACGCAATTGCATAGCCCATAGAAATCTTGTGCAACTTGAGCTCATGGGATCTCATGAAGTGTTTGATTAGATTTTCGATAACATTTGCATTGATGTCAGAGTGATTTAGAGAGACAATGGAGTGCTGAGTACCAGGAAGTTATCAAGTTAGGTAGGCTCCTAATGACCATCAGCTGCATCAGAGCTTGGAGAAGCCTAATGACTGACTAAATGGTCATGTGGAATTTGACTGCCTCCATGGCTCGTGACCGCCGGTTTGGCGGTAATATGGTCACCGCAACAGCCCTATATAGGCCCAATGCATGACCGCATTTTGGCTTTGCTTGAATTGACCTGCCAACGCATTGTTCGGGCCATTTTAAACATTTTGGAGGTAGTCTATATGATCACACCGGTAATAGATCCGTTGTTGTATTGCTTGTGAGGCACAGCTGAGTGAGCATAAATTTAAATAATTAGATTTTGTTTTTATTTTCCTGGGCTGATGGTACCTGCATCTGATGGTCATTCTCAGCAGAGGGAGAAAACAGCAGACTGAGGGTCAGCCTCTCAATAAGGTGTTCCTTAAGTTTGGTAAATTCAGTGTGTATATAGGCATACCTAGATCAGTTGGTTCAGGTTACTGATTTAAGAGGATCTATATTCTAGGATGTGTTAACTCGGGTGCATATCATTTTTACCGAGGTTCTGAGTCCCACTAATCTCTCGTAAACCCATGTATCTGACCAAATCACGCAAGATTTTACTTCTGGGTTAACCAAGATTAGAGTCCCATTGACCTACATTTTTTTCCCAGTCTTGGCCCTATCTTACTCTCTTCAATTCCCACTCAAATTCATTCGGAAAAATATCAGATTTGTTTAATACGCATATAGAATTAGCCTTTTGGCCGAACGATTGAATGGCTTTATAGAAACCCCAGCCAGCAGTTAATTGAAAAGCCTGATGCGGCATAGTTGTGAGGGCACGTGGAGCCGGCTTGTTTTGTGGGCAATTAGGTCAACATTAACCATAGTCCTCTTTCGCCCTGGCCTGGTCACTCTGTTTCTCCTTGGCGTCCATCTGCCGGTGTGGCTCTCTCCCCCTCGGGGTGCTGCCTGGAGCTGAGATCAAAAGTTATTTCTCTCATCTTGACCCACAGGCACAAACCCAGTGTGCACATACTCCTGCTCTACTCTCAACATGGGATTTATGCTCTAAAAGCTCCTTACAATCACTTAAACCCTTAGTTTAGTACTGCCAACATTTATCATCCCAGCAGCACACCTCAAGGAGCATCTTGAGACAACATATAGCCTTGCATGCAATCACTCATTCATTAGAGAACAGTAATGGACTGTTTTCCTCTAACATCACCGGCTTTGCGCCCAGCAGGCAGCACTGTTCTTAGAGCTGCCCTACACAGTCCAATGGTTTCTAGGAACTGCTTTGGTATTCAACTAGCTTGCCAAATGTAATTTGTCTATTTATGTCTTGGGAAGATGACTGTTGGGAAGATGACAGTTGGGAAGAGAGGGGACTGGAACATAATGCAATGTAGCCCACAACACAGCCTTATGATGTTTGTGTTTTATGTTTTGTCCAGGCAAAGGAGATTCTGACCAAGGAGTCCAATGTGCAGGAGGTCCGATGTCCAGTCACAGTGTGTGGAGATGTCCACGGCCAGTTCCACGACCTAATGGAGCTCTTCAGAATCGGAGGGAAGTCTCCAGACACAAACTACCTGTTCATGGGAGACTACGTGGACCGAGGCTACTACTCTGTAGAAACCGTCACGCTGCTTGTAGCACTTAAGGCAAGTTGTTGTAGTTGTACAAAACTGGGGACCAGTTTTCTGGACACAGATGAAGTCTAGTCCTGGAATTAAAAAGCAAACTCAATGAAGAATCTCCAAATGTTTTTCACTTCAGGACTAGGCTTAATCTGTGTCAGGGAAACCGCCCCTGAAAGTTTTTTGAATTACCTTTCACTTTTTAACTTGACTAATGAGAGAGCTGAATGGTTCTCTCCTGGTTTTAGGCCCTTGTTTCACAACATTGTCAACAAGTGCCTATGGAACGGTGTGTGTGTGTGTACACTGGGGGAGCCTTGTGATGCAATGTAATGCTGAGAGACGCTCATTTACAGAATGCCCTCGTCTCCATTGAACAGTGCTGTTTTGTAATTCCCTGTATTTTTAACATTTGATCACAGGTTCGGTACCGTGAACGCATCACAATCCTTCGGGGGAACCACGAAAGCAGACAGATCACACAAGTGTACGGCTTCTATGACGAGTGCCTAAGGAAGTACGGCAATGCAAACGTATGGAAATACTTCACAGACCTCTTCGATTACCTTCCCCTCACTGCCTTGGTAGATACTCAGGTAAGAAGTTTCGCATTTTTATTTGATATGTAGTTGAATCTTCTATGGTGCAATTCCACAGTAATGGAATTACACTGAGACTAAAATGGTTATTTGTAAAATGTATGCCAAACAATTGCTTTCAAAGTTTAACAAACCATACAACTATATGCATAAGGAGTCGTTTGAACAATTTACACAAATTTCACAAAAACACATTTACTGGAAGAACTGTGAAGATACAAAGTTTAGTAACAGAATTACGGTATAATCTCTAAAAAAATATATATAAGATTATGCGACCACATTTGCCAAGAACTGTTAAATATCTACTCCGAATTAAGATTTAAAGATGTCTACAGAAAGAATGATATCAGCTATGGCATGACACCATGAGTTTGAAACTACAGTAAGTGAAATGGATTTATATCACGGGTCCCTGTTCTGTACTACACAGAAATGCATAGCATAATTGTGGAATGTCATTCGCTTCATGATGTATACTAAATAGGTACACAAAGATATGCAATATCATCCTTTGCATATATGGGCAGGGCTCTATAGTGTGACAACTTTTGCTGTGTGACCAGGAGTTTTATTTTGGGGGCACTGTGTGACTATGAAAAAAAGCTCTCCCAGAATTGTTTTAATGATAACGTTTCTCTGTACGGTTGCTTCCGATGGCTGCAGATTTGTTAGCGTCATGGTTGCACCATAACTACAGCGAACACCGTTTGCTTCTTGCCCAACCACGGCAAAAGACCTGACCCATATTACCAGCGCAACATTTTTTTTATCTTCCTAAAACGGATCTCCGGGACTGTATTTTACGTTCATAAACCATGTCGTGCCCTGTTCTAAAACTACTCGCGTGTCGACGTCGATAACCATTCATTTACACTTAGTCCAGTCATGTTACCTCGTTGGTATCCGAACATATCCAAACATTTGAAGGCAGAGAAAGAAAGGGATAGCTTCTTCAGGAGATCAATGAACATAGCAATGACCGATCTCTTGCTGGTTGTTTTCAAAGACAAAGTACCATTTTCAATGTAATCCATTCTCAATAGGAAAATAGTGCTTTTACAAAATGTAAAATCTAATATTCTAAAATATTATAATAGACACTAATATACTGAATTGTAATTGGATGCATTTTACCGCCATATCCTACTGTGCTATGATTGGTTAAGACCACCACCCAAATGGTTAGGTCATGGTCAGTTTGATCCTGGTTGGCGATACGTGAACGTGCCAGTTATAGCTAGCTAATAAAGAGCTACGTTAAGAAATATATCCTGTAGGGCTGCATTTCATTATTTTGTACAAAGTGTGCAAAACAAGACATGGTGTCAGAGTAAAAGGTCTTACAAGATGGATTTTTCTGGAGTTCCTTCACCTCGAATGGACTGGGAGTCTACAAACTTACCCGATGCATGGCGTAAGTACAAACAGCATGTGGCGCTAATGTTCACGGGTCCTCTGAAGGACAGAGGAGAAGAGGAAAAATGCAGCTACTTGCTCTTCTGGATCGGTGAAAAAGGGAGAGATATTTACAACACATGGACACTTACCGAGGCTGAATCAAAGGTACTGAAAACATACTACGATCGTTTTGAAGCATATGTTGCGCCGAAAATCAATACGATTTTCGCTATGTACAAATTCCATGAGAAAGTACAGGGAGCTAGCGAGTCTTTTGAACAGTTTGTGACAGAGCTGCGTCTGCTTGTGAAAGGCTGTGATTATGCAAACAAGGATGAGATGGTCAGGGACCGTATTGTATTTGGAATACACTCACTGCGAGTGAGAGAAACTATCTGAATGTTGGGTCTGAGGTGACGCTGGACAAAGCTATCGACATAGCCAGATCTCACGAGCGAGCACAGGCTCAGATGAAAACCATTTTGCGCGGCAGCACGAGAACAAGCAGTGCACGCAGTCAGGGTCAGGCAGGCATCAAAGCACACCTCCGGTGCCCAGAGAGCGTGTTTTAGAACGGAGAGAGACACAACTCCAAAACAGAGCGACAGACTCAAAACGCCCCAAAATATGTGGATATTGTGTATACAAAGTGCATGGCGAACAAGGAAATTGCCCAGCTAAAGACAAACAGTGTACTAAATGTGGAAAATGGAATCACTTTGCAAAAGTGTGCAGAGCTTACCGTGGAAAAACAGTACACGCAGTGAGTGAAGATGAAATGTCAAACGCTGATGAACTGTTTATTGATTCAGTGACACCGAAAAGTCAAATATAAGAGACAGAGCAAGCCTTTGCTAACATTGAGATCGGAACACAAGGCACAGAGCTAAAGTTCAAACTAGACACTGGTGCACAAGTAAACATTATTCCTCTGAATAAGTACCACCGCTTGACATCTGAGTGCGAGCTACAGCGCAGACTGACTAGTTATGGTGGTGAACAGCTCCCAGTAAAAGGCACATTCACTTTCAAATGCAAATACAAGGAAAGTGACATGATGTTGGACTTTTATGTTGACACTAGAGCACCTGCAGTGCTAGGTCTTAAAGCATGTTTAGACATGGACCTCATCAAGCTAGTTTTATCAGTGACAGCACCAGTAAACAGACAATTTACTGGAGGAGTTTGCTGACGTTTTTACAGGAATAGGATTATTCCCAGGAGAATGTACCATTCACCTTGATCCAGATGCAATCCCTGTGGTCTACCCACCGAGAAAGATTTCCCTTGCTCTCTGTGCCCGTCTGAAGAAAGAGTTGGAGAGCATGGAGCAATCTGACATAGTCACCAAGGTTACAGAACCGACTGACTGGGTAAACGCATTAGTGGTGGTGGAGAAACCACAGGCAAGCTCCGAGTATGTCTCGACCCAAGAGACTTGAACAAGGCTATCAAACGCCCCCATTACCCTTTACCGACGCTAGATGGCATCACACACAAGTTAGCAGGAGCACACTACTTCAGTGTCATGGACACTAGATCAGGCTACTGGACTATCAAGCTCACAGAAGTCATCTAAGCTCACAACACACCGTTTGGACGCTACGGGTTCCGTCGCCTGCCTTTTGGGATTATCTCAGCCCAAGACGAGTTTCAGCGAAAGATCGACGTGTACGAAGGACTCGACGGAGTTGTGGCAATTGTGGACGACATCCTTGTCTATGGTCGAACCAAAGAGGAGCACAACCGAAACCTCCCTTCGATGCTGCAAAGGTCAAGAGTGGAGTCCGGCTCAATCCAAAGAAGAGCACAGTCGGTGCTACAGAGGTCAGCTACTTCGGACATCTTCTCACAGCGACTGGAATCAAGCCAGATCCACAGAAGATCTTAGTCATAAAAGAAATGGAGCCACCAAGGAACCATGCAGAGCTGGAAACAGTGCTTGGCATGGTCAACTACTTAGCCAAGTTCGCACCCAGCCTCTCCAATGCTAATGCGACCCTGCGTCAACTGCTAAAGCAGTCCAGTGATTTTCTCTGGGACAAGCAACACAACGTTGCTTTCCAGAATGTGAAAGACTTGATCCCATTGACGCCATTCTGTTTGGATGTAAACGTTTCCATCAGTACATATATGGACGACAAGTCATTGTGGAATCCGACCACAAGCCCCTTGAGTCAATTATGAGGAAACCACTAGCCGCAGCCCCGCCAAGGCTACAGAGAATGATCCTTCAACTACAAAAATATGACTTCGCAGACACACTCTCCAGGAAGTGTCTTACCTATAAGGACAGCAGCCTCAGTGAAGGCATGGACATGCAAGTGCACACTGTACAGCAACTTACCAGTTAGTGACACAAAACCAAAGGCGATCCAAGCAGAAACAGAAAAGGACTCGCAACTCGCACAGCTGAGGAAAGTCATACAGGATGGATGGCCTGAGGAGAGGAGAAAATGCCCTCACAGCGTCTCAGAATTCTGGAACTATCGTGATGAACTATCACAGATCAACGGAATAATTTTCAAAGGAGAGAAAATCATCATTCCTACCAGTCTCGGAGAAGAGATTTTGACAAAGATCCATGCTGGACACATGGGCATGGAAAAGTGCAAACAGAGAGCACGGGACATTTTGTTTTGGCCCGGAATGTGCAAACAAATAGAGGACAGGGTTGGTAAATGCGCCATATGTCTTGAACGACGCCCCTGAAACACTAAAGAGCCAATGTTATCTCACTGTATCACAGACCGACCCTGGCAGGTCGTGGCAACCGATCTGTTCACCTGGAACAACGAGGACTACATCGCAACAGTGGACTACTACAGCAGATACTTCGAACTCGACAAGCTTCACAGCACCACATCTGCAGCTGTGATACACAAGCTGAAAGCAGCCTTTGCCAGGCATGGCATTGTAGAGACTTTAATTTCTGACAATGGGCCCTGTTACAAATCACATGAGTTTGAATCCTTCACAAAAGCATGGGAGTTTACACATGTCACCACAAGCCCACATTACCCTCAAAGTAATGGCCTTGCTGAAAAATGTGTGCAGATTGCTAAATCACTCATGAACAAAGCAAAAGCAGACAAGAGAGACTCCTACCTCAGTCTCCTTGAATACCGCAACACTCCAGTTGACAACTTCAAATCACCAGCCCAGATGTTGATGAGCCGCAGACTTCGCTCAATCCTTCCCAGCACCAACCAGCAGCTGCAACCTGAGATCGTCAGCTACAAGGAAATGCATGGAAACCGCGCACAGAGGCAACAACAACAAAAGCGATACTACGACAGGTCAGCTAGACCACTGCCACCACTAATCGATGGAGAGTCAGTTAGAATCCAGGAGAATGGCCTCTGGAAGCCAGCAGTCGTCATCCAGCCAGCCGACACTGAACGTTCATATCACATCCGCACCGCAGAAGGAGCGGTGTACCGCCGCAATCGTCATCACCTACTGAACACAAAAGAACAACACACAGATGATGAACTGTTCCCCTGAAAGAGAATGTGATGGACTAAACACACACAGCACAACATACACCAACCATACTTACCTGCAACACCACAAGAGCTGTTGACTGACACAGAAGCATGCTCAGCATCATATCGCACAAGGTCAGGAAGAGAGGTCAAGCCCAGAGCTGTCCTAGACCTGTGACATGTCAAAGGGTGTAGGCGGATCGCTGCCCTAAAAGAGTTCCAGACTCTAAATTTGTTATTGAAAGTTCACTTAATGCTTTGGTATTGTATTTGTTTGAATTGTTAAGATATTTCTACAATGAAAGCTGAGTTGCTGAGAATCCCTTGTTGAAAAGTAACATTGTTTCAGAGTCTGTGGATTCAGTTGGTATAGTATGCAATTAAATGGTTACTTACCTTGAGTTCAAACTACAGAGCATGTATTCAAAAGAAACTCTTAGAATATGTAAACATTTTTACTTTTGTTTTAAAAGAAGGGGGATGTAATATTAATGTGTAAACATACTGAATTGTAATTGGATGCATTTTACCTCCATATCATATGATTGTTTAAGACCACCCAAATGGTTAGGTCATGGTCAGTTTGATCCTGGTTGGCAATACGTGAACATGCCAGTTATAGCTAGCTAATAAAGAGCTACGTTAAGAAATATCCTGTAGTACTGCGTTTTATTATTTTGTACAAAGTGTGCAAAACAAGACAGACACATGTATTTACAGTGTTACATATTAGTTTCTAGGCCACAACATGTGCTTCAAAAGTGGCTAGAATTCATATAGGCCCAGTAGAAGCTTTATCTCAATTTTAAAAAATATATATATATTTTTTTGGTGCTCCTAAATTTCATGTGGTACTCCTAATTATCAATGTTACCAATGAAAAATATAAATGTAGATCCCTGTATATGGTTATTATTTTACACACTCGCTATTATTCTAATGAGCTCCGCCCCCGAACAAGACCAAATTTGGTTGGTCCAGAACAAATCTGAACCAATCATAGATGTCTGTATTTTACAAGTTTGGGCAGCACAGTAGAGTACTAGTACAGTACATTTTACTGTGCTCTACTGTACTGAACTATACTGTGCTCTTCTTTAAAAAAAATGTTTTTTTTTACTGTGCTTCACTGTACTGTGCTGTCCAAACTTGTGAAACCTAGACGTCTATGATTGGTGACGCCGGACCAAATCTGAACCAATCATGGACGCCTTTGTTTGGGCCAAATCAAGGCCGTACCGGGCCAAAACAAATGATGTCTGTGGACATTGAAATCACATCCGTGGACACAGGTTAGGGATGGGCATTTTACATTTTTGTACAGTGAGTACTTGCGTGATTTTCTTTTGATTACTCAAATGAAAAAAGTAATAATTTAGAACACAAGGGGAGAAATATGTGCACATTTAGAACTATGCCAGCATAATGCGACAATGCCTAATTTATCATAGCCATTACAGATAATAATTGCTAAATTGCGCCAAATATATTGACTTAACAAAACATTGAAGGACACCTTCCTAATATTGAGTTGCAACCCCACTTTTGCCCTCAGAACAGCCTCAATTCTTCAGGGCATGGACTCTACAAGATGTTAAAAGCGTTCCACAGGGATGCTGGCCCATGTTGACTCCAATGTTACCCACAGTTGTCAAGTTGGCTGGATGTCCTTTTGGTGGAGGACCATTCTTGATACACACGAGAAACTGTTGAGCATGAATTTCAGCAGCGTAGCAGTTCTTGACACAAACTGGTGCACCTGGCACTGACAATACCCCGTTCATAGGCACTTCAATATTGTATCTTGCCCATTCAACCTTTGAATGGCACACATACACAATCTCAAATGTCTCAAGGCTTTAAAATCCTTCTTTAACCTGTCTCCTCCCCTTCATCTACACTTATTTGAAGTGGATTTAACAAGCGACCTCAATAAGGGATCATAGCTTTCAACTGGATTCACCTGGTCAGTCTGTCATGGAAAGAGCAGTTGTCCTTAATGTTTTGTACACTCGGTGTATATTCAGTCAATAAAAGAGTAACTGCCATTTTATGAATTTATTGAAACTGGAATACCACCTTGATTATATTGTGAAATACAGTCTTCAAAAAGGCAGTAACCTCAGCAGTGATACTTGCTTGTGGAAGCCTATGGCTGTGCAATGGCATAACCTTGCTTTGTAAATATGTGTTTATTAGTTGTCAGGGGTATTCAACATTGTTTTGATGTATTTCTAATACCCTTTTTCAGACTTTCTGGTAGATGTTTTCAAAGACCCGTTTTATATCATTTGAACCAGAAATCAAAGCCATTACATTTTTCAACCATTTTTGATCTAAAAAAAAAAATTATCTGCTTGCATTTCTCAAAGATGTAGACCCTTTCATTTGACACCCAGTTTGATATGCTCCTATGAACACGTTGGTGCTCATGGATCCTTTTACATGGAAATGATCTGTGCTTTACCTGCTGCTGTAAATACATGTTCACTCATGTCTTATGTCAAAACCAATATTTAAATTCAAGTAACATTTCTGTTTTCTTTCCCTTCTAAGATATTCTGTCTTCACGGGGGCCTGTCACCGTCCATAGACACGTTGGATCACATTCGAGCGCTGGACCGATTGCAGGAAGTTCCACATGAGGTACATGGCTCAACAACCCTGCTTCTGAGCATGCTCTGCTGTCTCATTGGTGCTAGGCAGATGGCTTGTAGACACAGGTCCAGGGTCAGTTTATTTGCCCCTAACCTCAACTATTAGGTGGAAAAACACAAAAGCTTATTGAGGCAACTTTCCATCCTACTCATCATATTGGATCCTTATCTTTATCTGTATCTTTATTACTTCTTACATGCATCTCCTCCTCTCCAGGGCCCCATGTGTGACCTGCTGTGGTCAGACCCAGATGACCGTGGGGGCTGGGGCATCTCCCCCAGGGGGGCTGGCTACACCTTTGGCCAGGACATATCTGAGACATTCAACCATGCCAACCGTCTTACTCTGGTGTCCAGAGCTCATCAGCTGGTTATGGAGGTAAGCTGTCTGTCGCAGATTCTCCATGCTTGAAATCTCAGAAGGTAACCATGGTGAAGTGTATGAGTGTGAAACCATTTTGGAATGCATTACATGTTAGCCCCCCTCATTCAGGTTGTTGAATATGTCAAATGTTGCGTCTGTATGCATGTCTCAGGTTTCTGCATTTACTACTAATTCGCTGCTCTCCTGTTTTCTTCCACAGGGTTACAACTGGTGCCACGAGCGAAACGTGGTGACAATATTCAGTGCACCAAATTACTGTTACCGTTGTGGTAACCAGGCAGCTATCATGGAACTCGACGACACCCTGAAATACTCCTTGTAAGCATATTGATTACCATTCCATACATGACCAACCCTAAGAAGTGTTTCCTCCTCAGTTTGGTGAACTACCGTCAAGGGACTCTTATTTCTGGAGGATAATGAATTAAGTATAATGTTATTTGTCACATGCTTCGTAAACAACAGGTGTAGACTAACAGTAAAACGCTTACTGGGGCGGCAGGTAGCCTAGTGGTTAGAGCGTTGGACGAGTAACCGAAATGTTGCAAGAACGGATCCCCGAGCTGACAAGGTGAAAATCTGTCGTTCGGGCACTGAACAAGGTAGTTAAACCCATTGTTCCTAGGCCGTCATTGAAAATAAAAATTTGTTCTTAACTGACTTGCCTAGTTAAATAAAGGTAAAATAAAAACATTTAATAAAACAGGCCCTTCCCAACAATGCAGGGAGAAATAGACAAGTAAAACACGTAGTAATAAATACACATTGAGTAGTGAGTGATTGAGAACTGTATATGTAATGATGTTCCATCAACTGAACAGGATTGTTGATGAAAAACAAGATGTGTGATATTTGTTTTTCTTTTCCAGCCTGCAGTTTGACCCGGCGCCTCGTAGAGGGGAACCTCATGTCACCCGTCGCACCCCAGACTACTTCCTGTAAAACCTCACCCCTTGTACTGTCTAGTTTTGCCATGATTTATGAAAGTACCTTTAGCGTCCAACACCATGTGAGGGGGGGAACACGGCAAAACATCAATGTACATAATTGTATTCACACAAAATGCTATTTAAGCATTCAGAAAATATGTGTACATGGACCAAAAGGTGTGTGCCATATATTCATTACGAAATGCTGAAGAGTATAATGTCCAAGATCACAACCCCAATTCCTTACTCCACTAGCTCTACTCGGTCTTAAATCTCAAGGTGAGCGCGGCTACCAAGTTTTGTAAATTGAAAAGTATTCAATCCAATGTACCATGGCTTATTTTGTGAGTCCCCACATTTTCAGATGTAAAAAAAACAACACTGTTTGCACTTTTTTTTTTTTACATTCTAAGAACATTTAAACGTAAGTCAGAAGTTGGCTGTTTCATTCTACAGAATGTTTTATTTTAGATTCTGTCAGCAGCTTTTTGATGGGTTAATCTCTCCGGTACACATTTGAGGACAAACTTGCTTAAACAGACACCCATTCAATTGTGTATGGCAGACCGATTGAAAAATACCATTGTGAAAATGGTCACACACACTACTCACTCATGATTATCTAGTTTCTGTATTGAAGGATCCAGTTCAATAATAAAGTTGCTCCTTGACTTGTGCGATGTGTTGGTTTATTCACTTGACTTTGCGTCATCTGACACTACTGATGGACTTTTAACCAAGGCTTATGATTATGTACATTGCCTTCTGAAAGTATTCAGACCCCTTGACTTTTTCAACGTTTTGTTACATCCTTATTCTAAAATGAAACACTATCCCATAATGAGAAAGCAAAAATGGGGAGAACATTTTTGCAAATAATGAAATACGTATATGTAATAAGTATTCAGACCCTCAATTCAGCTCAGGTGCATCCTGTTTCCACTGATCATCCTTGAGATGTTTCTTGATTGTAGTCCACCTGTGGTAAATTCAATTAACTGGACATGATATGGAAAGGCTCACACCTGTCTGTATAAGGTGCCACGGTTGACAGTGCATGTCAGAGCAAAAACCAAGCCATGAGGTCGAAGAAATTGTCAGTTGAGTGCTGAGACCCCACATTGGCAAAAAAATAAAAACAATAATACTGTTTTTGCTTTGTCATTATTGGGTATTGTGTGTAGATTGAGGGGGGGGGGACAGAATAAATTGTACAGCAAGGCTGTAACTTAACAAAATGTGGAAAAGGTCAAGGGGTCTGAATACTTTCCAAATGCACTGTAAGTAAGTCATATGCCTACATAAAATGACCAAAACCATGATTGATTTTGGGAGAAAGGGTGAAGAATAAAGCTTCCATGGATGCTGAATATATGTATTTTGTTGCTACTACACTAATTCTAATTTTACATAGCTAAGTAATAACTACACTGATAATTTTTTATCACATAGTAGTGATAAATACTTCTAATGGTCCAACCTGTTCACCACTTATTTCCCATAAGAATGTGTTACTGTTGATAAAGGGTTGCAGGTAGTCTAGTGGTTAGAATGTTGGGCCAGTAAGTGAAAGTATGCTAGTTCAAATCCTGAACAATCTAGTTGAAAAATCTGTCCCATGTGCCCTTGACAAGGCACTTAACACTAAATTATCAAGGAACCCACCAGGTACAACCCTAAATCTGTAAACATGGGCACCCTCATAGATATCATGCTGACCAACCTGCACTCTAAATAGCCCTCTGCTGTCTTCAACCAGGATCTCAGCGATCATTGCTGCATTGCCTGCGTCCGTAATGGGTCTGCGGTCAAACGACCACCCCTCATCACTGTAAAACGCTCCCTAAACACTTCAGCGAGCAGGCCTTTCTAATCGACCTGGCCCGGGTATCCTGGAAGGATATTGACCTCATTCCGTCAGTAGAGGATGCCTGGTTATTCTTTAAAAGTGCTTTCCTCACCATCTTAAATAAGCATGCCCCATTCAAAAAATGTAGAACCAGGAACAGATATAGCCCTTGGTTCACTCCAGACCTGACTGCCCTTGACCAGCACAAAACAATCCAGTGGCGTACTGCATTAGCATCGAATAGCCCCCACGATATGCAACTTCAGGGAAGTTATGAACCAATATACACAGGCAGTTAGGAAAGCAAAGGCTAGTTTTTTCAAAGGCTAGTTCTCTGCTGCCAATGACTGGAACGAATTGCAAAAATCACTGAAGCTGGAGAAACATATCTCCCTCACTAACTTTTAAGCAGCAGCTGTCAGAGCAGCTCACAGATCATTGCACCTGTAGATAGCCCATCTTTAAATAGCCCATCCAACTACCTCATCCCCATATTGTTCTTTTTTTTCTTCTCCTTTGCACCCCAGTATCTGTACTTGCACATTCATCTTCTGCACATCTATCACTCCAGTGTTTAATTGCTCAATTGTAATTACTTTGCCACTATGGCCTATTTATTGCCTTACCTCCCTTATCTTACCTGATTTGCACACACTGTATATAGATTATTTCTATTGTGTTATTGACTGTACATTTGTTTATTCCATGTGTAACTCTGTGTTGTTGTTTGTGTCGCACTGCTTTGCTTTATCTTTGCCAGGTTGCAGTTGGAAATGAGAACTTGTTCTCAACTGGCCTACATGGTTAAATAAAGGTGAAATAAAAAAAATGCTCCATTGATCGGAAGGGTGTCTTAGGGGGAGTTGGTATATGCAAAAAAAAAACATTTCCAATTCACACATGAATATAATGCAAATATTAAGCACCCACCTAAATATTATAAGTGAAGAAGATACCATGGAAATAATAATATACAAATAATGTGGAAAGAGTGCCATCTCACGGCAGGACTCAACATTACAACTAGGAATGTCGGTCAAGGTAAAGGTGTGATTGTGAATCAGTGATCATTGTCGTGAATAGTATTTTATATATGCGAATAATATTTTACATAATATTTATAGCTACATGTTATATGCAATACTTCATAGGCCTACTATTCAAGTACTGCAACAACAAAGTGTAGGCATATTTACATTAAACAATTACTGTCATGGCATTGAAAAAATACTAACATCTTGGCTAATATGACTGCACAAAGAGAGTAAAACAATTACGGTAATTTGTTTTTGTGCTGGGACAAATTGACAGAACCTGAGCAGTACACATCATGAAAGAGCAACAATGTGCATATAATACTATAATTGTATATATTTTGGACGCAAAAATGAACAGAATGCACAAAATATTACAAAAATAACATTAGAAGACAATCATGTTAATAAATATTACGTGAAATTCTGCCTTAATGTCAATGGGGGAAATCACTCACAGGCATATCACAAGACGACCTGCTCCATTTGACAAAGCGCAGCTAGCACAGCTTCAGTGATTACCTGTGCTTCGGTCTGGCCCTGTTGACGTTTAACATTTTATATCTAGATTTGCTTTAAAAAAAATCGCAGTAAGTAACCACCATTTAGTTGCATGTCTTGGTGAAATAAGTTGTGTTTTAAATGTAGTGTTCCTATATCTAAATGAAAATATAAATGACTTGAATATGGTTGCTAAGACGAGGCCTTGCTGACGACGTCGTTAGCTAGTCGTTGTCAGCTAGCACAGCAGGCTAAGGTTAACGTAGCTAACTAGTTAGCTTACTGTTACCTGAAATTATTACCACTTACAGTGTAGCGCTAGTATTGAATCTAATTTCAGCCTATGCCTGTTTCAGATATCCTGGGTGTTTACAGTTGCCCAGGCTGCATGTGTAGTTAGTAACCAAACAAGTTAATGCTAACTACTGTACCTAGTTCATGAAACAGACTGGAATCGAAGCTAGATAGCTATGTTGAGTTAGCTGGATAACGTTAGCTAGCTTCACACGCTAACGTTATACAGTCAGTTGCGTGAACTGGTAACGTAGCTAGGTAGAACTACTTAGTTAGTTAACTAACTTGCCTGTCTACCGAAACATGAACTTGGCTGGCAAGTGTTTGGGTACCTATTAACTGGCGTTACTTGTCTGACTACAGTAACGTTATCTAACTAGGATTGGAAATAGCTAACTAGCCACCTTAACGTTAGCTAACGTAGCCAATTACTAACTAGCCACCTTAACGGTAGCTAAGGTAGCGTAACTGTTCCCTTGTCAGTAAGCCGAATACAGGGCTCGCCTGTCACCCTATATAAAACGTAGTTTATAAAATGTAGTTCATTACCCCGCTAGCTAACGCGAAGCCTGAAACTGACAAAGTTTTCCTGTTTTACAGATGCCCACAATTAAACTGCAAAGCTCAGATGGAGAGATCTTTGAGGTGGATGTGGAAATAGCAAAGCAGTCTGTTACGATAAAGACAATGCTGGAAGGTATGTAGCTATGTACTCTGTTGTGATCATGTGGTTGTAACATGAGTAGGGTGTTCAAATCGAAACGCATATTTTGACCAGTGGGTAAAACATGTTAATTATGTTGTTACTCCTCTAAGAAAACCAATGGTCAAAACCCCATTAAACTACCTTAATCCCATCAAAGGTTATTGGAGTTTTAACAGTGTATACAAAAAAATTAAAATACTACCTCATGTCGATATCGATATAATCGATATTTATCTTACCTCTATATTGTTTTATGTCCTCTGGATTTGAGAAGAAAGATGATGAGTTCACCGGTGACCCTGTCAGGTAGCCTTAATTCTCGCACAGCATCCAGCCTAGCTGACAATGCTGTTTTTCATATTTTTGGGAACTTTTTTTCTTCTTCTCTGGCCTCCATTGATTTATTCATGCAAATTTTGACCATCCAACAAGGGTAACTTGTAACTCCCAGTAAGTTTTGAATGGAGGCTGAAAAGATTTGGCAGGGGTCCTCAGATCCTCAAAGTTACATAGCTGCACCAATGAAGGCATCTTGACTGGCTACATCACCGCTTGGTATGGCAACTGCTTGTCATCTGACTGCAAGGCAATACAGAGGGTAGTGCATACGGCCCAGTACATCATGTACGGCCCAGTACATCACTGGATGTACTGGGCAGAGTTCCCTGCCATCCAGGACTTCTATACCGGGTGGTGTCAGAGGAAGGCTCTAAAAATAGTCAGACTCCAGCCACCCAAGTCATAGTCTCTTTTCTCTGCTACTGCACAGCAAGTGGTACCGTCTGGGATCAAAAGGCACCTGAACAGCTTCAAGCCTTAAGACTGCTGAACAGTTAATCAAATGGCCACCTGGACAGTTTACATCGATCTCCTTTATTTATGTATCTGAATTGTTTTGCACTGGCTCTATGCACACCCACTAGACTCTACCCACAGACTCACACATACTACACTGACACTCCAACACACACTACATACGCTCACACACAAAACATACACAAGCATATTGACGCCACACACACACTCTCTCACACAGAACCACTTTCACACTTCACACTGCTGCTACGTGCTTCTACACCTGCATTGCTTGCTGTTTGGGGTTTTAGGCTGGGTTTCTGTACAGCACTTTGAGATATCAGCTGATGTACGAAGGGCTATATAAATACATTTGATTTGATTTTGATTTGATTTGCTACTCAGTTTCTTATATATCCTGATTGCCTACCCACGTGTACATACTGTATTACCTCAACTACCTTGTACCCATGCACATAGACTTGGTACTGGTACTCCTTGTGTATAGCCTCATTATTTTGTGTTACTGTTTCCTTTTTTTTTGGTGCAAATATTTGTTTTTTATTGTATTGTTGGGAATGGGCTCGTAAGTAAGCATTTCACTGTAAAGTTTATGCCTGTTGTATTCGGCACATGTGACCAATAACATTTTATCTGATTGGATATAGACTTGAGATTTGGACCATTGGTTTTCATAGAGGATCATCTACAAAATGTACATATTATTTTACCCATTGGTCAAAAGATGCATTTTTGATTCGACACCCTATATTAATGTGAAAATCTTGTTATTTGAAGATGTATATAGTAAATATTTTCTGAACTCTATTTCTTGAACTGTATTGTTGGTTAAGGGCTTGTAAGTAAGCATTTTGTGGGAAGGTGTTGTACCTGTTGTATTCGGCGCATGTGACAAATACAATTTGATTTAAAGTACAGCTATCAAAACTGTCTGGCAGTATCTGTGTGCTTGTCTAATGGTTGTCTTTGACAGATTTGGGTATGGATGATGAAGGAGATGATGATCCAGTCCCCCTCCCGAATGTGAATGCAGCCATCCTCAAGAAGGCAAGTGGACTCACTGTCTGACAGTTATCCCATATCTGGTGCAATGGACTGAGGGACAGGCAAACTGTTGGGAGTTGGACATTGATAACCTTAGGTAAAGTGCCTCCTCCCAACCAGAGCTGGGGCTATCTTATCTCTATTTCCACTTTTATCAGTTTAGTTGCACATCACTTCTATCCATAGCGGCACTATTCAATTGAACCCAAACCCTTCTTAGCCTTTTCTACTAGATGATTTTCCAGGAAGTGAAACATTTGTGCACTATTTAAACCAATGTACGCCAAACGTGTAGGCAGAATGACTTTCCCAAACCTGTAACAGGGATCCGTACCTATGTGGGAGGCACTGTGAGGGTCCATGCACGATCATTACATTACTTAGCAGACGCTCTTATCCAGAGCGACTTACAGGAGCAGCCTTGCTCGAGGACAGATGGTTGGGATAGTTGGCCTTGGGCACAGTCTACAATGTGAAAGAACAAATGCAACTGGTCATCTGTGCCTGTCCGAATCTCTA
Source organism: Oncorhynchus mykiss (assembly GCF_057628025.1). Lineage (NCBI taxonomy): Eukaryota > Metazoa > Chordata > Actinopteri > Salmoniformes > Salmonidae > Oncorhynchus > Oncorhynchus mykiss. Next base: position 50,844,051 of record NC_143033.1, read on the forward strand.
GAAATCAAATGGTGTGATTGTCTGCTGAAGGTGTAGACGGTGTTCATTGGATTTATACTGTGTGAAGGGATGTGGGATTAAAGATGATTTTTGTTATTCCATCTCCCAGTTGAATTGTTTCATGCTGTCTTGTGCATGTCTCCAACTGAGGGACAAGCTGATGTTGTTTCTGCTGCTTTGTTCAGCAACTGTATCCTTGTGGCTAATGAATTACATTTTGTTTGGGGAAATGTTTGCATGGTCAGACAATTATACATTGTCTGCCAGACTTAATTAATGTCGGGTTTTTTGTTGTTGTTTCTTACATCTGTATAATAGCATGTGTCTCTCTGCCAGAAGCATACGGCTCTAAACAGAACTGCTCTGACCTCCGTCCTCAAGTTAGGCCTCTGAAACTGAACTCCGTGGGAGATGGATGCCCCGGCGTGTCTGATTGTTGATTCACGGACTGTGCGCCAGGAATAGTGGTTCCTTTTCATGTTTCCTTTCTCACTTCCGTTTCCTCCCTCCAGGTGATCCAGTGGTGCACCCACCATAAAGATGACCCCCCTCCCCCCGAGGATGACGAGAACAAGGAGAAGAGGACGGACGACATTCCCGTCTGGGACCAGGAATTCCTCAAAGTGGACCAAGGGACCCTCTTCGAACTCATTCTGGTGTGTACCTACCACCCCACCCCCCCTGCCACTCACTCACAGAAACAGTTTGACACCTGTACACATACAAAGTGGAAGTGTCTCAGGTCTTGAATTTAGGCAATGGCTTAGCTGAACATACCACACCAGTTAAGCTAGTAGGTGCTTAATAAAGTTATAACTGGAGGTAGTAGTAGGTCATTACTAAAGAGCCTAACACACACAGTCAATAAAGTTGCCGACACTTTATCCAAAATCTTAAACTCTGGTGGTACAAAACACCTCCACTATGAAACCACTGGATTATCCAATGAAACACCCCAGAAAAAGGGATCCATCTCCCTGTAATTTGATTGGTCACCGAGGGGAGGCACAGGTGGCAAATATTTGAATTTGAGTGTCAGAGAAATTCCCTGTGCATGTGCCGTCCCTCCCTGTGCTGCTGCCGCCGAGGTGGGAGACAAATCTGCCACCGGCTTAGCGTAGAAACGCATGGAGACGGCTGCGTTTTCTCTTCCTGTGTGTAAGCGGCTCAGGAAGTATCAGCTATGTGCATATGAAGTTAAACAAGCAGCCTTGCATGGCTCTTGTGTAGTGATTTGCGCAATATGTTCTTGTAGCGCTCAGGGCTTCTAGGAACTGTAACACAAGTCTGTCATTTGAGTAGTAGGTTTTACCCAGCTCCCGAGACCTGTTTACTCGGCCTAAGCCCAGGGCTGCAGTAGTTCACTTGAAAGGCAGTATTTGCAGTTGTTTTCTTTTCATCCTCATCCTCCCATTATTATAATAATTGTTTTAATGTTTAGGCCGCAAACTATTTGGACATCAAAGGACTGCTAGATGTTACCTGCAAGACGGTGGCCAACATGATAAAAGGCAAGACCCCAGAGGAGATCAGGAAGACGTTCAATATCAAAAATGACTTCACAGAGGAGGAGGAAGCCCAGGTAATACGCCCTTATGTGGTTTTCAGGATGTCCCACACGGCACCCTATACAGTCACAGTGCACTACTTTTTTTGACGGGCCCTATAGGCCCTGGTCAAAAGTAGTATATAAAATGAATACGGTGTTATTTAGGGCAGAATCGCAGTCCTGAATGCGGAGCTGCCTTGTGATAATATACATTTGAGCCATGTGACAGTGTGTGCTGCTTCCCCCCACAGGTACGCAAGGAGAACCAGTGGTGTGAAGAGAAATAAAGGAGGATCATGCCAACACTAACACACTGAAAGGATTGTTCCATTAACTGGTTGCACTGCGCTGTTCATACGTTGTAATATTACATCATAGTCTATTAGAGCGCCCCCCCCCTTATGTACTCCATAGCATGACCATTTCTATTGCTTGTGCAAAAATAATTTAATAAGCTATTTCATGTTTTTACAAATGTTACTTCACATATTCACATGAGATGCATAGTCTGGTCTTTACAATTTAACTCCTTTTTTGAATTGCTATAGTTGTTTTTTTTTTTTTTACCGAATATCTTTCTTTTTTTTGTCAACTGAATAAATTGCTTTTTTTTGACTGAAATGATAGCGCAGTGCAGAATTTTGTAAATGCAGCCTCTTCTGTGCTGTCTTCTTAAAGTCGTGATAAAGAGACAAGCTGTCGTAGGAGATTTGAAGTGGGGGTAAACATGTGCAAAATGTCCTGTGGATTGGAAGTGCTTGTCGAAGAAGTAAATGTGTGCGATCTGTTTGTCACTCAACTTATGGTATTTACCAAGCTTAGTACTATTGGAATATTTTCTCAGTTCTGCTCTGAAGATGACATTTAGGGTTAACAACCATTGAATTCCAGGAGTTAATAAATTACTTAAAATAATGTCTGTCTGCTGCTGTTTGTGATTGTACATCTAATGGGGAAATAGTGAGGAAACTGATCCAGATTTTCAAAATACTTTAATACATCGAACAAAAATGAGCACATCAAAGGCAGAAGTCTTTCAATGTGTAAAAAAAAAATTGAAAAGACACATCAGTACACCTTTTTTATGTGTGGTCGTTCTGATACGAGCAGTCCCCAAATCTAAGATGTGTGTTAACATTAGAGCACCCTCTGATGGACTAGACATTGATTGAACAAACAGAAAAGCCTTGCTGTACACCGCCTACAGTATCTCCAAAGTAAGCAGGGTTTGACACTTGCAAGCAGTAAATTAAAGCCATTGTTTTTCACATATATTTTTGGTACACTTAGGTGGAACATGAACACACTGAAAAGGATTGACACAGCTCTGATAACTTCAATGAAAGAAAAAGCTAATGCAAAACTTATGCACAAAATGTGTTTTTCTCTGAGAAGATGGGTGTAAAATAAATTATATATTGCTTTTAGTGGAAAACTGAAATTAGAGACTGAAGAAACAACTTTGGGAGAAAAAGTTCATTCTTTTACATAACAAAACATACATTTTATGTAGGGAATTCAACAGCTTTACAACACAATGAAATATAGTACTCATTTGGTCTTTAGTTTACAGCAGGGTTCTTTACTCTTTTTCAGCTTGAGACCCAAATGAGAAATTAACAGTCCTCTTGTGACTCAAATCGTCCTCCATTGAACCAAATTAAGAAGAAATAGTGTATGAATGTAGATGTATTCTCATAAATTGCGACCCACCTCTAACATCCCAGAGTCTCACTTTAGGTCCTGACCCATAGTTTTAGAAACCCCGGATTATAGAATGTTCAGTCAGACAGAGGCAGTTTAGGACTGCCGAATTTCATTTTTTATTATATAATGGAGGCTTTTTGACACCAGGAAACAAATTAATCTCCCAAACTGCATCCTTATGAACAAACACCAATGATGTTTTAATTCTCTGTGAGGGGCCTACATCAAAATAATGTATCTAGCAAGAATTTGACTGACAAGCAGGAAGTGCCTAAAACAAATGAACATAACATAGAGATGAGTCTCTCCGAGGGGAGACAAGAACATGTCGACACAGTGAAAAACACTGTCACTACCTTGAAGCTTCAACCTTATACGACATCATTAATCAATATAAATACTATCTATTCTGGAAAAGGTTCCTTTGACACGTCTGAAAGTCTTATGAAAAGGAGGAGTACCGTACTCCTCTGTAAAAATCTTTGGAAATGGAATCAATTCGATTTTAGGCAGTGAGGAAGAGAAGCAGTTATCATTCCGGCAATATTAAAATGACATGAGCACTGAGTAAATCAGTCAGAAGTCAGCATCCTCTCCCAGACACAAAGCTCTGTCATTGTTTTTGGATGTTTGTGGTGAAGGTCTTTTCTCCAGCGTTTTGCTCCCCACTCCTTGTTTGGTCCGGATGACGTTGGGCTTTGTCTGTCTATCCGGCGGGGTGTTGGGATGGTGCGAGGAAGTGTGAGAGGGGACAGGACAGGTGAGGCTGGCTAGTGAGACTTGGGCAGGGTACAGTCATGATGATGATGATTGAGATTGTCGTGCTGTTGGGATGATTCTATTAAAGCTTTGAGTTCTGTGGTCTTGGGTTTTAAGAGGATACGGGGTGTGTGTTGTTTGCTGGGCTGGAGGTGCAGAGGGATGTGTGAGGGGGAAGCAGGCGAGGGCGAGCTGGGCAGGGAGGGGTGCTGAGGGGGGACGCCGTCGACGGGGGAGGGGGGCGAGTCTATAGCGCTTCCATCGGAAGAAGTGGGGCTGGCGCACCATCCTCCTTGAAGGTATCGAATGCACTTCTTTTTCCTCCTAGGAACAGTCAAGAGAGTTATCTGTGAATAAAGCGTGGATGCAAAGCGTCACCAAAATGAACTTTTTTTTTACTGTTTTCAACATGATTTGAATTGAGTTTGAAGACCCCAAAAGAGAAAATCCATTGAATACCATCAAATATGTTTTCATAGATCATCCACCACCATTTCCTTCAAATCGTGAATGATTTTTGTGGTTGTTCTCGTGATCATTAGAAATGTTGTTTTCTAAGCTAAATTGAAAGTGAACAACGGTTGTTTGCCTCTTCGTTAAAACCAAAGCGTCACGCCATATCCCATGATTATTACCAGAACCCAACATGAGTCACTTAGTGCCTGCGCAAGAGAAGGTGCGAGGAAATATTTAGAGATGGGGAGGAAGAGAGAGCGATTCTAAATGTCAGAGTTCACTATCAAAAGCTGCACTGCCTGACCGCATGAATGGAGAAAGTTGAAGGCAGATGAGCATGAGAAATGGCATCAAAGTGCAGAGCGGCGGTGCATGTGCGAGATTGTGTGTGTCTGTGTGTGCGTTCATCTGCGGTGATCAGGATTCGCTCTAACCACATTCACCTCCCTTTGTTCTCTTGCAGCACAACACACATACAACACGCACAGTGGTCAGGAGATTTCCATGATGTGACGGCATGGTGGGGAAGGCAGGGCAGATACCTCTACACTGATGTGACTTTGAGTGTGCAGATGTGTAAAGGAATAAAGGAGAAGAGATTGAGTTGTTAAAAAAAAAGGCACTGATGATGAGCATGACTGATCCTCCATCCACTGTAAATACATTTAAAAAATGCCTGCTTTGTCATTTCTACCAATAGCATAATCAATAAATATCTGTTTTAAGCAGAGAACAGCTGCAGTTGAAGTCGGAAGTTTACATACACCTTAGCCAAATACATTTAAACTCTGTTTTTTTCACAATTCCTGACATTTAATCCCAGTAAAAATGCCCTGTCTTAGGTCAGTTAGGATCACCGCTTTATTTTAAGAATGTGAAATGTCAGAATAATAGTAGAGAGAATGACATATTTCAGCTTTTATTTATTTCATCACATTCCCAGTGGGTCAGAAGTTTACATACATTTAATTAGTATTTGGTAGCATTGCCTTTAAATTGTTTAACTTGTGTCAAACGTTTTGGGTAGCCTTCCACAAGCTTCCCACAATAAGTTGGGTGAATTTTGGCCCAATCCTCCTGACAGAACTGGTGTAACGGAGTCAGGTTTGTAGGCCTCCTTGCTCGCACGCGCTTTTTCAGTTCTGCCCACACATTTTCTATAGGATTGAGGTCAGGGCTTTGTGATGGCCACTCCAATACCTTGACTTTGTTGTCATTAAGCCATTTTGACACAACTTTGGAAGTATGCTTGGGGTCATTGTCCATTTGGAAGACCCATTTGCGACCAAGCTTTAACTGATGTCTTGAGATGCTGCTTCAATATATCCACATAATTTTCCATCCTCATTATGCCATCTATTTTGTGAAGTGCATCAGTCCCTCCTGCAGCAAAGCACCCCCACAACATAATGCTGCCACCACCATGCTTCACGTTTGGGATGGTGTTCTTCGGCTTGCAAGCCTCCCCCTTTTTCCTCCAAACATAACGATGGTCATTATGGACAAACAGTTATATTTTTGTTTCATCAGACCAGAGGACATTTCTCCAAAAAGTACGATCTTTGTCCCCATGTGCAGTTGCAAACTGTAGTCTGGCTTTTTTATGGTGGTTTTGGAGCAGTGGCTTCTTCGTTGCTGAGCGGCCTTTCAGGTTATGTCGATATAGGACTCATTTAACTGTGGATATAGATACTTTGTACCTGTTTCCTCCAGCATCTTCACAAGGTCCTTTGCTGTTGTTCTGGGATTGATTTGCACCCAAGTACGTTCATCTCTAGGAGACAGAATGCGTCTCCTTCCTGAGCGATATGACGGCTGCGTGGTCCCATGGTGTTTATACTTGCATACTATTGTTTGTACAGATGAACGTGGTACCTTCGGGCGTTTGGAAATTAGTCCCAAGGATGAACCAGACTTGTGGAGGTCTACAATTATTTTCTGAGGTCTTGGCTGATTTCTTTTGATCTTCCCATGATGTCAAGCAAAGAGGCACTGAGTTTGAAGGTAGGCCTTGAAATACATCCACAGGTACACCTCCAATTGACTCAAATGATGTCAATTAGCCTATCAGAAACTTCTAAAGCCATGACATCCTTTTCTGGAATTTTACAAGTTGTTTGAAGGCACAGTCAACTTAGTGTATGTAAACTTCTGACCCACTGGAATTGTGATACAGTGAATTATAAGTGAAATAATCTGTCTGTAAACAATTGTTGGAGAAATTACTTGTGTCATGCGCAAAGTAGATTTCCTAACCAACTTGCCAAACCATAGTTTGTTAACAAGAAATTTGTGGAGTGGTTGAAAAGCGAGTTTTAACGACTCTAACCAAAGTGTATGTAAACTTCCGACTTCAACTCTATGTGTGAATCCCTTTCCTCCCCTCAGACCTACAGGACCTCTCTCCCACTTTCCTTTGATCATCATCACCCATCATCCCCCACAAATCCCTGAGGAGACACCCACCCCATCACCAGCCAGCAAAGCAGCTTTAGTTTCCAATAATACAGCCTCCTGACACCCCAGTACGCTGGGGTTCTCTACCTGTAGGGGGCGACGTGGGTCACAGGGTTAGTGAGATGAGTGCATGCAGAGCAGAGCACAGCAGTGGGCTGAGGCACGCTCACAGAGGGAGAGAGGGGTAGCAGAGCGAGAGGGCGAGAGATACACACCTGCAGGGACCACACCAGTCCGTTTGTTGGTTGAGGCCGAAGCGAGCTCTGCATTTCTTAGGAGAGCCAGGGTCTGAGCACAAGGCAACATGCGCATAGGAAAGAAGTAAGGAAAGAGAGGAAGAGTTGAAGAGAGAGCAAGAGAGAGAGAGAGAGAGAGAGAGAGAGAGACAGAGAGAGAGAGAGAGAGAGAGAGAGAGAGAGAGAGAGAGCAGAGCAGATCAGATCAGATAAAGAGGTCAGGGCAGACGTTGACGCATTGACAGAGATGGTAAAACAGAGAGCCATCAAACCAGACTGTTAGTCCCCAATTACTGAGCAGGAGTCAACAACAACAACCCATAACTGCAGCCAGAACAGAGTAAAGGGAGCAGGAGCTCCATTCACAACAGGCATTGAGGACACTAGGGAAGAGAGGAACACTTCAAGTGGGAAGTCTGCCATGCGTTCAAACTCGGCGAGTTAAGAGTAGCAGAGACCCAGTCCGAGTAGAGGATAGTCGACCAGTGAAGTTGTTTCAAACGCTAGAATAGGGCTTGAAGTTTTGGTATATTGTATTGAAGCGTGGTGGTTTGGCCTTAGAGGATGTTGAAGGTTGTTAATTGAACATTACCTGTGGTGGAGTCCTGCTGCTTCTCTCTTTTTCTTCTCTTCTTCTTGCCCTGTTGGAACACACGACCAAACGCACAGAGAGTCAGTAGGGGGGACGGGGTCCTATACACCACCGGGACAGTATCTGTCAGTGACATCTCGATGAAGACCATGGGAGAACCACGTCGTGATATTCACCATGTTCATGAGACTTAAGTCAACTGTACCAGAGACGGCCCAATTCACAAGTCGTGGAAGGGGGGTCTGAGGGCACTTTATGATCACTTAGGCCACAAGTTACAATGACAGCAGAAGAGAAGAGAAGGGAAAGAACTCGAATGATCTATAGTAATATTGCTGTAAACTCCATGGGCTATACAGTGGGGCCTTAATAGTATGGTTGGGGTTGTTCACATGAGGAGAGTCATAAAGTCTAAAGTCTCATATTGGGGAGAGGATGTGGGAACAGCTCTTGGATGCCTAGACGCATCTACCCTCACTGCTCCCTAAAGCATTGTGTGTGTGTGGTTACGGCTTGCGGAAGAAAACCCCACGACTGCGTAGGTGGACCTTGACTTCCTGTTTTGCTAACAGATCACATGACTACCCGGGTTTTCTGGCTTGTGTCTGGGAAGGGGTTAAGACTGTAGCAGAACTAGTGGTCCTTTGTATCTCAGTTGGTAGAGTGTGACGCTTGGAACGTCAGGGTAGTAGGTTCGATTCCCTTGACCACCCATATGTCAAATGTATGCATGATTAAGTCGCTTCAGATAAAATCGTCTGTTGATAAGCAACTGTTTTCTAAGTTGAGGGTTGTTGTTAGTGGATAGTTAGTTGACATTTTGATGACATTTATTGAACATCTTATGTTAATGAATTAATAATAATATAATATACATAATAATAATAATATTATATATTAAATTAATTATTAAGTTGCTGCGGTCCGTGGTTGCCATGGCGCCGTGAGGTAGCCTTGGCAGAGAGCTCTGTAAATATTGTACATATTTATTGTTTTTAAGTGTTTTTAATTGCATTTTTGAATCAAACTTTTTTTGTTGTTGTTGATAACTTGTTGATAAATGGGGCGGCAGGTAGCCTAGTGGTTAGAGCGTTGGACTAGTAACCGAAAGGTTGCAAGATTGAATACCCGAGCTGACATGGTGAAAATCTGTCGTTCTGCCCCTGAACAAGGCAGTTAACCCACTGTTCCTAGGCCGTCATTGAAAATAATACATTTTTTCTTTTAACTGACCTGCCTGGTAAAATAAAGGTGAAATAAAAAATGGATCAACTGAAATATCTGGTGCTGACCCACGAAATTGCAGGACTGATTATGGCAAACCAGTTTATATTTGGCTTGGCAAGCTGGCTAAAATGATTTTTCACACCCTGCCCCAGTTCCTAAAGGCTCGTTTTGTTGAGGGCTTTTCTGAACCACTGCTGAGGTGGCGTGGTCTTAATGGCGTTTTACAGTGCCGAAGCATCACCCAGGTGCGTGGTACATTTCAGTAGTGGACGATCCATCATACGCTCTTAGAAAAAATGGTGCTATCTAGAACCCAAATCGGTTCTTCCGCTGTCCCCATTGGAGAACCCGTTGAAGGAACCCTTGTTGGTTCCAGGTAGAACCCCTTTGGTTCCAAATAGTAGCGTTTTGGGTTCCATGTAAAAACCCTTTTCACAGATCTGGAATCAAAAAAGGGTTTTCCTATGGGGACAGCCGAAGAACCCTTTTGAAACCCTTTTTTCTAAGAGTGTACCCACGGAGGAGGAAGAGCTGTGACTGTTGAGTATGATGAGGGGGCTGATGAAGAGCTCTGTGGCCTGTCTGTCTGATGTCTCTATCTCCCTGCCTGGCTGTACCATCTATGTTCCCTCCTCTCAAGATACTACATTTCTGAACTGTCTTTCATCTAAAGTTGTGGAAGACCTTCGCCCAAGAACTGCCAAATCCCTATATTTGTTTTGTTAATTTTTTTAATTTATTATTTTGTTTGTAAAGCGACTTTAAGATTTGACTTGTAATTAAAAGCTCTATATAAAATAAATCGATGATTATTATTATTATCATTGTTGTTGGTAGTATCTACTGAACATCTACCAACCATCTGCTTGGGACTATTCAAATAAAGTGTTATCTATACGGTCACAATAAAGCATTGGTATTCAAACTTTTTCAGCGGCGAGCCCATTTTTTCAGCCAGAATTTCTGGGGACCCCATTTTTCCCCCCAAGACATTCTCACGACCCCACCTCACCCCAAATGTAATGGCACAGCCTTAAAATGGGTCATTTTAATTCATTGCATTTCCATTTCTTATCAAGGGGTCGCGACCTCGACTTGGAATAGCGTTACTATTTTATTCTATTCTATTATTATAGAGTTGCCATTAATTCTAATGCGTTTTGGGACAATATTGTCTCTGGCTGTATTTTCCCATCTTTGAAATATGAAGAAACATGCAGGGAAACATACATTCAAGTGTTAAATAGTGACATTTACCTTCACATAAAAACATTATCCACAGTACGTTGCATCATATTCATCTGATTTGATACTAAATCAGATGCAGCAGTAAAAGCTTCATGCACATTTCACCTCATTGAGAATGCCACCACGACCAGCTCGTAACCCTCTTTACCCTAACCAGCTAACTGACTATCCACAGCCAAGAGACAGAGAGAAATGAGAGAGCCAAGCCCCTATGGTGTGTTATGATACAAAACCCCAAAACTTTATCAAGCCAAGGAAAGGAAAATAGGCTGTGTAAAAGATCTCCAGGAAAGCAAGAAAGTGAGCTCTCTCTCCCTTTGTGACTCATCCGGTCTGTTTTCATATGGGGTGAGCGAACATTGGCAATTATGTAGTCCAGGAAAACCACCTCCCATAGAAACACATCCAGATACATAGCATAACTTACATAACATAAGCCACCTCCACCCCTCTGTGCCTGCCCTAAGGGAGGTAAAGCCTAATAATGGTCCCCCAAAGCCCAGAAAGCCTCTCCAGCCCAGCTCCCAGCAGTCCTCTCCCTCTCTACAATCCGAACCCCACCGCCCCACCGCCTGAGGAGGAGAGCAAGCCAAAGCCACCCTGCTGTTAGTAGAGCGGGTAAGTGGGGTAAAATGTGTGCCCTACCCAATCAGCTTTATTCTTTTCCCCCGCGCCCTCTCTAAGGCCCGCCTCCTGGAAGAATTCAACAGCAACTTCACAATTGAGCACAGCACAGAAGGGTAGTTAAGCAGCATTAAGCTAACACACATAACAGAGACGTTCTTAGAGACATGTCTCTCTAATACACATCATATTCATCTGCACAGTATTTGAAGCAAGGGATTCACTACACTACTTCTTAACTCAGTCTACAAGCCCACTACTAATTACAGATTTCACAGACAGTGCACTTATACTAAGGTCCAGTTACAACAGTACAAAGGTGCCCTCCATGTATATAACTACCAGTGGTTAAAAAACCTATTATAGTAATACAGAGATGAGAGGGGAGCGGGAGGTTTGCAGCTGACTGTGTAATGCTATGTGTAATAAAAGCGGAGCTCGTCATGCGTCCCTAACAGCAAAGCACTCAACAGCCAATTAAATCACCTCACTGAACAGTGCTGAACAGCCATGTCTGACCAACTAATGTCCAGTACACTCTATCTCATTCTCAAAACCCACTCTAAAGGAATGGCATGCCAAGAGATTATAACACTGGTCATAGAGGTTATAACGCTGGTCATAACAATATGGTCGTAAACTAGTCTCTCTAACAATGTCTGCACTGATACGTGACCAAACCTTGGAAATGCGGCAAATAAATATGATTAGATACAATATGTTGATATTTCTATGTGTAGCCACTAGCCTCATTGATTGACAGGTGGCAGGGTGGGGTGATCATGCTGCGTGTGTGTAACCAGGAAAAGGCGGGCCTTACGTAGTTGTCTCTGGCGGACCAGCTGGGGTAGAGCTGCATGTGTAGCTGCCGCTCCTTCCTGGCCAGCTCATAGTATTTAGCCTGTTCCTCCCGGGTCAGAGCGTGCCACTGCAGGGAAGACACACACAAGAATGCACCCGCGCACACACGCACACACACACACACACACACACACACACACACACACACACACACACACACACACACACACACACACACACACACGCACACACAAAACAAAAATACCATTTAGGTTTTGTTCATTAGCCTAGACCAGGGGCGTAAAACTCATTTTCCCCGCGGGCCGCATTCAGTCTTCATTGAGGTCCGGAGGGCCGCACTTAAAATTGAATATATTATCTCGCCATCATTAGCAAAATATAGTCCTCTATCCATCGCTTTTGGAATTTTCGATGCTCCCTGACCGTATATATTTCATTTCGATGACTGTTGTCAAGCTGGACAGAGTGAAGATACTAGAAATGTAGGGCTATTACCATTTCTAAACAGTTTGTTTTGGTTTTCGTCAGTTCAATGTCGTTTTATTTGGATCCGGCACCTGGCCTTGAGTTTGTGACACGTGGCCTAGACAATGACATGCACAATGACAACTGTTGAGGCTAGGAGGGCTGAGGGAATGTGTTAATCTTATTACAGTGCACTGGGTTCTTGGGGATCTTCAATGCTGCAGAAATGTTTTGGAACCCTTCCCCAGATCTGTGCTTCGACACCATCCTGTCTCGGAGCTCTACAGACAACTCCTTTGACCTCATGGCTTGGTTTTTGCTATGACATGCACTGTCAACTGTGGGACCTTATACAGACAGGTGTGTGCCTTTCCAAATCATGTTCAATCAATTTAATTTACCACAGGTGGAATCCAGTCAAGTTGTAGAAACATCTCAAGGATGATCAATGGAAACAGGATGCACCTGAGCTTAATGTTGAGTCTCATAGCAAAGGGTCTGAATACTTATGAAAATGTGATGTTTCATTTTTTTTAAACATTTGCAAAAATTTCTAAAAACCTGTTTTTGCTTTATCATTATGGGGTATTGATGAGGATTTTTATTTAAATAATCAATTTTAGAATAAGGCAGTAACGTAACAAAATGTGGAAAAAGTGAAGGGGTCTGAATACTTTCCGAATGCACCGTATATTGTTTTATAAACTGGGTGGGTCGAGCCCTGAATGCTGATTGGCTAACAGCCGTGGTATATCGGACCGTTTACCACGGGTATAACAAAACATTTATTTTTACTGCTCTAATTAGGAAAAGGGGGATAGAGTGGCTTGAGAAAGTATTCACCCCCCTTGGCATTTTTCCAGATTGCCTTACAACCTGGAATTAAAATAGATCTTTGGGGGGTTTGTATAATTTGATATACATAACATGCTATACCCGCCTTTGATATACCCTTTGAAGATGCAAAATATTTTTTTATTGTGAAACAAACCAAAAAATAAGACAAAAAACAGAAAACGTACTTATTCACCCCAAAGTCAATAATTTGTAGAGCCACTTTTTGCAGTAATTACAGCTGCAAGTCTATTGGGGTATGTCTCTATAAGCTTGGCACATATAGGCACATTCGTCAAGGCAAAACTGCTCCAGCTCCTTCAAGTTGGATGGGTTCTGCTGGTGTACAGCAATCTTTAAATCATACCACAGATTCTCAATTGGATTGAGGTCTGGGCTTTGACTAGGCCATTCCAAGACATTTAAATGTTTCTCCTTAAACCACTCAAGTGTTGCTTTAGCAGTATGCTCAGGGTCATTGTCCTGCTGGAAGGGGAATTTCCGTCCCAGTCTCAAATCTCTGGAAGACCAAAACAGGTTTCCCTCAAGAATTTCCCTGTATTTAGTGCCATCCATCATTCCTTCAATTTTGACCAGTTTCCCAGTCCCTGCCGATGAAAAACATCCCCACAGAATGATACTGCGACCACCATGCTTCACTGTGGGGATGGTGTTCTCGGGGTGATGGGGGGTGTTGGGTTTGCACAAGATATAGCGTTTTCCTTGATGGACAAAAAGCAACATTTTTGTCTCATCTAACCAGAGTACCTTCTTCCATATGTTTGGGGAGTCTCCCACATGCCTTTTGGCGAACACCAAACGTGTTTGCTTATTTTTTTCTTTAAGCAATGGCTTTTTTCTGGATACTCTTCTGTAAAGCCCAGCTCTGTGGAGTGTACGGCTTAAAGTGGTCCTATGGGCAGATACTCCAATCTCCTCTGTTGAGCTTTGCAGCTCCTTTAGGGTTATCTTTGGTCTCTTTGTTGCCTCTGATTATTGCCCTCCTTGCCTGGTCTATAGGTTTTGGTGGGCGGCCCTCTCTTGGCAGGTTTGTTGTGGTGCCATGTTCTTTACATTTTTTATTAATGGATTGAATGGTGCTCCGTGGGATGTTCAAAGTTTCTGATATTTTTTTATAACCTAACCCTGATCTGTACTTCGCCACAACTTTGTCCCTGACCTGTTTGGAGAGAGCCTTGATCTTCATGGTTCAGCTTGCTTGGTGGTGCCCCTTGCTTAGTGGTGTTGCAGCCTCTGGGGCCTTTCAGAACATGTGTATATATACTGAGATCATGTGATAGATCACGTGACACGTAGATTGCACACAGGTGGACTTTATTTAACTAATTATGTGACTTCTGAAGGTAAGTGGTTGCACCAGATGTTATTTAGGGGCTTCATAGCAAAGGTGGTGAATACATACACATTTTTTGAAACAAGTAATTTTTTTAATTTCACTTCACCAATTTGGACTATTTTGTCCATTACATGAAATACAAATACAAATTCATTTAAATTACAGGTTGTAATGCAACAAAATAGGAAAAATACCAAGGGGGTGAATACTTATGCAAGGCACTGTACCTAGTCAGTTGTACAATTGAATGCCTTCAACTGAAATGTGTTTTCCGCATTTAACCCACCCCCTCTGAATAAGAGAGGTGCAGGGGGCTGCCTTAATCAACAGCTATGTCTTCAGTGCCTGGGGAGTAGTGGGTTAACTGCCTTGCTCAGGGGCAGAACGACAGATTTTTACGATGTCAGTTTGGGGATTCAATCCAGCAACCTTTTGGTTACTGGCCCAACACTCTAACCACTAGGCTACCTGCTTACATTGGCAACCAGTTTATAATAGCAATAAGTCACCTCAGGGGTTTGTGATATATAGCCAATATAGCACGGCTAAGGGCTGTGGTATACTCCGTGTTGCGTCGAGTCTAAGAACAGTCCTTAGCCTTGGCATATTGGCCATATACCACACCTTCTCGGGCCTTATTGCTTAATTATACCATGGCATTGCTGAATACTCCTTTCTGAAGTGCATTCTAGAGTGTGCATTTGTTTCCCTTATAACACACGGTATGTTTGCATGGTAGAATTCAATAGCTATAGTTAATTTTTACATGTTTTGTTTGAGCTGCTTTTGAAAGCAAAAGTCGAATTGAAAACAGTATTGGTATTGTTGAATTATATTTTTATAATAGCAAGCTAGGACTGACGTTTTGGTTACCACGTCTGTTTGTTTGGTTACCACGTCTGTTTGTTTGGTTACCATGGCAACTACTGTAGCTATCTAGTAAACTTGCTAGCTACTTCAGTGGGTGTTGAACACATTTCCAACAGCAAATGAACCCATTTCTAATGGTAAACGTGTTAAATTATAGTCATGGTATAAAAGGGACAATCAGCTCGGGGCTCCATGCGTTCTCTGGAAAATAATGCAACTCTGTGGAAGGTCAATTCCACTCCGCGCTACACACCTTCAATGTCTTTCATTATTCTCCTTAGAACTCTAATTAAGTGACAATGCCCGATAAGCCGATGTTTGGAGGATATATTGGCAAACTGTGCCAAGATATACTCCAAACACCGGCTTCGAGGGCATTATCACTTTTATACAACGGGTTACCAACTTATTCATACTATTTAATCATTTCACAAGATATAGTGACATTGGATAGATGAAGGGCCACTATGAAAAGTTCTGAGACAGACAACATCATGTAAGACAAAGGAGCTGATTGTGGACTACAGGAAAAGGCGGGCCGAACAGGCCTCCATTAACATCAACAGGGCTGTAGTGGAGCGGGTCGAGGGTTTCAAGTTCCTTGGTGTCCACATCACCAACAATCTACCATGGTCTTAACATACCAAGACAGTCGTGAAGAGGGTACGACAAAACCTTCTCCCTCTCAGGAGACTGAAAAGATTTGGTATGGGTCCCCAGATCCTCAAAAAGTTATACAGCTGCAAGAGCATCTTGACTGGTTGCATCACCGCCTGGTATGGCAACTGCTCGGCATCTGACCGTAAGGCACTACAGAGGGTAGAGCGTCACCCACCCAGTCACCCAAGTCATAGACTATTTACTCTGCTACCGCACAACAAGCGGTACCGGAGCACCAAGTCTAGGTCCAAAAGGGTCCTTAACAGCTTCTACCCCCAAGCCATAAGACTGTTGAACAATTAATCAAATGGCCACCGGACTATAACATTGACCCCCCCCCCCCCCCCTATAGTTTATTTGGTAAATATTTTCTTAACTCTACTTGAACTGCACTGTTGTTAAGGGCTTGTAAGTAAGCAAGTAAGGTCTGCACTTGTTGTATTCGGCGCATGTGACAAATAAAGTTTTATTTGATTTGATGATATTCATCCCATTGAGATATTTCTGCATCTTGGTCAATGGTATCATATGCAGCAGTCAGTCGCGCAGGGGGTAACTCACAGGGTAGTAATTCACATTACTGAGATATTCCTCTCAAGTCCATCTCTCATGTGTGAAATCAACAGCAGGGGTTGAGACGAGGGATTTGGGAATGAGTCTCTTTGCTGCATGAGTATTCATGGATGTGTGTGTGTGTGTGTGTGTGTGTGTGTGTGTGTGTGTGCTCGCTGCTCACCCTTCTGCCAAGTATCTGGTTGATGGCAGCGCTCTCCTTCAGTGTGCACTCAGCGATCACCTTGGCCCTCATCTCCTTCATGTACAGCATGAAAGCATTCAGAGGCTTCTTGATCACTGGCTTCTTAGGCTCCTTCTCCCGCTTGGGCTCCTGGTGTGGCTTACTGAGGGGGGGGGGGGGGGGGGGGGGGGGGCAGAGCAGAGCAAAACAAACAAGATCAACAGGGACACCCGTGGTGAATATGTACACAAGAACATCAAAACAATAAGGCGCTATTCATCCATCTAAGCTTTTGATACACTTTCAATGCATCAATGAGATACTACGGTATTATATGCCATGTAGCTAGCACACACAGATCACACATCTCCTTTGACAGACACGTGTGTCTAACTCTAGGAGTCATTGTAGAGACAGGGGTTCACCATGGGGGTACTTACGCGTACACGTTCCTGTCGTAATGGTCATGATGGTCCTGTTTGCCTGAAGGTGGCACGATGGCTGGATGGGGGATCCCTGTTGAGTGCATGCCTGGCCCTAGCATCAGAGAATGAGAGAACCTAGAAGGGGAGAGACAGAGGGAGGGCGAGAGAGACAAAGAGAGACAGAGACCAAAGCATCAGACAATATGTTTTGTCTTTATATATGGCAACGTGACCATGAAGCGCTGAAGCACGCGGGCGGTTGGTTGGCCCTGAGAGAATGGGCTTCCTGGCAGTCCTCTCAAGAGCGTTAAGACTGTGAGAAGTCTCATCCAACGCCAGCAGATGGAGCTGTGGTCACACTTAGACAAAAGCTAGGCTGCGCTGTAGATACAGCAGATAACATGAATATACTTGCTCTAGTTTTCATTCGTGTTTCATTAAAGGCTTATTTTCAGTGTGTTATATTTTTGAGATTCATATGATTTTTATTCATTATTGGATTGGGACTGAAAAGTGCCATTTACTGAAACTTTACTGAACGTTTTAGTTGCCATGTTGGAAATGTGTGTTTTTGATTTCCTGAAAGTCATATTTTATATACCTGGTCATTAAATGTATTTTCTGATTCATACAAAAGACATCATTCTTCTAGTGTAAAATCCTACAGATTCACCCTGAACTGATGGGAAAAAGAGAATGCGGTGTGACATAGATGTTTGGTGACATTTAAATGTGAACCATGTCTCCAGTTGGATATATTTCTGAAGCTAACTGAGCTAGCATGTTTGGCTCGCCAGGTACAGTAACAGAGGAGAGATCTCATGACTGAGCCTTTGCCTAAAATAACAACAGTCAACAGCAGACAGTTTGCAGTGGTTTATAGCATCTCTCTTTGTCACGGCAACTGGAGACACACTGCTGCACTCACTCTTCTGTCCAGGAGAACAGACGGGTTGTCTCTTCATGTGTGTCCCCACACAGTTGCAGGGTAGTTTATAGCAGTTGACACACAGAAAGACAGGACACACATTGCGGAGGCACCTGTACAAGGCAATAGCGAAAGGCACATGGTAGGTGGGAGGAGTAGAAGCATTGGTCTGGAAGGGGTATGTATTTTGCGATTCCCTCCCCAGACTGAAGCGGCTCAGCTCATACTGTACCTGGGGTAGGAAGAGCTGTTGGGGAGACTGGAGGAGTAGGGCTGTCTGAATCCACATGAGGACAGGGGATAGACAGGCTGACTTTGCCTGTGGTTGGGAGGACAAATAGGGATGCAACAGGGTTCAACTAGGCTGCTGACCAAATCCTCACTGCCTAACTTCTTACAATTTGTTTAGACCAGTGGAGGCTGCTGAGGGGAGGACGGCTCATAATAAATGCTGGAACGGAGCAAATGGAATGGCATGGAACACATAGAAACCATCTGTTTGATACCATTCCCGGGACCTCCATCATATGTTAGCAAAAAAAAAATGCTTTTCACGTCTTATCTTATCATCAGGTGAACGAACATGGCAAAGCGAAGTAATCAACATAGATCATTTTTCATTATTTTGACCTCCCCACATTATAATTGGAAGAGGAAGTGTAAACTCTAACATTGCCTATTACCTAGAGAGGTAACTCCAAACACATTTTCGCTAAGAGCAGCTGTTTTGCTGGTTAAACAAAGGTTAGCCATGTGTTGGCAAAACATTATGTCGAAGTCAAGAAAGCTTACCAGCAGCCAGTGGCACTTGTTGCACTGGTAGCCTATTCGCAGAAGCCTGTCAGATAATCCAGTGAGTGTAATTGGTTCCAATAAGTGTAATTTGCTCAATATTAGGAGTTTAGAAATGAAGTCGACATCATTAGAAATAATATATTTTCCTATGTTCTACTGTAGGTATGTAATTCAAAATTACTTTATTCTGTTATTGCTAGCGATATCCATTAAAACATTGCTGGGGGGAAAAAAAACGTTTAAAAAAATTACAATATTTTTGCAGACCCTGGTTGACTAGCCCTGCTATAGGTATATACGGGCAGTCTGGGTTCTCAGTCTGTGTACTAGCTAGCTAATGAGGGGCTTGATCATGACTGGTTATGGAGTTAAGTCCATCCTAATGTACCAGTATTGTTTCCGTCCCTCTCCTCGCCCCAACCAGGGCTTTAGCCAAGGACCCTCTGAACACATTACCAACTGCCACTCAAGAAACCTCATTATGTATTGCTCCACAAAAGCTGTGTCCCTTGCAGAGCAAGGGAAACAACTACTTCTAGTTCTCAGAGCGGGTGACGTCACCAACTGAAAGACGAGGAGTGAAATCGGGGAGGTGCATATTTGTTTCTCTTTTGGTCCATTCAACAACAGAGCGATACGATCCTTGTTTCAGCAGGATGTTGTATCTATACCTTATGTCATGCCTTATTGGAATGGATTTATTGATAATATCTGTTGGGAAAAAGTTTAGATGTTGCCACACACATTACCTACTTGTTAACAAAATGAAGGAAGTTTCCTTTAAAATGATTCAGAAATATTATCCTGCCAACCACTATATGAAGAAGTTTAAGGAAAACATCAACTCAAATTGCTCCTTTTGTAATGACCACCCAGAAACAGTGTTGCATCTTTTTTGGAATTGTATGCATGTAAGAAAACTGTGGCAAGACATCAGTAGGTTTATAATTGAACACATTTATGAAGATTTTACACTATTGTGGAGAGATGTACTGTTTGGATTCTTTACATACAATAGAAATAATCTGATTTTTTTTTTATGTAATTCATTTCATTATTCTTTTGGCCAAATTGCATATACACAAATGAACATTTACAAACAGAAAACCACATTTTCGTACCCTACAAAAATAACACACTCACACCCCACACACTCAGAAACTGAAAATATATGTGTGTACGTTGTACAATCAACTGGTAAGAGAGAGCCTGAAACGTCACATTCATTTGTACATATCCACTGTATACATGTATTGTGGCAAAGTTGGTTCCTGTTCCAGTCACATCTATGGTCACGTTCGCGTGGGTGAAACAAAAACACCCTAATGTTTGGTTGACAATAGAGCCTCCCACAATGCAGGCGATGGCTGCAGGATGAAGGTGGTGAAGAGCAACTGCAGAAACTTGCAGGCGACTGCTGTCAAAACCTCATGACCTTTGATCACGTGATTTTTGTCAAGTTCATGGAGTCAACGTGTAGGCGCAAGTCGAAAATGTTTATCCCCATAATGAGGCACACTTTGGTCACTGACTTGACACGTGATCTGCTCAAACGCGCCCACAATGCTGAATCTTCCAACAAAAGCTAACTAGCAAGCTACTGTAGCTAGTAGTGCTAATGCTTACATCATTATGAGTATTCACAAGTCATTGCAGTAGCCTCCTGAGTCAGCTGCTGTGCTCAGCTGACCCAACGATCGCGGAGAAACATTCTGATCTACGGACTGATTTCTGATAACAGTCGGTTCCTCTTAATTTTGGGGCTGCATGTCTACAACTTTAGGGTAATTGAAACAGGCTAAGTAAGCTTTTTATGTCAGTGACGGAAAAGCTAGCTAACTATGTCAGGAGCCTAAGTTAACAGTTAGCTACACAGCTGATGAAGTGCCTCTGGCGACTAACGTCCTGACTTTGTGCAGGAGATAGCCACTGGTATGTTTCTATTTTCTCACAATTGCAAACTATTAAATCACTGTCACAACATTTGTAATAATTTAGCTATTTAGTTGTTCTTCCTATTTCATGGAGAGTCATACGAGAGTGCAGCGATATAAAAAAATGTGGAACTACGTTTTCAAATTTGAAAATGAGTTCCACGTCCTACAAGAGAGATAGATCGGATGAGGGACGAGCTTCGTTTCCTTATTCAAACGGTTATTACAGTGACATTTGGCTTGCCAATTACCCTCATCCAATATTCCATGACCTTATATAGAGTATCTCTTGCTACCTTCACTGCTTACCTCACTAAGGGTCCTGCTGTATGTACAGATGTATGATCTTAATTTGATCACCCTGCTTTGCACAGCAGGATATGCAAACTTCAAATCAAATCCAATAAAATGTTATTGGTCGCATACATATAGTTAGCAGATGTTATAACACACAAAAAAACGAAATACTGCACAGTTTCCTAGGAGCCATGAACAGGGTGTCCATGTCTATTGTGTATAGTGTACTCAAGGTTTAAAAAGGTTTCTAATGTTTGTAATGTCCAATATCACATTTCAGACTTGATTTGCCCTAACAAAAAATGTATCAACCCCTACAAAAATGTTCATTAATTATAATCCAGAAAATAATTCTAAATTCCTGTTGCTGCAGGATTATTTTCCTACTGTGAGAAACTGGTCAAATTAAGATTCTACACCTGTATAACATGACTGTGTGAAGGGTGGTGGATGGATGTATGGGGGGAGGCAGGAATCTTTGATATGCAGCAGCACCCCCTTTCCCAGCCTTCCTCAGCCCTAGGAGGTCCCTGAGATCAAGGAAGGCAGAGGAGGCTCAGTGTCAGGGAGGCTCCCAGGTCCAGAGGGTTCTCTCAGGGAGGGATTCACTTGCTAATCCCAGCCAACAGGCCCATTAGGAGCAACATCCACATCCAGGACCCAACTAACACCTCTCCTCTCCACAGCCCTGTCTGTCCTCTGCTGGGGAGAGAACATTTCCTGTTTGTGTTGTGGCACAGATGGGGTTTTCCTGTGTATTTGCATACCGATACACTTGTGATTTGTCCCTCTCATGTCCCTTTAAGAGTACCAACTATTCAAACTCTATAGAGAAATCTCAATCCATTTAAAAAAATAAAAACTTAAACCTGTATCTGAACTTCTTTAAAACAAATGAACTGTGAAATGTACTGCAATCTGCTAGGCTGTGCCTACAGTGGGCTGCCTAGCTTCATGTGGAAAGAAGACAATACACATCCTCCCAGGCCCCAGTCACGTGCCATACGGTGGCTGGAGTGAGTCACATCCAGTTCTTTGTCATCCCCTTTCCTTGCTCTCTCTTTCCCCACACAAAGAGGGACACAAGAAAACCAAACAAATGCATAATCTGCACTAAGAAGATTACGAGTTTGTAAACAAGATGATTTGTTGACAATACCACAGAAACTCCACAGTGACCATTAACTGTTTGAAATAAAAGTCAGTGAGAGAGAGCCCAGAGAAATAGCAGACCTCTGCCTCGTGCGGACGGAGCCTGTCTAGGGAGTGCCAAAGTCCTCCACCAGCTTTAAAGAAACACAGCATGGGTGTGAATGGAAGTAGTATTAGCTGTCATTCTATTATGGTGAACCAAATCCCCATCACATTTAAGATAAGCCCACAATTGTTCAGGGGGATTCGCTCTAAGTTATTCTGCCAGTTACAGATTTTTAATACATGGATTTGTAAAGTTGAGCTCAAGTCAATGGATGGATTGTTAGCCACAGCGTGTCTGAGATTATGGGTGTTAAAACATATTCTGATTTGGCATCGTATCCACATTCTGTGATAGTGCCTTAGAGGCCGGGAAGGCAAGGAAGACAGTGGTTTCATTTTGAGAGTGGAACTCTAGGCTAGATATGATCAATGAATCAGGGCATTCGTATCTTAGTTAGTGAACTATTCGATCACCAAATTTGTCACGATAACCAGCTTTATAGGAGCTACTAACTGTGTGGGATGAAGTGGTTTGTATTTGTATTTATCATGGATCCCCATTAGCTGCTCTTCCTGGGGTCCAGCAAAATTAAGGCAGTTTATACAATTTTAAAAAACATTACAATACATTCACAGATTTCACAACACACTGTGTGCCCTCAGGCCCCTACTCCACCACTACCACATATCTACAGTACAAAATCCATGTGTACGTGTGTGTATAGTGCGTATGTTATTGTGTGTGTGTATGCATGTGTCTGTGCCTATGTTTGTGTTGCTCCACAGTCCCCGCTGTTCCATAAGGTGTTTTTTTTTACATCTGATTCTACTGCTTGCATCAGTTACTTGATGTGGAATAGAGTTCCATGTAGTCAGGGCTCTATGTAGTACTGTGCGCCTCCCCATAGTCTGTTCTGGACTTGGGGACTGTGAAGAGACCTCTTGTGGCATGTCTTGTGGGGTATGCATGGGTGTCTGAGTGTCAGTAGTTCAAACAGACAGCTCAGTGCATTCAACATGTCAATACCTCACATAAATACAAGCAGTGATGAAGTCAATCTCTCCTCCACTTTGCGCCAGGAGAGATTGACATGCATATTATTAATGTTAGCTCTCTGTGTATATCCAAGGGCCAGACGTGCTACCCTGTTCTGAGCCAATTGCAATTTTCCTAAGTCCTTTTTTTGTGGCACCTGACCACACGACTGAACAGTAGTCCAGGTGCGACAAAACTAGAGTCTGTAGGACCTGCCTTGTTGATAGTGCTGTAAGAAGGTAGAGTAGCGCTTTATTATGGACAGACCCCCCCCATCTTAGCTACTGTTGTATCAATATATTCTGACCATGACAGTTTACAATCTAGGTTTACTCCAAGCATTTTAGTCACCTAGTTGGGTTTTAGTGTTTAGTGAATGATTTGTCCCAAATACAATGCTTTTAGTTATAGAAATATTTAGGACTAACTTATTCCTTGCCATCCACTCTGAAACTAACTGCAGCTCTTTGTTAAGTGATGCAATCATTTCAGTCACTATAGTAGCTGACGTGTATAGTGTTGAGTCATCCGCATACATGGCTTTACTCAAAGCCAGTGGTATGTCGTTAGTAAAGATTGAAAAAAGTAAGGGTCCTAGAGAGTTGCCCTGGGGATTTCCTGATTCTACCTGGATTATGTTGGAGAGGCTTCCATTAAAGAACACCATACAAAAAAAGTATTGAGTGGCTGAGGTGAAGCTGGATTGGTTGATGTAATAGTGGTGAGTAGTCAAGGTGTGTGTGTGTATGCGGCATGTGCGTGTGCGAGAGAGTATGTGTGTGTGTGTGTGTGTGTGTGTGTACTTGAGAGTATATGAGTGTGTGTGTGTGTGCACGAGAGAGAGAGTGTGTATGTGTGTGTGTGCGTGAGACTTACCAGCCCATGGAGGGGGGCATCTGTCCCACACCGCCCTGAGGTAGGGAGTAGAAGCCTGAGATGTCCTGGGACTGGGGCCTGTGAACGCCTGGAGGGGACACACAGAAGACGACAGGCTTGTTAACTCATGGCCCCTGACTCAGCAAGGGCCTCATTACCTGGCTGGGAACCTACCATTACACACACAGGTCAAACACACAACCTCCCCCATTCTCATACACCCCTACTGGGTGGGTCAAGGGGGTGTTGATGTACGATGTACGAGAACTAAGGCCTAAAGTCAGCCCTCCAGCATCTTGTTGAACCACTACCAAGTGAAATGAAGAAACTCAGAGCCGTGAACTATGTTCTTTGTTTCCACTCCTTTGTAAACAGCCAGTTTCCTGTGAACATGACTTTGACATTCTGAGCTTACGTCATCTTCTCCTAGGGCAAGCAGTTTTACTGTCTGGCCTCTGCTGCTTGCATCACACCACCAACAATTGTCTCATGGCAAAAGAGGGATCTTGATCCAAGCTACAAGTTCCTTCCCATGATGTGTCAGTCAATCAGACGCCTGTGAGGTTAGGACCCCACTCACTACTTCACCCCGCTCCACAGACACCCACCCTACTGACGCTCGCTAGGCCAGGCAGCGAAATGGTTTTAATAAACGGGACGTTTTCCATTATCGAGTCGGCCGACATAAAAGAGCAGCGTCCCGAAACAAAACAAAAAAGGCTCTCTCTGTGCCTTTCAAAGGAAGTCCTTTGTCAACAGCGAGCACCTAGCACTTAAGCGCAACCCGAAGGTAACCTATATTTGTTGCAGAAGAATGCTGCAGATTACTGTAATTTGCCGTCGCTGCAGGCCTGTTTCTGGACTGGATCATTTAGAAATCTGAAGGACTGGAATGTACCTCTCTCGTCCCTCCCTCCCTCCTAAAAAAGCCTCTGTCCCTCGTGTACAGACCACTGTGCAGTCTCAATCTCTACTCTCCCAACACAGTTATGACAAATTAAGAGATCTCCAGTAACAACTTTAACCCCGCTTGATATTTAATGTGTTTATGACGCACTTAACTTCAATACTTAGCCTTTTTAAAATGTTAAATACCTACATTTAACTTTAACTTGAATCTATTCAGGTAAATTCAAAATGAAATGTCACTTTTGATTTATTTACCGGTTAAAATGTAGTAATTGCACTGTTTTGTTTCTTGCGGTAAAGAAAAACATCAAATACATTAAAACAAACATCTGTGAAATGATATCAGACACAAGGTCGTTCAGTTAACTGTATCTCTCAGGTGCAAGATAAAACAACGTAGTCCAAAAAAAAAACTCGATATGTTTTTAGGATACACGGCTCAAAATTGCATTTCAATACTGACAACCAGTTACTGTAGCCAAAACCACAGAAAGAGAAACTGTTATTGTATCGGAATCCAAAATGACTGGACAGTAGCTCTTGTGCTGTGCCTGAAAAAAAGACCCAAAGAGAAACACCTGTAGAGTACAGTGCATTACAATAGCTTTCGTTTCTCCTGTACTTTTCTATTTTTCACTCTGTACTTCACCCTAGCGCAGGCAAAGCTGCACCCGTAAACAAACGTGACAACATGGTGTGACTTTGATCGTTTGGTACGATGGTTGACACCGAATGACTAATAGTCCATGTCTGTAGTGAATGCACTGACTGACATGCAGACAGACTGGCTGGCTGAGTGGGGTAATGGAAATGGATGGAGAGTGCTTGGAGGGACTATTGTCAGAGAAGCTGCTTGAAACTCTGACTGATTGTCAGCTGCAGTCTCTGCACACTGCAAAGTGAGGTACTTGTGGGAAATCAATGTGAGGATACTGAGGTAGGCCTGCAGCGCAAGGGTGTGTGGTAAGAGAGGTGAGGTGTGATGATGTCTGAGGTAATAGGATGTAGCACAGTAATGGGGGCGAGGTGAGATGGTGTCAGAAGGACGTAAGGCGGTATCAGCTGTGTACAGGTAGGGCCAGACCTCTCACTGTGGGGTGAGTCCCTGGTTCTCGGCCCTCGCGTCACCCCTGGGCATTGTCACGTTACCTAGCTGCTACACCACTCAGCCCCAGTCTAGAAAAGGGATGGGAGAGCAGGGGAATTCCAGCAGGAAACTGAGAGAGGTTGTCTGGGCTGGGGCCTGCTGCCTTGCTCTGTCTGTGGAGGAGGTTTTGTCTCTCTGTGCCTGCCCGTCTCTCAGAGTGGACAGAGATAGGCCCCGACGCAGGCAGCAGCACTGACAGACAGACCCAGCCTTGGCCAAAGACCAACTACAGCCACAATCCAACACTGATTGCTATTCAGCCAGAGTCAGTCTTCACCGGAGTGATGCAAGAGGACATTTTCATTGGCTTGTTAATTAAAGTGTGACTCCGGCTGTGTTCGGGTTAAAATGGCATTTTCATCCCACTGAAAATGAATCAGATCCATTGAATTGATAAAGATGAACTCAAACACATTTGTCATCTCTCTCTCTCTGGATTTGAGTGGCATCTTCGTGGGAGATGTTTAGGAGAGTGATGGAGTGAGTGCGGTGGGTGTGGGTCTGTGAGGGACTTTGCGAGCCAAGTGTGCGAGCGACTGTGTAAGAGTAGCGTGCCAAGCAGAACCTTCCTTGTGTGCTGCCGAGATGGCCCTGTGTGATTGTCACCCTAATTGCTCCCAGCTGTGTGCGTGTGTGTGTGTTTGAGAGGGGGCTGTGTGGCAAGCAGCCCCTCGTGGGGAAGGGACCACTTCAAGTGCGGTGGTGGGACCGCCGGAGGCTCACTGGAAAGAAGGGCCTGTCTCTGGGCTGCACCATTTCTCCCAGCTAGTGCTCTACTTTTGACCAGGGCCTATAAGGAATAGGGTGTCATTTGGGATGCAGCCCCTGTCTCTGGGCTGCAGCTGCTGCTCGGCTCCACACGGCTCCACCGCTGCAGTTCAGGAACCATGGGTGGAGGTGTGTGTGTGTGTGTGTGTGTGTGTGTGTGTGTGTGTGTGTGTGGAGGTTCGGGAAAGACGGCATCAGCACAACACAGGGCCAGGGGTTTCCCATGACTGCGTGAACTGACCAGGAAAAACTCCAGACCCAAGTAATATGCTATTAATAAGGGCCCATAGTTTTTCATGATAAGGTCATAGCAGTGGCACAGTACAAGTATGACTTAAGAGAAGTGAGAGGCTCCACAGAGGCATTGGCCCAAGTAGATGGTGAAGGGGGAACCATATTCTTCTTTCAGGAATGTTGTTCAAATTCAGGTGGAAGTACTACTTCAATTAGATTCAGGTGAAATAAGGGCCATATAAAATGTGAATCGAGAAGGACCGTGGACTATTGTATTACTCTGCTGTGGTGACTGACAGGAGAAGTCAGGCCTTCCCACTCATCTGGCCTGTGTGCGTTAAGATGAGGGAGATGATGATGAGGGGGAAGGCCTGACTTCTCCTGTCAGTCACCACAGCAGAGTAAGACAATAGTCCACAGTCCTTCTCAAGACGATGATGAGGGAGATGATGATGATGGAGATGGTGATGAGGGAGAAGATGATGGGGGAGATGATGATGAGGGAGACGATGATGAGGGAGACGGTGATGAGGGAGACGGTGATGAGGGAGATGATGATCATGAGGGACATGGAGATGATGATGAGGTAGATGGTGATGAGGGAGACGGTGATGAGGGAGACGGTGATGAGGGAGATGATGATCATGAGGGACATGGAGATGATGATGAGGGAGATGGTGATGAGGGAGATGAGGGAGACGGTGATGAGGGAGATGATGATCACGAGGGAGATGGTAATGAGGGAGATGATGATGATCATGATGGACATGGCGATGATGATGAGGGAGATGGTAATGAGGGAGATGATGGAGATGATGATGAAGGAGATGATGATGATGATGATGATGAGGGAGATGATGATGAAAGAAATGATGATGTGGGAGATGGAAATGAGGGAGATGACGATGAAGGAGATGATGATGAGGGAGATGATGATGTGGGAGATGGTAATGAGAGAGATGATGATGAGGGAGATGATGATGAGGGAGATGGTAATGAGGGAGATGATGATGAGGGAGATGAATGACCTACCTTTCTGGCTCATGTCTGTGGGCAGGTGAGGGGGGCTGGGGTTGAAGTGGTCATTGCTGTACGGCAACAGGGACGTCAGGGGGTGCATCCCGTGAGACTGCTGGACCACCGAAACTTTGTTGGACTGCAACAGAGAGAGAGAGAGAGACAGAGACAGAGAGAAAGAGAGAGCACGAAAGAAAGAAAGAGTGTGAGAGAGAGTGAGAGACAGAGAAAGAGAGAGAATGAGAGAGAAAGAGAGGCGGTCGTCATTTTAAGCATGGTTTGGAACAAACATGTGCTTTGGAGGCTGAATACATTTGCTCCCATTGGGTTGGCTGGGGATTCGGGGAGGGGTGGAGGGTGTGGGGGTACATTTGATCGATAGGCCTTTGATGATCAAGGGAGGCTGCGTGAGAGCTTGTTTGCTTTCATGTTTCTGTTTACAAATGGCTTTCAATAACTTACGTGAAATCCAGTTATTTCTAATGCTAACAGCATGCTGTTTGACATATGATATGTCACAGTGGTTACCATGTCGGAGGTATTCGCCCGTTCTTGGACATAGTTGCAATAGCAGAGCCTTTCATATTTATTCAATGTGTGTGTGTGTGTGTGTGTGTGTGTGTGTGTGTGTGTGAAGGTTTGGCAGAGGCATTGATTTCCATGTGTATGTACATATTTATGAAAAAGTTTTTAAAAAAATTCCCCGCTGCTCTGAAGACTCCAGCAGCAGCACTACTGAGAGAGGCTCGTCCTACTGCTTCACGGTGCCCCCTGCTGTTTTACAAAGCGAATGCCTTATCACTTTAAGGCAGTTCTTCCACGCGCGCCGACACACATTAAAACATACTTTCAACATTCCCCTCTATCACCTGATCACATCAAACGTAGACCTCCTAACACTGGATCTCAGGAGTATTTTTTTGCATCTGACAAACCACGTGGTCTACAGTATATTCAGGAGCAGGGCATCTCTCTCTCTCTCTCTTTCTCTCTTCCTCTCACTTTCTCTTTAGCTGTCTCTCCCTCTCTCTCTTTCTCTTTAGCTCTCTCTCTCTCTTTCTCTCTCCCTCTCTCTCTCCCTCTAGCTCTCTTTCTCTTTAGGTCTCTCTCTTTCTCTTTAGCTCTCTCTCTCTCTTTCTCTTTAGCTCTCTCTCTCTTTAGGTCTCTCTCTCTTTAGGTCTCTCTCTCGTTAGGTCTCTCTCTCTTTAGGTCTCTCTTTCTCTTTAGGTCTCTCTCTCTCTATCTCTCTCGCTCTTTAGCTCTCTCTCTCTCTTTAGCTCTCTCTCTCTCTCTTTAGCTCTCTCTCTCTTTCTCTTTAGCTCTCTCTCTCTCTTTCTCTCTCCCTCTCTCTCTCCCTCTAGCTCTCTTTCTCTTTAGGTCTCTCTCTTTCTCTTTAGCTCTCTCTCTCTCTTTCTCTTTAGCTCTCTCTCTCTTTAGGTCTCTCTCTCTTTAGGTCTCTCTCTCGTTAGGTCTCTCTCTCTTTAGGTCTCTCTTTCTCTTTAGGTCTCTCTCTCTCTATCTCTCTCGCTCTTTAGCTCTCTCTCTCTCTTTAGCTCTCTCTCTCTCTCTTTAGCTCTCTCTCTCTTTCTCTTTAGCTCGCTCTCTCACTTTCTCTAGCTCTCTCTCTCTCTCTCTCTTTAGCTCTCTCTCTCTCTCTTTAGGTTTCTCTATCTTTCCCTTTAGCTCTCTCTCTCTCTTTAGCTCTCTCTCTTTCTTTTTAGCTCTCTCTCTTTCTTTTTAGCTCTCTCTTTAGCTCTCTCTTTAGCTCTCTCTCTCTCTAGCTCTCTCTCTCTTTAGCTCTTTCTCTCTCTTTAGCACTCTCTTTCTCTTTAGGTCTCTCTCTTTAGGTCTCTCTTTCTCTTTAGCTCTCTCTCTCTCTCGTTCTCTTTAGCTCTCTCTCTCTCTCTCTCTCTATTTAGCTCTCTCACTCTCTCTCTATTTAGCTCTCTCTCTCTCTTTAGCTCTCTCTTTTTAGCTCTCTCTCTCTTTCGATCTCTCTCGTTCTCTTTAGCTCTCTCTCTCTTTCTCTTTAGGTCTCTCTCTCTCTCTCTTTAGGTCTCTCTCTCTTTCTCTTTAGCTCTCTCTCTCTCTTTCTCTTTAGCTCTCTCTCTTTTTATCTCTCTCTCTCTCTCTTTCTTTAGCTCTCTCTCTTTCTCTTTAGCTCTCTCTCTCTTTAGCTCTCTCTCTTTTTATCTCTCTCTCTCTTTCTCTTTAGATCTCTCTCTCTCTTTAGCTCTCTATCTTTCTCTTTAGCTCTCTCACTCTCTCTTTAGCTCTCTCTCTCTTTCTCTTTAGGTCTCTCTCTCTTTCTCTTTAGCTCTCTCTCTCTTCCCTTCCTCCCTCCCCCCTGTAAGAGACCAGAAAAACCCTCCAGGACCACTGGTTCCGTTTCAAGGTCTGAGGTTGACGTACCATTTCCTTGTAACATTAGAGTCGCCACACAATGTTATATTTCAGTTTCTTGATGTCTCGCCTTTCCTAAAGGCAATTAGTCGTCCTTGAAGTGGTTCACTATGTGTGTTCCTTTACACACACTCGCAGAGACAAAATGAGTGCACTCCTTTAACGTATAATTATCAGCCTCCCTCTATTTAACCCCCCCCCCCCCCCCCCTCCACACACACACACACAGAACTTAGACATAATTGCGATTCTGTCGTTGTAACAGAGACAGACTAGTGCGTACACGCATAGGAGCGAGTGCAAATGAACACACACGTATGCACGAAAGTGCGCATGCACCCAAAGAGAAGTGAAATTAACGCAAGACTTCAATCCAACTCCAATCGACAATCTTCGGTCTCCGATAACATCAAAGTCAAAATTCCAATTAGATATTAAACCTTTTTAAAGTACGGCAAACACACAGTGCTCCTCCTGCAGTAATCTAATTTCACTTAAAAGGACATCTATTAGCATATTGTTATTGCCTTTTATCTGGCGCGGGGTTGTGTTTGAACAGGAATCCGGTGTTAAATAAAAGAGGTAATGGTGTTTGAGACATCACTGGGAATTAATGACGGATGATGGCCTCCCCCCCCCCCCCCCCCCCCCCCGACGGCCAATAGGCTACACCTTGACCCTTGTCTCTGCCGCTTCATTCCCTATGCTGATGAAACACTTTGCGCATAATGTATTCTTTGGTTTTCACAGACCTAAGTAGGGTTTTTTGAAGCGGAAATTAGGGGGTCCTTTCTAGAGCACGGCCAGAGTGCTTTGAGAGTAACGTCTTTAATCTCTCTATTTAGATTAAAAACACACTCACTTCTCTGTTCCTCCTCTAGGTCAACCCTCTGTTATATCTCATGGCTGAATGAAGCAGAATCATTTCAATCGAATGGTCTTTGGGGCTTTCAGGTAGGTGAAAAAAAAAGCGATTTTTGTAAAGTAAAGAGATCCAATCCAAATCAGGGTCAAGCTAGTTTTGATATTTTTGTAACATTGTCACTACATGAATGAGGAGAACACATAAAGTACCACTGACAAAACACTCCCTTCCCGTGTGAATCAATCACAAGTTACCATGAATTACCATTCAGAAGACAACTATGTTTGTAATGTCATCTACTATTCATTACAATAGAGAGCCTGTTCCCACCGTATACAGTGTAGTCTATATGTGGCCCCTGTGAAATCCCAGGTTGAGCCTCTGGGCTGCAGACATAGACAGGCAAGTACACAGATGAGCGAGATGGGAGACAGTTGTGACTGTTTACCAATCCACTGTACCACCGCCACACTGAACCACACTGAGCCACACTGAGACAGACTGAGCCAGAGCCTCGCTGTGGTGGGGCTGCGGCATTAGTCATACAGACACACATTCAACACTACCCACACACCCAAACACACACCCATACATTTTCAACAATACCTACATACCCCCATCCGCACATTCTCTCAACACTACCCCCCCCCCCCCCCCACCAACACATACATTTTCAACAATACCTACATACCCCTCCATTCTCTCAACACTACATCCCCCCCCTCACCAACACATCCACACACATTCAACACATACTGACTGAAAGGTGAGAGACAGGTTGGAGGTCTGGGTGAGCAGGGGTATAGAGGCTGAATCTAAAGGTAGGGAAATAACCCACACCCAACTGCAGTGCAGAGAGAGTGAAAGGGTTGTTTGAGGTGGCACAGGATGTCTTCAAAATGAGACCTGAAACTTTCACGTTATTTTTGATCCCCGAACTGGCTATGTGTTTATATATGGGTCCAGGCCAGGGGTGGAAATAATTTTAAAGTTCTCTGGATGACTAAGTTTATGGTTTCTATAAAAAGACTGAGACAGTTTCATGTGTGTGTGTGTGTGTGTGTGTGTGTGTGTGTGTGTGTGTGTATTTGTGTGCAGGGTTGAGTAGGTTACTTTCTAAATGTAATCCATTTCAGTTACTAGTTACCTGCCCAAAATTTTAATCAGTAACGTAACTTTTGGATTACCCAAACTCAGTAACGTTTGTTTAAATTGTTCAAAATTATTATTTAAACCATGTTTTGAGGCTATACAGTGTTGGTTTGCATTTACATTGTTTACAAACAGTGGAGTAAAACAAGCTTATTTCTTGGGTTCTCATGGAGTGTGACAGTTGAACTAAGCTCATGAGGCATTTATAAGTTATATTCTTCAAGAATCAATATATATATATATATTTTTTATCAGCATGAATTAGATTGAGCAATAAAAGTGTCACTTTTATTCCATAGGCTGGGATCCGCACTATGCAGCTGTTGATAGAGCAAATTTGACATCAATGCGCTATGTAAATATCAATAATAAGTGATATCCGTATCGCTGTAGCTTACACCACTGCTGTCATCCTTAACTTCAAGCGTTTATTCAAGTTAGATCATCTTTGGATGCCGACAGCAATCGCACCATTGGAAGACATAGCTTGGACTGTAGTTTGGACTGTAGCCTACAAAAGCCTATTCCTGCTCTTTTCCTGTGATCTATCAAACACATTTGGTGTGTCATCATAGTGGTCTCTGACTTGTGGTCAGACTCACTCAGGTGGAACGAACTTAAACTTGCGCGTTTTTTCAATGCTGATTTGAATGTCATTGACAAAAACAGTGTCAAATATTTTTTTTCGCAAACATCCTTTCTGAATTGAAAAGTAATAATCTAGTTTTTCAAAAGTATCTGTAATCTGATTACAATATTTTTGCTGGTAACGTAACAGATTACAGTTACCGTTTTTTTATTGTAATCCCTTACATGTAAACCGTTACTCCCCAACCCTGTGTGTGTGTGTGTGTGTGTGTGTGTGTGTGTGTGTGTGTGTGTGTGTGTGTGTGTGTGTGTGTGTGTGTGTGTGTGTGTGTGTACATGCGTTCTGCATGTGTATGTATCCAGTGCCCAGGGCCCATGTCTAGTGGCTGACGGTCAGGCAGAGGTACTCCTAACGTCCCTTCCCCGTCATTGCCACTCCCTGCCATTATAACCCAACACCCAATCACACAGAGTAGGAAGCCCAATCTGGAAGTGATTCTCCCTCTCCAGAGTTACCCAAAATGAGCGGCACTTAGTTGGAGGTTTGGAGAACATCAAAGCCTGGGCAGACATAACAACGAAGCCATGTTTAAAATACTAAATCCCCCCTCCACACAAGCGCACACACACACACACACAGACACACACACACACACACACACACAGCCAATGCACATCACAGTGGACATCTATGGTATGCTGGTGGGCAGATGCTGGGCTGTGTTGGTAGGGCAGGAGGCGGATCATAAGGGATCTAGTATCTTAAGTGTTACCTCGTAGCAGCACTATGGGAATGCTCCATCGCTGAGCCATTCTGTCTTTAACTGAACAATATACGGGACTGAAGGACAGACAGACAGACAGACAGACAGACCAGGCCAACTCAATACACAGACTTGCAGAGGAATTATATCTCCATCTAAATGAGCACAAATAGACCACAATAAAGACGTGTTCAGCTCCACTGAAATGGTCTTTAATGATCATGCTTTAAAAGCGAATTAATGGTCTTCTCATTTATATCATCAGAGGAGTCATCCGTAACTATTGATGCAAAATATTGACACAGAATTAAGGGAAATGAGATGACCACAGAATCATAAATCCTGGTGGAAATCATCACTTCCTCCTCTTCATGGTTTATCAACACAATAGATAAACCTTTTAACACACAGAACCAGACATATTTGTTTGTCTAGTGGCGTTCTGTACACAGAACCAGACAGTAAGCGGTGAAATAAGAGCATTGTCAAAGTGGCTCGAAAGTTAGAAGTATGACGTGTGTGGTTATTCTTGGGTGTTCATTGTTTGTTGAAATGTCAAGACTTATACAGATGTAGGATCTTAATTTGAGCCAGTTTGCTACAGCAGGAAAATAATCCTGCAGCGACAAAAAATGTGATGGATTATTATGTGTATTATAATTAATGGACATTTTTTGTTAGGGCAAACCAAGTCTGAAATGTAAATGTGGAAATTACAAACTTACCAGTTTCCTGGTTGCAAAAATGTTAATAGTTCGCCTAATTTCAGTTTATGTGACAAATGTATAGTGTAGAGAATCATTGTACCATCTAAACTGTTGTGAAATATATTTTCCATAACCAAAAATATTGTATTTTCAGCTGTTTGAAGCTGGTGTACTAAACCGAAAGTAAAAGAAGCAAAGCGAAACTTAAGAATGGGAAGCATAGAAATAGCGCACATAGAACATATCTATCTACCACTTTTTAGACTTGCTTTCAATGAGAATGACATATCTATAACACACATTTCTTTGTGAATTTGGTCATGTCACTCAAAAAGTTACATATTTAAAACTCAAATACACTACAAGCCAGCAACAAAAGAATGATCAAATTAAGATCCTACATCTGTGCTCTCTGACCTTTTTGGGTGCTATGGTAGGGAATGGGGATTGAGACGCGATCTTCGTCACCTACAACCCACATGACATTTTATGAATCCCGTACACTGAGGGAAAAGACGCCATCGAAATGTTCTTAAAGATCCCCTTGAATCAAATCCCTTCAGTCAGTGGTTGAATGGTCTGGCAGTAATGACGCTGAACAGACAATCCATTCAGCACTGTGCGAATCATAGTGAAACCTTTACGGCGGATGAGCCAGCTTTCACTCACAGGTGGTTTTGGAAAACAGAACTTGCGCCCCCCCGGGAAATACCACAGCACATTAAAAAAAAACATTAAAAAAAAAACTCCCATCAGGCTTTATGTTGTGGTCGATGACACAATATATTTATTGATTTCCCAAACTGAACACAGCTTCCCTTGTCAATGAAAACCCCCTCTATACTGTATCACTAGCTAGGTTGGCGACATATTTTCATGCAAATATTCTAAAATCCGCATCCCCACCAGAGACGTGTTTCGATCAAATGTATTTTTGGGGGGATAAAAGGCTTTGAGTGATGATGTAATTCACATGAAAATATATTTTTAGGTTAAATTCTCATGTACCGAATACGGATGGTTTTCTAACAAAAAAAATGTAGCATTATATAGCGTGTATTGGCACGTGGTGTATTGGCACACTGGTATTGATTGGCACTCTAGCCAACAGCTCGCAGATACAGTGCGGGTATAGTCTATTTGATGAGATTATTATGGACAAAAGAGCGACATAATTTGTATTAGTCAAATGGCAGCCAAGCATCGATGATCATGGCACCAGAATAAAGAATAAGACCCTCGACATTTATTGGAAAGGAGCATCAAGCTCATCACCTTGCACTTTCACCACCCTGTGAAGTTCATCGTCATTTATTTGATCTGTAGCCTAACAAACTACATGATTTCCCGACGAGTCGTAGTGGGAGGACCACACAACAGGTCATCGCGTGACTCCCAAGTTTGCGTATGTATAAAAGCGTTTCCACCGACATTTCTTGAATAATTCATTTTACAGACACAAAAAGATCCTACCTTGTCTCGCTTATTTTGTTTTTGTCGACATTTTGGAAATTTTCCTGACAAATGTTCTGTTTCCATCAGGCCTGTCATTATATATTTTATCCGACATGTACTTTACTCGCATAAAAAGGTTGGATGGAAACTTGGTTACCGTCATCCCTGTTCTAGATGAATACAACGAATGCCGAGGGCTCTGGCATTAGAGTGCTGGAGTAGAGACAATAGATTAAGAAAGGGGGATGAGGAGCGAGGGAAAGACAGCAGAGAGAGGGGACAGAAAAAAAGAAAAGACAAGAGAGGTGGGTGATCTCTAACAAGGTGAGATAATAAACTGAGATAAGGCAATAGAAATGGAATCCATGGATCAATGGATTCTATTTCTATGGATACGGTATGGTGGGTTAAGGCGTCTGCATGCTCCAGTTCGGCTGGCGGCTAGCCGATGTCGGCTAAGCGAACCGAACGAGTGTGCTCGCATACTCCCTTAATAAAAGACCTTCGCTTGAAGAACGAGAAAAAAAAGCGGCAAGAGAACTTCCTCAAAATTGTCCAAATTAATCTGAGATCACTCAGGAAATCGATCCATAATTTTTTACTTTTTTGCCCGAGGAGATTTTACATCTAACTAAGATGTTTGGTGCAGTATTACTTGATGATAAAATTAGCATGAAAACGAGTAGCATCTCGTTTCTATGACAACAGTCTTTATTGAAGAATCCATACTGTTCACCAATTACCGACGAAGCTGCGTAGACTTCGGCTCCCGAACTTCCGCGGGCCTTGACAAAAAAAAAAGGTTGTGTGCTCGAACAGCCTGCAAAACCCTAACCGAAGTCCAAAACTAACACAAACGTCACAAAACGTCGTCATAATAAATGCACAAACTATTCCCGAACTGTTTCGGTTGGGAAGCCTGCAGACGCCTTTAGGCACGAGTCCTATCTATGCCTGATATATGAGAGTTAGGTTGATCAGGACAGGCAGACCTTCCCACAGCATAGCTACTAGTCAGCTGCGTCCCACTGCCAGGGGTGGGGTGTGGCCCTGCCCTGCCGGACTGGATGTCCTCTCCTCTACACACTTAGTAGACTCTAATGTCCCCCACAAATATATAGCACTTGGGACAAAACTTGGATGATAGATGCGTGTTGCCATAGAGATGCGTCATTTACAACATTACAATGATTGGCCCAAGGAGGGACCTATAGTAATTAATTGACATGTGTTAGTCACATGGATATCTCAATTGGTGCATCATTTGTTGGGGACAAATGTTTACTGTTGCCCTTTTAATCTGCTAAAATTGATGTCTGTGCCCCGCTGAAATCAAATTAGCATAATACAAAAATCCCAATTAAAATCAGTTTCAGGTAGAGATATCTGTTGTTGTTTTTTTTTTTTTACATTGGATGCATCTCAATCCATCACATCCGCCTATGTCACACTTCTGCATCTGTGGTGAAATATGACAAGAGCTGGAGTGGTGTTTGTCAGACCATGAGACATACCGAAAATCGGCCTTCTCACGAGACTCTCACGAACACGTACGTCGGTTGTTTCTCTGTAGGACACCCACAGGCCTCACAAGACTCGTCTGACGGTCCCCCGGTACCAGTTGAAAAAATGAATGGAAGTGAATATGGAGACTGTTTAATGCCAAAAAGAATGGGTTAAATACAAGTTTAAAAAAATGAAACAAATGTTTCCTGATATTTCTTATACACTATATATACAAAAGTACAGTGCATTCGGAAAGTATTCAGACCCCTTCCCTTTTTGCACATTTTTGTTAAATTACAGCCTTATTCTGAAATGGATTTAATTAAATGTTTTCCTCATCAATGTACACACAATACCCCATAATGACAAAGTGAATTTTTCTTGATGCAAATGTATAATTTCTTGTTGCAAATGTATAGTTTTTCAGTGGCAGGGGCTGGGAGACTAGTCAGGATCGAGGGAAAGATTAACGGAGCAAAGTACAGAGACATCTTTGATGAAAACCTGCTCAGGACCTCAGACTGGGACGAAGGCTCACCTTCCAACAGGACAACGACCCTAAGCAGACAGCCAAGACAATGCAGGAGATGCTCCCCATCCAACCTGACAGAGCTTGAGAAAATATGTAGAGAATAATGGGAGAAATTCCCCAAATACAGGTGTGCCAAGCTTGTAGCGTCATATCCAAGAAGATTCAAGGCTATGATCGCTGCCAAATGTGCTTCAACAAAGTACTGAGTAAAGGGTTTGAATCCTTATGGTAAATAATAACTTATGTTACTATTTAAAAAATTACATTTGCAAAAAAAACAGTTTTTGCTTTATCATTATGGGGTATTGTGTGTAAATTGATGAGTGAAAAAAAACTATTTAATATATGTTAGAATAAGGCTGTAATGTTACAAAATGTGGAAAAAGTAAAAGGGTCTGAATACTTTCAGAATGTACTGTATGTGGACACCCCTTCAAGTTAGTGGATTTGGCTATTTCAGTCAGACAGGTGTATACAATCGAGCACACCGCCATGCAATCTTCATAGACAAACGTTGGCAGTAGAATGGCCTTACTCAAGAGCTCAGTGACTTTCAACATGACACCGTCATAGGATGCCACGTTTCCAACAAGTCAGTTCGTACAATTTCTGCCCCGCTAGAGCTGCCCTGGTCAACTGTAAGTGCTGTTATTGTGAAGCGAAAATGTCTAGGAGAAACAACAGCTCAGCCGCAAAGTGTTATGCCACACATGCTCACAGAACAGGAACGCCGAGTGCTGAAACGCTAGATGTGTAAAAATTGTCTGTCCTCGGTTGCAACACACTACCAAGTTCCAAACTGCCTCTGGAAGTCAGCACAAGAACTGTTCGTTTGGAGCTTCATGAAAAGGGTTTCCGCACACAAGCCTAAGATCACCACACCGCCATTGGACTCTGGAGCAGTGGAAAAGCATTCTCTGGAGTGATGAATCAAGCTTCACCATCTGGCAATCCAACAGACGAATCTGGGTTTGGCGGATGCCAGTAGAACGCTACCTGCCCCAATGCATAGTGCCAACTGTAAAGTTTGGTGGAGGAAAAATAATGGTTTTTCATGGTTTGGGCTAGGCCCCTTAGTTCCAGTAAAGGGAAATCTTAACGCTACAGCATAAAATGACATTCTACACGATTCTGTGCTTCCAACTTCGTGGCAACACTTTGGGGAAGCCCCTTTCCTGTTTCAGCATGACAATGCCATACAGAAATGGTTTGTCGAGATCGGTGTGGAAGACTGCACAGAGCCCAGACCTCAACCCCATCGAACAACTTTGGGATTAATTGAAACGCAGACTGCGAGCCAGGCCTAATCTCCTAACATCAGAGCCCGACCTTACTAATGCTCTTGTGGCTGAATGGAAGCAAGTCCCAGTGTAAAGGTTTTCCTCCTCCTCTTCTGAGGAGGTGTAGCAAGGTTCGGACCAAGATGCGGACCAAAAAACTCAACATGAACACTAATACAAAAACAATAAACGTGAACAAAACCGAAACAGTACCGTGTGGCGAACAAACACAGACACGGAATCAAACACCCACAAACAAACAGTGAAACCCAGGCTACCTAAGTATGATTCTCAATCAGAGACAACTAATGACACCTGCCTCTGATTGAGAACCATACTAGGCCGAAACATAGAAATCCCCAAATCATAGAAAAACAAACAGACTGCCCACCCCAACTCACGCCCTGAACATACTAAATAACGACAAAACAAAGGAAATAAAGGTCAGAACGTGACACCCAGAAACAATGTTCCAACATCTAGTGGAAAGCCTTCCCAGATGAGTGGAGGCTGTTACAGCAGCAAAAGGGGGACCGACTCCATATTAATGCCCATGATTTTGGAATGAGATGTTCAACAAGCAGGTGTCCACATGCTTTTGGTTGTGTAGTTTATCTCTCAGACATAGAACAGACACTTCAGAAGAAACTTCCGTTTGATGTTTTTTCTTTGAGGGGGGGGGGGGGCTATCTGTTGTTCCATGTAGTGAATCTGTAATTCAATGTGTTTGTATGGGCTAATAGCAGTATACTACTTTTCATACTTCAAGGGGTCTTAAAATTCAAAATCAAATAGAAAAATGATCCTTGGTATGACCTTCTTAAAACAATTAAGCTTTAGTAGAACCCCCCCTCCCCCAGCTTAGACAGAGGGCTTAGACTCTTATGGGTTAAATGGTGGGAACGTCAAAGGACTGGGAGAAGAGAGGAGAGTCTCTGAAGGGGGGGGGGGGGTGCTTCAATGACACTCTGAGCTATGGACTACATTTGGAAAGAAAACATGCATGTATACTACACATGTAGACCACTAATATCTGTTAACAGTGTGTGTGTGTGTGTGTGTGTGTGTGTGTGTGTGTGTGTGTGCGTGCGTGCATATGGAAAATTGCTAATAAAAATGGCAGCCCTGTGTTCCGTATGGAAGTGGTAACTGTTTCAGTCCAAGAGGTCACTTTCAGTTCAGACATCTCAACGCCCCCCCAGAGAACGGCATGATGACCGAATTGTGTAAACATCACCACAAGTTCCCGTGCCATGAATCAGTCTATGAAGTGTAAATGGTCAATTCTGCTTTCCCGTGTTTACAAACAAAGCCATGCTAATGAATAACCCAATGGCACTATAAAGGGAATAGGGTGGCATATGGGACGTAGACAATGCCTTTGATATCTATCTATTGCGTCTGAGAGAGCTTTCCCTCTGCTTTGACCTTAGAGATGACCCTCTTCCTCCCGAGGGGAGGATGGTAGAGGAATTGAAGGAAGGAGGCGGGGAATGTTCTCCCCAGCCTAACATCTACCCAGTGGAGATGAACAAATCATTGGTGGACAAAACAGGCGTGAGGCAACTGACCAATCAGAACATTGCTCCAGCATCGGTCTGAAAGATCTGGAGAGATCTTTCCTTCTGTCTTTTAAAAAATATTTTATTTAAATTTATAAAACCATACAAAACATCTTTCTTATCGATAGACTCCATTGACTTACTACAGTGTAGCCCTCAACACCCTGCACCTACTGTTGAGGAAGGTGAACACTGTCTGTCTAGCTGTCTAACTAGGCCCTGAACTCCCTGTTCTTCAAAGCACAACAAACTCGTGCTGATTAGCCATT
This sequence comes from Oncorhynchus mykiss, assembly GCF_057628025.1. Lineage (NCBI taxonomy): Eukaryota > Metazoa > Chordata > Actinopteri > Salmoniformes > Salmonidae > Oncorhynchus > Oncorhynchus mykiss. The sequence continues at coordinate 50,885,296 of NC_143033.1, forward strand.
GACACTGACATGACACAGATGAAGTCTACGCTGTCCCCGATTCTGCTTTCCATCTGCTCAGTTCGATGGCTATCGTTAAACTCAACACAGGAGAAATGGATCAATCCATTCAAAACCAGCACAAACAGTCCATACACACCCAAATCCTCTATCTATCCAAAACCGCATGCATCATCCCTATCCATCCAGAGTTAGATGCAGTAGTAAATAGTGGGGATTAGGGAAACATGGCTGCTTAATGCATGCACAGAGAAGGGGGGTGGATGATCTTCTTTCATGTCATAATTTATTCTGTCTGATTAATTCTCTTTGCCCCTGTGGCTGAAGTGATTCCAGTGGATATGCCCTCCCCTTCTCCTTCCTCCTCTTCCCTCCCTCCTACCCTATTCCACACAGCCCCGAGCTGCTCCTGTCTCTCGTATCTCAGAGCCCACCTGCTGGGCTGGGCCCTCTCTACGGCCGCCTGGAACAAGGCATACCGTTCCCATGGTTACCGTCCCTGCACGGTGTGCGCCGTCCGCAGGTAGGCTGCGAGGCCCCGCTCTGTGGAAATCTGTGCCGGCTCACTCCTCTCAGCCATGTGTGAGAGTGAGAGCCAAACCCCTTCATCCGGCACTGCACTGCTCTGAGGCAGATCTGCTGCTGCCGGACAGACAGAGGAGGTGAGATGCGGATGGTGTGTGTTCTGCTACGTCTTAGCTTAATGTAACTTAATTAAACATCAACTTAAACCTGTGAGGAAACCCCCTGTTGAGACACATCCTAAGCCCCTTGATTCACCTGAAGTTAGAACATGGACATATCTATTTATTTTATTTGATTGAACTAGGCAGGTCAGTTAAGAACAAAGTCTTATTTACAATGATGGCTTACACCGGCCAAACCCTCCCCTAAACTGGGGTCAATTGTGCGCCGCCCTATGGGACTGCTGATCGCGGTCAGTTGTGATACAGCCTGGGATCGAACCCGGGACTGTAGTGACGCCTCTAGCACTGCGATGCAGTGGCCGTACCAACAGGGATGTTGCCGCATGCCGCTCCCTCCCTTTTTTCATTTTGAGAATGCTAAATATTCAAGGTCAAAATATTTCTGGAAAATTCATTTGGATAAATTCTAAATAAATTCTATTTAATTACCACTAAAATTCCATTAAAACGATAGGATGACAAACTCAATAAAAATATAGGCTATAGCAGCCTATAGGTAGGTAATTGGTGGTTTCTTCCCTGTCTTCTCTCTCTGGCAGGGGCGCAAATTCTGAATAACTGTAGGTGTGTGCAGAGGCCCTTTGAGCGGGCCAAATCTGACATAACAAGAACTGCCACTGACAGAAAACTTCAGGGGTTGCTGAAACGGATGTCCTCAAAACAGCTTGTTATGGACTTGGGGCTTAAGTAGGCCTACGACGCACTTGGACTCGCCCTACTGTCCGAGTGCTTAGCTGACAGAAACGTACCGCCTCTATTGCGTACGCAGACAAACTGATCCCCCGCATGAACCTTATCATCACACCAACGAGATCTAGGATCTAGGATCCAAATTCACCGCGTGTCTGCCTTGACGTTCATAAAACTCCCTCTTGCGCAGTGGAACCCAGAACGATATGTGACCACTTGGTTATGGTGCTGTACTTTCAGCACCGCAAATCGCTTAAAATAACCCTCATCATCAAGATCTGTTCCCTACGCCCCTAACAGTCCTTCTCATCACTTACATCTATTATTATTACAAATAGAAGACTATCACTTCTCACAATGGTGCTCGTTGAGTAAAGTTCGATCAAAGCTGAATCAAAGTCTCGCAAGATCACATAATGATTAATTTGTATTTTACATAACAGAATGGAATATAACAGCATATCCTGTAGCATAGCAGGCCTATAATATGTCACACCAAAAACACCTCAGTTAATTCTTAACATAAACTGAATAGTCCCCAGAAATTCGTCATGCGGCCAAAACTCAACAGTGTGCGCCGCTAGGCAGGATATATGCTTTGATTGAAACAAAATGGGAGTACAAGAAAGGCTTGTAGTTTGTTAATTAACACCATCTGCTTTATATCACTCACAAAACAGTCATTCAAGAAGAGCTCAATGCATATTCCCATGAAACTGATTCAAATCAAATGATTGGCAAGCAGTTTGGACATTTCACCGGAAAAACTTCCAGATTTATTGACAGTGATGATGGCCTCTTTTTTTTATTAGGTATGGCTAACTTTGTGTTTGAGGGTATTAAAAATATCAGTTTTTTTCTTGAGACAGTATGTGTGGGCATAGGTAGACTTTGCAATTGGGGGATGCATTTCATGCATATTCTATAATGATATTCAATAGTCGGTCGGTACAAACCTTGATTGAGAAATTATGACATCGTTCATTATTTTTGTTGCGCTCCCTCACCTAAAAAAAATAACACTAAACCTCTGCCTACATATATAATCAAACCCTATAGTTGATGCGTGATGAATTACATACACATTGATTGAAGGTTTCAAACTTATAGGGAAACCCTAAAAAGTTTTGAACATGCCGTTCCTTGATTTGAACTCAAATCCCGAGAGGCATCTTGACGGTTTGCTCGGAAACATCCTCACAGTAGTTGACTGGTTTGAATTATAGATTTGAGACTCAAACCCCCCGCTGTTTGTTTGTTTGTTCAAGCCTTTGAGTGAGGGGAGAACGGTGACGAGAGTCAAGAAAGACAGAGAGTGAGATGGAAAGAAAGAGAGAGAGAGAGAAAGAAAGGAAAGAGTCCGTCCCCCCCGTGGAAACGGGACCGTTAAAAAAGACGTTGTGTGCCTGCCTGGAAGGCTAATGGTTTGTTATTGAATGAGCGTTACATCATTGACCAGTCTCCCAGAGCTGGACCTCATGGTAGGCTTTAAGTCCACCAGCCATTCCAATTTAAGCCACCAGGCTCAGATATCACAGGGCCCAACGCTCTGATGTGGCCACAGATATCATTGGAACTCAACCAAGAAGAAGACGGCTCGAAGGAGCCTTGTCCTGTGGGTTCTGTCTATGAAATAATATTTTGGAATCGCTTGTATATTTGCAAGCCAGAACTCCCCTAGCTGGGACCGACATGCTGTTCCCATTTTACCAATGGCTTTTCATATTTTAAAAAATACCATCGCCTGACATCACTCCAGACGAGGAATATTGTGGTGAGTATTTATGACAAGTTTGTCAAAGTGATGCATGCTTACAGTATTTCAACGGTTTTCCTTCAAGGGACGGAGAGTTTCGCAACAGTGTAGAGTGTCTTTCGTGCTAAGATAACCAATGTCAGTTTGGATTTGGGAGCTATGTTGAGTGCAGGGAAAGCCCCTAAACAATTGCAGTGGGCACCATAAAAAAAACAAAAAAAAAACTTGGAGATCTGTCAGATGAGCATCCCCACCTTCATGTATTCAGTTAAGTGAAGACATGGGGCAGAAGTGAAGACCAAGGAAACCGACCGAGGCCATTCAGACAATCGCTCTTCCAGGGATGCAACACGAGCTGTAGCCAGCACAATATAGGAGAAAAGACACGGTGTGTGAGAATGACACGACACAGCCAGGCCTTCGAGTATATGAGATCTTCATTGTGAAAAAAATATATTATCTCTTGAAATTCCAGACCGTGACATCAAACAGCCCATATTATCAAGGGATTTGGTAAAGACCGTTCTGTTCTTGGTGTTTCACACAACGCAACAACTGTGATGAGATTGAGCAGACCTCAGAGCAACACAGAGAAGAGCCCGACCACACACAAAGTAGAGGTGACACGACACACAAATAATACATTCTTAGTTCATACGTCTCCTTGTAATTTGATGTCTCTGTTCTATCCAGTGAGCACATGAGCCAGTCATTTGGCTTCGCATGCAAACAATGTCGTCTCTCGTTTTCGTCACTACATCTACAAAATGTATTTCACCCACCATAAAAGTTAGTTGCAGCAGAAAATACAAAATGAATAAACAACAGGTTGTCAACATCTACAGCCGCCCTGGTCTATGAAGAAGGCAGGATTCAAAATCAACTAGCCTATTTTCCTTCTTCACCATGTCTCATAACCAAACATTCTTATTACAAAATCTAATTTGTAATAGAAAATCTAGGGATGCACGATATATCGGTGAACATGTCAGAACGGCCGATATTAGCTAAAAATGCCAATATCTAGTTTAACGTCGATGTGCAAAATCGAAGTCAAAGCTGACGTGCCTGGCTATATAGCACAGAAAGATGAGAACATCTTTGTACACAACGTAGGTACATGACGTAATGACGCTGCCTACAATTTTGCGCTACACGTGCAACACAGCATTCCTAACCTAGTCCACAATGTCTGCTGTGTGGATCGAGCAGTCAACAAGTCATTTCAGCAGTCATTTGAAAGAATAAGGAAATGTCAGCGAGACAACTCAAAGGCGAAATCCATTAACGGCAAGATAATGGAATTCATTGCCCTTGACAATCAACCGTTCTTTGTCGTAGGTGATGTTGGCTTTCGCCAACTGGTCGAGCACCAGTACACTTTGAATTTTTTTTTAAATACTATTTTTCATAAGCTGCCCTAGTGGAGTAACACAGTAACATCGTCACTGCTATTAGCTTCACGACTGACATTTGGATCAGCGATATCAGCCCCATGTGCATGGTGAGTCTGACAGCACAGTGGGTCATCAAGGGTTTCGTACTGAGGAAAGTCGGATTGCATGCTCATGAATACGCTAGTTGTCATACCGCTGCTGCCATTTTAATGGCATTTGAGAACATATTTGAATCTTGGAAACATGAAACACACCAGCTAGCACCATTCGAAACAACTGACTCGAGAAATAAGCTCATCGACTGCGCCTGCAGCAGACGTGAGACCCTCTGTCATGACATTGAAACGCCTGCTCAACAAAACTGACAGGGATGTAAACAAATGTGGACAACATTTGAGATAAGCTTTATGTGTGTATGGAACATTTTTGGGATATTTATTTTCAGCTCATGAAACATGGGACAAACACTTTACATGTTGCATTTATATTTTTGTTCAGTGTAGTATTCATATTCTAATTCCTAATTCTAATGCTACCGATTCTGTCACATGACAGTGGAGTGCACATGCCTATTCTGACTTTGTCAATGTTAAGCTAAACAGTTAGCTAGCAGCTAGTGTGCAACGTTAGTGCTGACTGGTTTCTATGGAGTGAAGATGGCCCCTTTTCCCGATGAGGTGGATGTTGTTACTGGCCCACATTTGCGAATGAAACAGTTGCCCTTGACAACAGTTTGCCCCGGCAGCAAAACTGCCCACATAGGTTGTGAACAAGCGATTTGGTGGCATTCTCTCTTTACCACCATGCTCGATGCTATGTACAAGGATTGCTATTTTGATGCAGACAAGAAACAGGGTTTACATGAAATGTTACATACACAGCTGGACAAGATGGAAACGGACACAGTGACAGTGTGCACCGAGGATGAGGCCACGGACAGACAGAGCTGAAACTTTACATGACATGTACAGTATGATGCAATCTTGGTTGAAAAAGAAACAACTGAACAAAAGAACAACGAAAACAGCACAGCAAGTAGGTGAAAGAAATAGGTTTTGATGATGTTTTACTGGTAATGGGGACATGCGTAAATGCCAACAAAATAACTTTTTGGCCAGTGTGTGTGTGTAACCTTTATGTACCTGGCCAAGTCAGTTAAGAACAAATTCTTATTTACAATGACGGCCTACCCCGGCAAACCCGGACGACGCTGTGCCAATTGTGAGCTGCCCTATGGGACTCCCAATCACGACCGGATGTGATACAGCCAGGATTCGAACCACGGACTGTAGTGATGCCTCTTGCACTGAGATGTAGTGCCTTAGACCACTGTGTCCATGTGTGTGTGTGTTAACTATTTAACTGTACTAGAATGCTTAAAAGCCCGCTAAAATGTTAAACATCGGTTATCAGTATCGTTTTTTTGGCAAGGAAAATATCAGATTTCGGTATCGGACAAAAATGGCACATCGGTGCATCACTAAGAAAATCCACACAATGCAAGTACTCTATGAGCCCTCGGAAAACCCTCATTATGTTTATACCAAATAATAGCATAAAAAAAGGCCACCAACCAAACGGAGCTATAAAGGTGCATGGAGTGGCACCTTAATGCATTTTGAGTGGCGAACGAGAGCCAGATCAATTGATTAAAGAGATCAATGGCACTGAGACACACCGACCGGACACACAGATCCTTTTGAGGGCGCGCTGCTCGTCACGAGGGTCAATGTGTGAGTGTGTGTCTGTCCCCACACACACACACACGTCAATTAAAGCCTTTGCATTTGCCTGCCTTTGTACACTATTAGCTCGTGTCACTCCATCTCTGTGTGCCTTTAATCTTCAGGAGATGTTCAAGCTCTCCCTTATATCCAGGGGCACTGGAGACGAAAGACCTACAGGGGAGAGTCATCCCCATCCCCAGCATGTCAGTCTTTAACCCTTAATGACAGCTGCTAAGACCTTTTAGACGAGACAGAGTTAGATGGGCAGCGTTTTGCTTGTGAACAGCTCAGGAACTTTGCTCATCACGGCTGTGCGAGGTGGAAACCTCAGGCTGGTCCAGTGAGTGAAGGCAGAAAGGGCAGCTTCTCCCCTGAGTTCTGTGTAGCAGGAGTGACTTGCACCGGGTGCATCCCAAATGGCACCCTATTCCCTATTTAGTGCCCCGCCTTTCTGACTGGCCACTTCTAAAAGCAGAGTCAGCTTCTCCATGAGCCGTCGGTCTTCCAGGAGTCGGCAGAGCTCCGTCGGCAGTGAGCCAACCCAACAAGGGCAAAACCACAGAGCAGCACTCCCAGCCCCAGGGGGCCCCCTGTGGTCCAGCATCACAGAGAACCACTGTCATCACTGGGTTACACTCCTCCAGGGCCGCTTGGCTGGGACACTACCCTCCCTAGAGAACAAGGTTGCCAGCGGTTCTCGGGACACTGCCAAGCTGCCGAGCAAAAGGGTGGCATTGAGCGATCGATGATAAGTACAAATAACATAGTAAGCCTTCTCACTGTGTAATTTTCACCCCAAAATAAAGTGCCATGCAGGGCTCGCTCTCTCTCTCTCTCTCTCTCAAAAAGTTGCTGGGAGGGCCTGTTTGAACATGGTCTAGGACGACTCTGTACTCTCCCTCCATCCCCGCTAAAACAATGGACCTTATTTGTCCTACAGTCAGATTAATTTTTGCAGAAGATTTGTAAATGTAAATGGTCCCTGCCTGGGACCTGCAGCGCTGCCTCCCTGCCTGGGACCTGCAGCGCTGCCTCCCTGCCTGGGACCTGCAGCGCTGCCTCCCTGCCTGGGACCTGCAGCGCTGCCTCCCTGCCTGGGACCTGCAGCGCTGCCTCCCTGCCTGGGACCTGCAGCGCTGCCTCCCTGCCTGGGACCTGCAGCGCTGCCTCCCTGCCTGGGACCTGCAGCGCTGCCTCCCTGCCTGGGACCTGCAGCGCTGCCTCCCTGCCTGGGACCTGCAGCGCTGCCTCCCTGCCTGGGACCTGCAGCGCTGCCTCCCTGCCTGGGACCTGCAGCGCTGCCTCCCTGCCTGGGACCTGCAGCGCTGCCTCCCTGCCTGGGACCTGTAGCACTGCCTCCCTGCCTCTGCTGCATCCCATAATTGCTCCCTGACTCTCGTCTTCTAGCGCGGGGCTCGTCGGAGCCAAGACGCTAACCAGGAGCAGCTTGTCAGCTTTAAGGCCACAGTGTGGTCCTCAGATGCAGCCGAGATAAGTCCATCAGCCTTGTTTCATCACGCTCCAATAGCAACATGGAAAAGATGGGTGTGTTTGCCTTTACAGCGCCGGCCGAGCCCACTCCTTCCAGGCAGGCTTCCCTCCCTGCTACTGCGCCTGGGAGTTGGGATATGCTGGGAGGGAGGCTGCTGGGGAGTGGGGATGGTGCTGACGGCTAACACAGACCCATCACTCACTCACGTCACCTGATCCATTACGCAACTGAAGACCCCCCACTGCTGCAAAACAAAGCAAACCATGACCACAGCACACAATGCTAACATCTGACATTGTTACCTTCTTATACATGGAGTTAGCGCTGTCCCTTCTGGGGAAGGGAGCATTTTTTTAATCCACTGCATTTAACTCACTTCTTCATTCAGAGCTGAGGGGCCATAGGTGCTGGGATGGACGTACAACAAAGAGCAAGGTTGAAGATAGGATAAAGTACCTGACAACCGGTTTCAAAATAACATAGCCACCTGTCAAGGTCAAATAAAATAGGTATTTGCACATTTTGCTCCATTTGTGACAGCCGCAGTAGCAAGGGCTGAGGCCAAGAGCGGATCGGACCGTGGAAAGGTTTCCGGCGCACTGTGCCCGGTCGACGAACTGCTGTGTTTGTGTTGCTCACTTGACACACAGTGACAGACCCTTTATTTTCCATGGTGAACCACAGCAGGTTTAACCTCACACCACTAAACGATGAGACGAGCGAGGAACACAGACAAGCTGCAGGCAAAACCATCTAGACGGAATCTTAACACAACTTCCAAGCCGCAACGCCTAGACAGGCGCAGTATTCTGTACATTCGAAAGGTAACGTTCACTGGGCAATACAAAGACCAGAGATCACGATCACATAAAAAAATGTCCTATAGAGGAAAATCCTTGATGCACGTCATCACATGGTAGCTAGCAGGAAGGACATTACCCTTGTCCTAAATGGCACCCTATGGGGCACAAGATCAGTGAGTCTTGCAATATTTTTCTCATCCATCTCAATCCGTTTGAAACGTGCTGTGTTTGACGGCATGACTTTGATTGTGCCCTCCTCCATGTCGCCCAAGCAATTCCCTCGAAGGCAGCTCTCTCTGGTAAGGTGGCGAAAGAACTAACCCAGGATCGAAGAAAATAAGGCCTGAAACAAACACTACAAAAGTTATCACAGGCTGTTTAAGTGCTAATAATGAACATGAGCTTATTATATCACTTAAGTTAAATAACATTACGCACCCTATACATATCATATCCACTTCTAAACTTTGCATTAGAAGCAGAGCGTACTACGGGCATAAGGGACTTTTGGGGACTTTCTTCCTTCCCTGTGGTGAAATTAACCTAAAAAACATCAACAGTCATCTCCCTTGTTCCCCCTCATCAAAAATGTATCACATTGACATAATGTTTTGTTAATGAATGTATAATTGAAAACAGTATTCCCTGGGTTGGCTTGAATTAATGAGGAGGGAAATTTACTTGAGCTGGGATAGCTCTCTGCTTTTAATGAAGACAAAGTGGTAACGTCTAATTCGACACATTAACTTGGAGCCCTCTTTCTACCCCCCCCCCCTCCCCAGTATGGATGGGAGGAGGAGGGAGACGATGGCGTCCCTTTGAGACTTGGACCGCAGAGAGGGGGCTCTGGGTCCCCAGTCACAATGATTTCATTCTAATACGACTAGCTGCTGTAAATCTCCCGGGTTGGACACGTTCTGGAAAGGAGATGAAGCAAGTGGGAGCGTAAAACGCTGGGGAGTCGTCTGTGCATCCCAAATGGCACCCTATGTGGGGAATAGGTTGCCATTTGGGACGCAGCTGACTTCTGTGCTCCCAGTCAGTTTGACTTGATAAAGACCGTTCACTGTCTGTGCTCCCATTCAGAAAAGACAACCAACTGCAGTGAGCGGCCGAAGCCTCCAGGAACACAACAGAGTGCTCTTTCTCTTAGTCACCAGGGCATCTGCTGCTCCTCAGAGAGGAGGATCCTCACTGATTTAGAAACTGGGGGGGAGATTCACAGATGAATATCAGTGGATCAATGACAGATCAGTGACAGCTAAGACACTGTAAACATGCTCTCCCAGTGCGTTTGAAACATCCGTCGTGTCTTTAACATGTTTCAAGCAGACCAAAATAGACGCTGTGCCCAAGAACGTCAAGGTGACCTGTCTAAATGACTATTGCCCCATAGCACTCACTTCTGTAGCCATGAAATGCTTTGAAAGGCTGGCCATGTCTCAATACCAATACATCAATACCATCATCCCAGACATCCTGGATCCACTCCAATTCGAATACCGCCCCAACAGAACCACAGACAAAGCAACTCTGTATTGCACTCTACACTGCCCACTTGGACAAGAGGATCACCTATGTGAGAATGCTGTTTATAGACTACAGCTCAGTGTTCAACACCATAGTCCCCTCCAAGCACATCACTAAGCTAAGGACCCTGGGACTAAACTCCTCCCTCTTCAACTGGATCCTGGACTTCCTGACGGGCCACCCCAGGTGGTGAGGGTAGGGGCCCTCCAGGGGTGCGTGCTTAGTCCCCTCCTCTACTCCCTGTTCACCCACGACTGATTGGCCAAGCACGACTCCAACACTATTATTAAGTTGGCTGACAACACAACGGTGGTTGGCCTGTTCACCGACGACGATGAGACGGCCTACACGGAGGAGGTCAGGAGACCTGGCAGTGTGATTCTACATCTGCATAGTTTGTTGTTTTGGGGTTTGGGGCTGGATTTATGTGTAAGCACTTTGTGACATCTGCTGATGTAAAAAGGGGTTTTCTAAATATATTGGATTGGACTTGACAACAACCACTCCCTCAACTTCAGCAAGACAAAAGAGTTGATTGTGGACTATAGGAAACAGAGGGCCAAGCACACCCCCATTTACATCGACGGGGCTGTAGTGGAGCGAGTTGAGTGCTTCAAGTTCATCGGTGTCCGCATCACTAAGAATCTATCTTGGTCCACACACACCAGCACAGTTGTGAAGAGGCCAAGACAATGCCTCTTTCCCCCTCAAGAGGTTGAAAATATTTTACATGGGCCCTCGCTTTCATCCAAGACCTCTATACCAGGCGGTGTCAAAGGAAGGCACAAAAAATTGTCATAGACTCCAGCCACCAAGTAGTAGACTGTTCTCCCTGCTACCGCATGGCAAGCAGTGCCGATGAACAAAGTCTGGAACCAACAGGACCTTGAACAGCTTCTAATCCCAAGCCATATGACTGCTAAATACTTTGGTTAACTATTTAACTATCTGCATTGACCCCTTTTCACAAACTTTTTTTGACTCATCACATATGCTGCTGCTACTGTTAATGATCTATCCTGTTTCCGAGTGTCTTTATTCCTAGTTATATGTACATATCTACCTCAATTACCTCGTACCCCTGGAAAGACACCGAAGAAGGTACAGCTGATGTACTACTCTGAAGGAGGAAGAGGACGTCGAGGAAATGGTGGCAACCATGTCAACTAAAGAGGCAGAGAAAGAGGTAGAGTGCGAGGAGCCCCTGCACATCGACTCTGTACTGCTACCCTGTGTATATTAGGGCTATCTGTTCTTTGGACAAACATAAATGTTTTTTAATCAAATCAACTATATTCACTGAGCTTGTCTGATGCTTTAAGCACACTGTTTGATGACATTTCTGTCATTTAGCAGCCAGATGGCGAAGCGTGATTCATCACTCTAGATAACGTGTTTCCACTGCTCCAGTTCAATGGCCGTGAGCTTTACACCATTCCAGCCAACACTTGGCATTGCGCATAGTGATCTCAGGCTTGTGTGCGGCTGCTCGGCCATGGAAACCCATTTCATGATGCTCCCGACGAACAGTTATTTTGCTAACGTTGCTTTCAGAGTCAGTTTGGAACTCGGTAGTGAGTGTTGCAACCAGCAGTAAGTGTTGCAAGCTATAGAGATTGCATGGCTGTGGGATTTGATACACCTGTCAGCAATGGTGTGGCTAAAATAGCCAAATCCACTCATTTGAAGGGATGTCCACATACTTAGACATATATGGATGATTTTCAAAGCCAGGCACATTTAACAGTTAGGCTATTGATCATAGACCTCATTAAGTTAGGGTTTCCTCTCTCCTCACTTTTCTTAGACAATTAAGGCAAGGGCTGTTTTCTCATCTCTTCATTCTGCTGCTACCTCAGTTAACATCAGTTAAATCCACGGACTAAACCTTCTTATTTCATCTTTGGATAGGAAAAAGACGGAGACAAAATATTCTGACACAGAGACTCACAGAATCAAATGTTTGATGTATGAGAGAGTGTGAGTGGCCAGAGAGAGGCGTTAGGCTGGGCTGTGTAGGGCTGGACTGTGTATGGCTGGGCTGTGTAGGGCTGGACTGTGTAGGGCTGGGCTGTGCAGGGCTGTGTCGGGCTGGGCTGTGTATGGCTGGGATTTGTCGGGCTGGACTGTGTATGGCTGGGCTGTGCAGGACTGGACTGTGTAGGGCTGGGCTGTGCAGGACTGGACTGTGTAGGGCTGGGCTGTGCAGGGCTGTGTCGGGCTGGGCTGTGTAGGGCTGGACTGTGTATAGCTGGGCCTTGTAGGTCTGGACTGTGTAGGGCTAGACTGTGTAGGGCTGGACCCCTTAGGACTGGACTGTGTAGGGCTGGACTGTGTAGGGCTGGACCCCTTAGGGCTGGACTGTGTAGGGCTGGACTCCTTAGGGCTCAACTCCTTAGAGCTGGACTGTGTAGGGCTGGACTGTGTAGGGCTGGACTCCTTAGGTCTGAACTGTGTAGGGCTGGGCTGTGTAGGGCAGGGCTGTGTAGGGCTGGACTGGACTGTGTAGGGCTGTGTAGGGCTGGGCTGTGTAGGGCTGGACTCCTTAGGCTGGACTGTGCAGGGCTGGACTGTGTAGGTCTGGACTGTGCAGGACTGGACTGTGCAGGACTGGACTGTGCAGGGCTGTGTAGGGCTGGGCAGTGCAGGGCTGTGTAGGGCTGGACTGTGTATGGCTGGGCTGTGCAGGACTGGACTGTGTAGGGCTGGGCTGTGCAGGGCTGTGTCGGGCTGGGCTGTGTCGGGCTGGCCTGTGTATGGCTGGGCCGTGTAGGGCTGGACTGTGTAGGGCTGGACTCCTTAGGGCTGGACTGTGTAGGGTTGGGCTGTGTAGGGCAGGACTGTGTAGGGCTGGACTCCTTAGGGCTGGACTCCTTAGGTCTGGACTGTGCAGGACTGGACTGTGTAGGGCTGGGCTGTGTAGGGCTGGGCTGTGCAGGGCTGTGTCAGGCTGGGCTGTGTATGGCTGGGCTTTGTCGGGCTGGACTGTGTATGGCTGGGCTGTGCAGGATTGGACTGTGTAGGGCTGGGCTGTGCAGGACTGGACTGTGTAGGGCTGGGCTGTGCAGGGCTGTGTCGGGCTGGGCTGTGTAGGGCTGGACTGTGTATAGCTGGGCCTTGTAGGTCTGGACTGTGTAGGTCTGGACTGTGTAGGGCTGGACCCCTTAGGACTGGACTGTGTAGGGCTGGACTGTGTAGGGCTGGACCCCTTAGGGCTGGACTGTGTAAGGCTGGACTCCTTAGGGCTCAACTCCTTAGAGCTGGACTGTGTAGGGCTGGACTGTGTAGGGCTGGACTCCTTAGGTCTGAACTGTGTAGGGCTGGGCTGTGTAGGGCTGGGCTGTGTAGGGCTGGACTGGACTGTGTAGGGCTGTGTAGGGCTGGGCTGTGTAGAGCTGGACTCCTTAGGCTGGACTGTGCAGGGCTGGACTGTGTAGGTCTGGACTGTGCAGGACTGGACTGTGCAGGACTGGACTGTGCAGGGCTGTGTAGGGCTGGGCAGTGCAGGGCTGTGTAGGGCTGGACTGTGTATGGCTGGGCTGTGCAGGACTGGACTGTGTAGGGCTGGGCTGTGCAGGGCTGTGTCGGGCTGGGCTGTGTCGGGCTGGACTGTGTAGGGCTGGACTCCTTAGGGCTGGACTGTGTAGGGTTGGGCTGTGTAGGGCAGGACTGTGTAGGGCTGGACTCCTTAGGGCTGGACTCCTTAGGTCTGGACTGTGTAGGGCTAGACTGTGTAGGGCTAGACTGTGTAGGGCTGGACTGTGTAGGGCTGGGCTGTGTAGGTCTGGACTGTGCAGGACTGGACTGTGTAGCGCTGGGCTGTGCAGGGCTGGACTGTGCAGGGCTGGACTGTGCAGGGCCTGGCTGTCTAGCGCTGGGCTGGGCTGTGCCGGGCTGGACTGTGCAGGGCTGGACTGTGCAGGGCTGGACTGTGCAGTGCTGGGCTGTGCAGGGCTGGACTGTGTAGGTCTGGACTGTGCAGGGCTGGACTGTGTAGCGCTGGACTGTGCATGGCTGGACTATACAGGGCTGAACTCTCCAGGGCTGTAATTTGCAGGGCTGGACTGTGTAGGTCTGGACTGTGCAGGGCTGGAATGTGCAGGGCTGGACTGTGCAGGGCTGGACTGTGTAGGGCTGGACTGTGTATGGCTGGGCTGGCCTGTGCAGGACTGGAATGTGTAGGGCTGGACTGTGTATGGCTGGGCTGTGCAGGACTAGACTGTGCAGGGCTGGACTGTGTATGGCTGGGCTGGGCTGTGCAGGACTGGACTGTGTAGGGCTGGGCTGTGTATGGCTGGACTGTGTATGGCTGGGCTGTGCAGGACTGGACTGTGTCGGGACTGTGTCAGGCTGGACTGTGCAGGACTGGACTGTGTAGGGCTGGGCTGTGCAGGGCTGTGTAGGGCTGGGCTGTGCAGGGCTGTGTCAGGCTGGGCTGTGTATGGCTGGGCTTTGTCGGGCTGGATTGTGTATGGCTGGGCTGTGCAGGACTGGACTGTGTAGGGCTGGACTGTGTAGGGCTGGACTCCTTAGGGCTGGACTGTGTAGGGTTGGGCTGTGTAGGGCAGGACTGTGTAGGGCTGGACTCCTTAGGGCTGGACTCCTTAGGTCTGGACTGTGTAGGGCTAAACTGTGTAGGGCTAGACTCCTTAGGGCTTGACTGTGTAGGGCTGGGCTGTGTAGGGCTGGACTGTGTAGGGCTGGACTGGATTGTGTAGGGCTGTGCTGTGTAGGGCTGGGCTGTGTAGGGCTGGACTGTGTAGGACTAGACTGGAATGTGTAGGGCTGTGCTGTGTAGGGCTGGGCTGTGTAGGGCTGGACTCCTTAGGCTGGACTGTGCAGGGCTGGACTGTGTAGGTCTGGACTGTGTAGGTCTGGACTGTGTAGGTCTGGACTGTAGGGCTGGACTGTGTAGGTCTGGACTATGCAGGGCTGGACTGTGTAGCGCTGGGCTGTGTAGGTCTGGACTGTGTAGGGCTGGACTGTGCAGGGCTGGACTGTGCAGGGTTGGACTTTGTAGGTCTGGACTGCGCAGGGCTGGACTGTGCAGCGCTGGGCTATGAAGGGCTGGACTTTTTAGGTCTGGGCTGTGTAGGGCTGGACTTTGCAGGGCTGGACTGTGTAGGTCTGGACTGTGCAGGGCTGGTCTGTGCAGGGCTGGACTGTGTATCGCTGGACTGTGCAGGCCTGGACTATATAGGGCTGGACTCTACTATATAGGGCTGGACTCTCCAGGGCTGTAATTTGTAGGGCTGGACTGTGTAGGGCTGGACTGTGTAGGGTTGGGCTGTGTAGGGCTGGGTTGGACTGTGTAGGGCTGGATGGACTGTGTAGGGCTGGACTGTGCAGGGCTGGACTGTGTAGGTCTGGACTGTGCAGGTCTGGACTGTGTAGGTCTGGACTGTGCAGGTCTGGACTGTGCAGGTCTGGACTGTGCAGGGCTGGACTGTGTAGCGCTGGGCTGTGTAGGGCTTGGCTGTGTAGGGCTGGACTGTGTAGGGCTGGGCTGTGTAGGGCTGGATGGACTGTGTAGGGCTGGATGGACTGTGCAGGTCTGGACTGTGCAGATCTGGACTGTGCAGGTCTGGACTGTGCAAGGCTGGACTGTGTAGCGCTGGGCTGTGTATAGGCCTGTCGGATAGTTAGTTAGGGAGTGTCTGGCAAGGAAGTTTTGCTGTGGCCCTGCCTTAACTGATTAAGGCATCGAGGCGTTCATTGTTGGCGCTGTTCCTTGAATGCTGCCTGCCGTGGATAGCTGTGAAATAGTTAAGGTGCTGCGAAGGTGCCTCTGACTGTTTGAAGTCGTTTGCGGTGAGGTATACCAGGTGCATACGCGGTTACCTGCTTCTCAATGTTTACTGCTAACTCCCTTCCGCTATCACTGTGTTCTCTCTCTCTCTCTCCCCTTCTATAAATCAGATAAGGTAATGAGAGAGAGGAGAAAGAGGCTTGTTTTAAGCGGCCCCTACCTATCCTACCCCTCTCACTGTCTATGTTGCGTGTTTCCCCGCATACATGAATATACGTTCACGCACACACACGCACACACACACACACTAACACAAAGAGGAGGCAAGGTGTCTAACCACACTACACATCACCATCAATGTATTCACACAAGCTCTTCGACTTGGCCTTGATATACAGGATGCATGTCAGAAACCCAGCCACCACAATGCCTATGCACATACTCATGCACACATGCACGCCCACACACACACACACACACACACGCACACACAAACACACACACACACACCCACCCAAATGAACGCACACCCACAAACACACACACACGCATACATACACACACACGCCCACACACACCCAAATGAACACACACACACACACACACACATACACACACACACACACACCCACCCACCCACCCAAATGAACACATGCACACACACATATACCACATGTGAACACAAGCACACACACTTTCATGCTATGAAACCTGCACATGAACTAGGTCTCACAGCCTAACAGTGAACCAAAATGTTTCTTAACTCAGACTGCAACAAGCCTAGGTGTGACAGAGGTGGGTGGGAGGGACTTCAAACAGGCGTCATCACTTCTGAGGCAGAAAGGGTCTCCCTCTGTATCCACAGCACACAGCTTGCATCCCAATTGGCACCCTATTCCCTACACAGTGCGCCACTTTTGACTAGAGCCTCTGGTCAAAAGTGGCGCTCTGTGTAGGGAATAGGGTGCCAATTGGGATGCGTCCCTTCTGTATCCACTACACACAGTTGTTCCCTTAAAACCTCCCTTTAAGCTCAGGCACTAAAAGCACAGCTCCGCGGCACAGAGCGCTGCGGTTCCAGCTGAAATGGGGGGAGCGTTTACGTTAATAACTTTCATGTCCACCATTAAAAATCTTGATGCTATTTTTTGCAAGATTTTCTTTTTTTTCCATTCTCCTTCCCACCACAGCTTGTTTGATATCTACAAAGACCTTGCTCTCTATCCCAAAAGCAAAGCCCTATTTTAAGACGTGAAATGGTTTCCAGTTGGCTCCAGACGATCATAGGGGGAAAACCACCGAGAGAACCACATTCCATAACATTTGAAAGGCAGCGAGCAGCTTGGCGGAACTGGGATGCCTCTTGTTTAACTTGTGGAGTTCTGAGGAGCAATAGAGGCTCGGGCTCTTGAGATGAAATTGCTTTTACATCGTCACTCACAATGCTGGGGTACAGCGTCGGTAATTACCACCACACCCGCCTTCTCACTCACTCGTGTTATTATTTGTCTGTTATTTCAACTTTTCTCTCTCTGCGGGGCCCGTAAGTAAGCATTTCACTGTTAGTCTACTATGTGGGTCTTTCTATGTACTAGGGCAACAGTGAAGATTTCCTACACTGTCATTGATAATAATCTACCATTTTTGTTTATGTCGTTACATTATGATATAAGGGGGACCATAGCTATATTCAATAGAAATCGCATGTTGATTTGGTGTAGAGATCAGCCCTGAATCCCTACGAGTGGGGCGGACCAGACCAATTTATTGGATGCTTATGACAGCTCCCAGAATGTTCTTGACTTCTGCGGAGGCCGCATCGCAGGAAATACTGTACGGGCCAATGCAGATGTCGGATTGACCATGCAGCGCCTTTTATGAGGACATCTGTTGGCTTCAACTTGGCTTTCCATACAAACCATTCCATTAAAAAAAGAACCCGTTTTTTTCTTTTGGACACTTCCTCATTATAAAAACAGCGATGGTGAGATTCAAATGGTGAGATGAATGCTGCCGCTATTCACGGCTTTATTATGTGACCCTGTGTCGGCCACATAGGCAGAAAAATCTCCATGCATCCAAACTATTTAGTCGTCACATGTTTTAGAATGTAATTTGAATAGAAGTGTATTGGCAAGGCCCCCCAAAAAATGTTTTTCTTAAAGTGGTAATGGCCTACTTTTTTTTGTTGACACTTTTTGCATGCATTTTGGGAGGAGGAGGGGGGGGGGTATAAGTCCCTATATGTACAATTATATAAATTATACAATTGTATAACATTGACATCCTTGAAAATGACAATGAAGTGCTTGAAAAGGTCCCTGAAAGACCTTGAATTTGACTTGCCAATGTCTTTATGAACCATGCTTAAAGGATGCATAGTCCTCGGCCTATGCTGTTGTGTAGGTGGAGCTATGGGCCAATTTGCATATATTCACATTATTTATTTGGCCATGTGTGCTTTCCCATCTAAGAAAAATAAAAGAGTAGAAATGAACTTGGTTACGTAATTTATTTCTTTATTTCTCTCTCTCTCTCTTTCTTTCTCTTTCACACACCTGCTTTTTTTGTTGTTGTTACGGCTATGTGTGTTTGGGGAGCCCTCCCTGCCTGTAGTAGGCAGTGTATCATTATCTCAGGGCCTCTTTCTCAGGGATGAGTACACACACAAGGAATCGGCTCTGACAAAACATATCAGCTTACTTTTCAGGGAATGTCTGAGACCGAGACCTACGGGAATGATACAGCTCAACGCTTCAAACAAACCACCGTCTAACAATCCAGCCAGTCACTAATTTCATAGTCTTCTTTGCCGAACTACACATTGTTTCAGAAACACTGTGATGACAAAAAAAACGGTTTGAAATGAACATGGTAATGGATATCAGATCGTTAGAGAAGAAAATGTTAGGGGGCATTGCTCTTAATGTTGAACAAAGACTGGCTGAGTTCCCCTTTGGAGTCAATGACGGAAAAATAAACAAACAAATGAATTCCATCCATGAAGAACAACAGGACTCCATGTTGTGATTGGAGTTAGAAAATGGGCAAAATGTTCTGCCTGTCTGTCTGCACGGGAGTGGAATCTTTTACTCTTTCTCTCTCTTTGGGATTTTGTTCCATAAGATTTACAGGGTAGTCACATGCTCTTCCAAACACGAAAACGTTTATAATTCAATGAAAATGAATCTAAAATACCTTTCAAATAAAGTTATTTTAATGTTGGTAAGTATGGGGCCGACTGTCCCCAGCCTGCTCTCGACCAGAACCCACACATAGCCAAGCACAAACATATGGCCTTATGGCTTTAGTACAATGGCGCCAAAGGAGATGGCTGCCGTTTTATGGTCTCCCAACCAATTGTGCTATGTGTGTGTTTTTTCGCATTATGTGTAACTTATTTTGTATATAAATGTTTCTGTCACCGTCTCTTATGACCGAAAAAAGCTTCTAGATATCAGGACATGGATTATTCACCTCGTACTGGAATAAGATTTTTTTTTCCTTTAACGAGTCGGACACGAAGGATTTACTTCAGACACCCGACAAGGCCCACATCCCCGTGATTCGCATGAGAAAGAGAGGGAGTAATCGAGGAGCCTTGTAAGGATCCGATGGCGAGTGGGTAATCTGCCTCTTCCATCAGTACTCTTAGCCAACATACAATCATTGGATAATAAAATAGACAAACTACGATCACGAATATCCTACCAACGGGACATTAAAAACTGTAATATCTTATGTTTCACCGAGTCGTGGCTGAATGACGACATGAATAACATACAGTTGGCGGGTTTTACGCTGCATCGGCAAGATAAAACAGCCGCCTCCGGTAAGAAAAGGGGTGGCGGTCTGTATATATTTGTAAACAACAGCAGGTGCACGAAATCTAATAGTCTAGAGGTTTTGCTTGCCTGAGGTAGAGTATCTCATGATAAGCTGTAGACCACACTATTTATTAAGAGAGTTTTCATCTATATTGTTCGTAGCTGTCTATTTACCACCGCACTCAATGAGCTGTATACGGCCATAAGCAAACAGGAAAACGCTCATCCAGAGGCGGTGCTCCTAGTGGCCGGGGACTTTAAAGCAGGGAAACATAAATCCGTTTTACCTCATTTCTACCAGCAGGTTAAATGTGCAACCAGAGGAAAAAAACTCTAGACCACCTTTACTTCACACACAGAGATGCATACAAAGCTCTCCCTCGCCCTCCATTTGGCAAATCTGACCATAATTATATCCTTCTGATTCCTGTTTACAAGCAAAAACTGAAGCAGGAAGCACCAGTGACTTGATCAATAAAGAAATGGTCAGATGAAGCAGATGTTAAACTACAGGACTGTTTTGCTAGCACAGACTGGACTATGTTCCGGGATTCTTCTGATGGCATTGAGGAGTACACCACATCAGTCATTGGCTTCATCAATAAGTGCAATGATGAAGTCGTCTCCACAGTGACTGTACGTACATACCCCAACCAGAAGCCATGGATTACAGGCAACATCCACACTGAGCTAAAAGGTAGCGGGACTCTAACCTGGAAGCTTACAAGAAATCGCGCTATGCCTTCCGACGAACCATCAAACAGGCAAAGCATCAAAACAGGACTAAGATTGAATCGTACTACACTGGCTCCGACGCTCATCGGATGTGGCAGGGCTTGCGAGCTATTACAGACTACAAAGGGAAGCATAGCCGTGAGCTGCCCAGTGACACAAGCCTATCAGAAGAGCTAAATTACTCCTATGCTCGGTTCAAGGCAAAAAACACTGAAGCATGCATGAGAGCATCAGCTGTTCCAGACGACTGTGTGATCACGCTCTCTGCCTGCCTATGTGAGTAAGACCTTTAAACAGGTCAACATTCACAAGGCTCCCGGGCCTGATGGATTACCAGGACATGTACTCCGAGCATGCGCTGACCAACTGGCAAGTGTCTACACTGACATTTTCAACCTGTCCCTGACTGAGTCTGTAATACCTACATGTTTCAAGCAGACTACCATAGTCTCTGTGCCCAAGAACACTAAGGTAACCTGCCTAAATGACTACCGACCGAGACAGCCTATAGGGAGGAGGTCAGAGACCCGGCCGTGTGGTGCCACGATAACAACCTCTCCCTCAATGTGATCAAGACAAAGGAGATGATTGTGGACTACAGAAAACAGAGGACAGAGCACGCCCCCATTCTCATCGACGGGGCTGTAGTGGAGCAGGTTGAGAGCTTCAAGTTCCTTGGTGTCCACATCACCAACAAACTATCATGGTCCAAACACACCAAGACAGTCGTGAAGAGGGCAAGACAAAGCCTATTCCCCCACAGGAGACTGAAAACATTTGGCATGGGTCCTCAGATCCTCAAAACGTTCTACAGCTGCACCATCGAGAGCATCCTGACTCGTCGCATCACTGCCCAGCCTCAGACCACAAGGCACTACAGAGGGTAGTGCGTACGGCCCAGTACATCACTGGGGCCAAGCTTCCTGCCATCCAGGACTTCTATATCAGACGGTGTCACAGGAAGGCCCGAAAAATTGTCAAAGACTCCAGCCAGCCTTGTCATAGACTGTTCTTTCTGCTACCGCACACTGAGCGCCAAGTCTAGGTCCAAAAGGCTTCTTATTAACAGCTTCTAGGCCCAAGCCATAAGACTCCTGAACAGCTAATCAAATGGCTACCCAGACTATTTGCATTGTCCCCCTCCCCTCTTTTACGCTGCTGCTACTCTGTTTATTATCTACGCATAGTCACTTTAACTCGACCTACATGCACATATTACCTCGAGTAACCGGTGCCCCCCGCACATTGACTCTGTACCAGTACCCCCTGTATATAGCCTCGCTACTGTTATTTTACTGCTGCTCTTTAATTATTTGTTATGTTTATTTTTAATTTTTTAGTTATCAATTTTTTTATTAATATTTATTTTTCTTAAAACTGCATTGTTGGTTAAAAGGGCTTGTAAGTAAGCATTTCACTGTAAGGTCTACTACACCTGTTGTATTCAGCGCATGTGACAAATAAAACGTGATTAGAGTTGATCTGATTCGATGCTACTGATACATACTCTAACATGCCTATTCTTTCTTTGATGGCGAGGCTGAACCCAAGAAATCCACCACAGATTCCACTTCCCACCTCCCCTTCAACACAATACAGTTCAACATGTAACTTTGAAAGTAGACCATTCCATTTCTCAACTTCCAATGCCAGTGCAGCTACCCAGCGCAGCTCTGGGACAAGGTGTGTGTCCCAAACGCCCACCCTGTTCCCCATATAGCCCATTTGGGATGCAGCAAAGGGCTTGGGCTGAACCTCCCTCTGCTGGGGTCAAGCCACGGCCCACCAGCACTGCCCAGCTCCCCTCCCCCACCCATCCACCAGGCCGGGCCCCGCACCCTAAGTGAGCCGGTGCCCAGCCCCAGACCCGGTGGAGCCACCCCAGCCACATGGGGCAGGCACACATGGGTGCGATCACAGTGACCTAATCCTGCCCCATCTGATACCCATCTACCAGCAGCTCCACCCACACCCTCACCCACCCACCACCACCGCTCAGCTCTGGTCTGGTTCTCTCCTGCTGTTGCTGCTGTGTGGTTCTGCCGCTCTGCTCCGCCACGGCTGGGCCTGTCCCAGCAGGGGACGCACGTCACATGACCACAGCAGAAGTGGGCAGAACAACCTGTGACAGAGGGCTGAGTTCCTGTGTGGCCTCTTGAAAGGCACCAAAACAGCTTGCAATAATTTACAGTGATTCATAATCATGTGACAGAATTCATTTATGTAATATATGCATTGCTAGTCACTTGTTATAACTATAACCATTTACAATAAGATAGGCCCTACACCCAAACACATAATTGTAATACTGTGAACGACGTCCATGACACACAATTTTATAACACGCCTCATCCACATTGGGTAGAAGCAAGCAACACACTATTGCGTGTGTGTCCAACACAGCTCAACCCACTACGACTTCCCTCCCGACCTATTCAGACGAAACATCGAGCAGCATTCAGTTACATGCTTCACTGTGTCATGCTATGAACCTTCTGTGAAATGACAGGGATTAGGGCAATAGTAATAACGGACACAGTTTTCATGTGACGGGGGGGGGGGGAATTCCACCAGAGCAGGCCCCGCACAAAACAAAGCACATCAAGATGAAAGCTCCCACCCTTCTCTGAGCACACATGGTAGTTTGGATGCAAGACAGAAGACTCACAAGCGCAAACGGGTCATAAAGTTCCTTACAGAGCCAGATAAAAGAGAGAGCACATGGCAACCTGTCATCTAGGGCCATGCAGTAACCATTCGGCCACCCATCTATAAAATGCCTGTCAACAAGAGAGAAGGGGACTGGCCACCCCTCAGAGCCAGGTTCCTCTCTAGGTTTCTTCCTAGGTTCCTGCCTTTCTAGGGAGTTTTTCCTAGCCACTGTGTTTTTACATCTGCATTGCTTGATCTTTGGGGTTTTAGGCTGGGTTTCTGCACTGCTGATGTGAAAAGGGCTTTATAAATAAATGTGATTGATTGAGAGAAGACAACAAACCCCACAATAACAACTCTCTCTCTCTCTCTCTCTCTCTCTCTCTCTCGCTCTCTCAAACAGGCTTTGTGAACAGACACACCCCATCACCCAACACACTGGTATTTCATAGTTGGAAAAACAGAAGACTGATTTCCTATCTTAACCCAGGCCCAGATGCTGTAGATGAGATGACATCACAGTGGACGGGCCAAAAACAACGGCTTCATTCACAATGGAGGCCTCAGTCACTCGTGTTCTACTAGCTAGCGCCCAGGAAAACAACGGTAACCTGCCTGAACTTCACACCACCGAAGGGTTGACCTCCTCCACCCTCCCTCCAGGGCCTAGCTTCCCACCACCACCCCCACCCCCACCCAGGCACCACCCTCCTCCATCTCCCCCTGGCCCTCCGCCAGTGGTGGGACACGCTGCTGAGTTCTCACCCCCAGCCTGACAAATACCAATTGGCCAGGGACACAGACACAACAGGGTGAGAATGAGACAGCTGTGGCCCAGGAAGGCAGGCCATTAAAACGGAGACAATCGGCCAAGTGGCCCAGGAGACTGTCACTCACTCTACCCAGGTTACAGTGTCCCCAGCCTGGACACCGCAGCTCCATAGAGTCCCAGACCCGAACCGTCTCCTCCGTATCTAGCTATCTACCTTAATTGTTATATCTCCAGTCCCCTATAGCACAGAGCTCGGGCCAGCTTAAAGGTGCCCGCATGTTTTGTTCAGCCACCTTCATCTTCTTTCCTCTTGCTTTTCCTCCCCAGCAATCCCTCTTTTTCAGAAACATCATCCTGAAACATCAAAGTGATACCACCCTCTGACATCAAGAATCAAAAGTTATGGTTATATAAGCCGGGGGATTTTTCTCTCTCTCTTTTGATGAAAAAGTACAGGCTGTGTGTATATACTTAAAATATGATTCATCTGGGGAAGGTGATGCTGTATGAAAGTGCCATGTAACGGCACTATGAAGTACAGTAACACGAAATGATACAAAACCTGCTTCCCATATGTCACATGACCATTAACCTTCGAGCGACCTATCAGACACCCTTGTCATTTATTTTCAGGTAGGTCAACAGGAAGCAATATGAACCTGTCTACAACTACAGTGTCCTAGTAACACGGGGTACCTCAGCCCCGGATTGGAATTTGGAAAAGTCAACGATTCGATAATTACACATCAAAGGTGTACAAAGCAGGTTACCGCATGTTCCCGAGGCCTATATTTAGTCCTGCTTGCAAGGTGGAGACTAGGAAGGAAGACGTTCTATTTAAACCCCCCTGTGCTGTGCCGGCCTGTGTGATAATCATCCTCCTGAGCATCTGGGCTGTCAACAACAGCAATTGAGCCTCCGTTTGGTTTGCTCCCGTCAGCCAGTGAGTCACCTGGGTGCAACATCTCTTCACCCCCCCCCCCCCCCCCCACACACACCCCAACTGTAAAGACCTCGCAGACAAATAGAAACAGGGACCCAAAGAAGGACCGAGCGGCTCATGGCGGAAGCCTCTAGTAGACTAAAGAGGAGGGTTTATTAGAGACGCTCACTTCCAACTGAGACTCTCTCAGATTCGTGAGTAGCACTCTTGTAAAAAAAAAAAAGAGGCGGAGTTATAAACCATGTTAGTCATTGAAACTGTGATTTTGAGTCAAAGACTATGAAAGAGAAACCTCTGCAGCAGATGCTGGAACATCCACCTTTCAGGAGAGCTCTTTAAATGGACTCAAAATTTGCTGTGGGGAGGAACAAGGAAATAAGTGCATTAATAATTACAGCTATAAACGCCTCAGGGGATTCAACAGGTTTCTTATATTTTCTAAATGTTTCCGCCTCTTAAAATAGGCTTGTACACATTTTCTCTCGAGGCTTCTTTATAGCCAACCACTTCAAAGAGCTGAGGATGAGGGCCCCTTATCATCATTTGTATTTAAATCTGCAGCCTCTCTGTCATTTCCTGCTGTCCTAAACATTCTCTGACTGACACGGCTTTCTCTGAATGTTCTACTGCGGTCCATACATCTATATGTACATCCGTACCGTCGGTTATGGGCTTGTAAGGAAGCATTTCACGGTAAGGTCTACACTTGCTGTATTCGGCACATGTGACAAATAAAGTTAGATTTGATTTGATTTTCATTCGGCTACTCTGCCAGACCGCCACCATCATCCTTGATCATTTCAATAATCTCATGCTTAAAATGTTAAATTACATAATAAGGAGCCGTTTTGGGGCAGTCAAACATTTCCAAGGAGTTTTTACGCACACGCACACACACGCGCACGCGCACGAGGGCCGGGAAAAGCTGCTTTTCTTTAGCGGAGCATAATCCAGCACCACAGTTTCTTATCGTTGTCAGTCAGAGGCACAGAGCCCCAGCCCATGGGCTTGTATGCAGGGATTACAGGGCCTAAATCAGTGTTCTGCTATTGTTTACCTAGGGACTAGGGGCTAGTTGAACAAGCCAGTGTAAACAGCACTTCACAATGCCAGACAAGGATGTGTGATCTGGGGACGTGCGATCCTGGGCTTTGCTTGTAATGAATCCCTTGATCTGGGGAAGGACTAACACTTAAGGCACAGATAGTTCAGCACAGAAGCAATGCAGAGGCACACCCACAGACAGAAAGAGGGAGAGATACGGAGAGGGAGGGCTGAACTGGTAAAGTTTTTTTTTTATTTTTTTAAGATTGTATCCTGTTTCCTGTGTGACGATACTCAAAAAGTTGACTGACGGAATTTAAGCGGAACACCAAAAAGCTCAGTTAAGAGTATTTGTGAAAATTCACTATCAAATATTTGAAACAACGAGCTGGCCTTTTAATAATGTTCACTTGCTCAAGATTCAATACATTGAAGAAACGATGTGAACACGTCCGCGATGAACTGTTCTAATTGAACAGGGGTAAGTGGGATATGATTTACAGCCGCCCCAGTCTGTCCGCTAGACATGTTAGCGCCTGTGATCCACACGGTGAACCACATCTTCCACATCACAGGCTCTCTGGGCTCTGATGATTGTCCTGACATTCTAGCCCTCCATGAGCACAGCCCACCGCAAACATCCTCCACCCGGGGCCTCACCACCCGCCGGGATGCAAGGCCATCAGAGAGAAGAGGGAGAGAAAGGGAGGAGATAGAGAGGGAGAGGAAAGAGGAGGGGAGATAAAGAGGAGAGTGACACGGGGAGTAAAGAGGAAAGAGGATAGAGAGCAGAAGGAGAAGAGGAGAGGGAATGAAGAAAAGGGGAGAGAAAACAAGTGTATTTATATAAGCGAGACAGAAGGTAAGGAAGAGAAGGAGAGGGGTGATCGCAAAGGAGATTCGAAGAGCGAGACGATGGGCTGAGAGAGACGGCTGGGGAGATGAGGAGGAGTGCATTGTGGCGAGGATACCATGAGGAGGGAGAGAGAGAGGAGAGAAATAGACAGATCAGGAGGAGTGTATTCTGGTGGCTCTCATTTAGAACCCTTCCTCCGCAGGGGTTTGGCTCCTTCAAACGACCCTCTTCTACTGATCCCCTCAAATGAAACAATGTCTTCTGGTAATCCACAGCATTACATACACCCTGACCCTTCTCGCGTCACCGCTACACACTCAGGAGGAAGCTTTGTTCACAGAAAAGCTAGGGAAATCTAGTGAAGCATCTGGGATTGTCTCAAATCGCCTTCTTTTGACACTGTATCTGGAAGGACAACTGATATCTACATTAATGTTACAGCCAGAACATAATTCCCTGGCATGTCCCATGAAACGACGCTGTAGTAATTGTATTAGGACCCGTTCGGCTTAGAAGGAACACGCTTTCCAGCCTTGTGTTTTCTTTTTAGACATTGTAAAATGATTTCTGTAAAGAGAATAGATTTTTGTGAAATTCTTTTGAAGAGTTAATAACATTAATTCTAAAACAATAAGGGGTTCGATTCAACTGTCTGGGGTAAAAAATCAGCTAATTAGACAATCTGTTTCGTGAGGCATTTCAACTAATTGAAGAAATGTACATATTTTGTAACAAAATGGATTCAAATTCTCCTTTCAATAGTCGAATACTAGTCTTATAATAGTCTTATATATTTTAACAAAATGAATTGTTACCCTGTGGATAGTCTAGAGTTTTAACAAGGTCATTTGACATGCCTAAACAAAAGTTCAACAGACAAGAATAAATGGAAAGAAAAGAGAATATTTCTGTCATTGTTTCCCGTGAGGTAAATTCACAAATTGCTACCAAAACAAATAACAAAGATAGGCATCAGCCAAGTCAAAAACTGACAAAATGAACCCAGCTAAAACAATGAGGCGATAGAGCGCCTGAGCTGAGATAGAAGCAGAGTGCCTGCCTCTGGGTGAGGCGAGGTGAAGACAGGCATCACCTTGTTCAACGTAAACATCAGAACTGGTAGGCCAAACAGAAGGGGATTCACAGCCCTGTTTCCCCTCGCGCCCCACTGCCATGTCCCATGCAATAATCACCATCTACACCATCCTCCCTTCCTTTTGAAGTGGCAGGTAGATAGACAGAAGTGGCAGGTAGATAGATCTGCAGCTACAGTACTGCTATTGCTGCCGGGTAATTACAAGGGAAGCAACAAGTGAGCATTGTGTGGAGCCGTGGAGACACATACAGACACAAAAGGAAGAAAGTGCCCTTTATTCCCAAAACAATCTTTAGAACCTATGTGCTTTGCACTGCGGGGCATTTAAGGATAAAACGGGGGAATTGATTTATAAGAAGAAAGAGGTAGCGACACATTCGTTTCTGGGCGTAACGCTGAAAATAATTCAGAGTATTGTGTTTATTTTATAATGACAGCTTTAGAACGTCTCAATAAAATGTGTTCATTATTTTTTATAAATGTCTGATGCATTTTGAAGGCATATAAAGCCACTACGTGGGGCCTAACAAATGGAAGACTGTTTTTGGTCTGTATACAATTAGGTGTCTCACACACACACAGACACAAAACACACACTTGATACTTTTTGGTCATTTGAGTGGCAACATGACTAGGCCTCCTATCCGGACCCCGTTTAAACTTGAGCTTCTGAATGTGCGAGCGTTTCTTTCAGAACCCTTGGAGTGTTGATGAAAGAAACGTTATGACCCGAAATGAAGACCGAAAAGTATGCTTTAAAAAATAATAATTAAACGCCATGCCAAATATGTGCGTTTTTGTTCTTCTGTTTTCGGCAGATTTAACAGAATGTGCTTCACCTCATCAAAGATGCATAGTTCCCTTTAATGTTATAAGATACCAATACACAGAAAACATACAAAAGTGTGCGCAAAATACACTTTGTTTTCTGATCTACTGATTCAGGCGATACTCAAACTTGCATGAGGGTGCGGATGTATACTTCATATCAGAGTAATACCATGGCAGTACAGAAATCAAAATCTACTGGAGTACACGTGGCTTTGAATCCCTTTTTCCCCAGACTTTCTCATTCCCTTACAGTTTGTTGCCCTCGCAATTTGACTTTCAGGTATAGACGTTTAACTGATCGTGCACCTGACCTGGAATAACAATCCATAATAATGAAACAGAGTGATGAACTCGACATTGTGATGTGGAAGGTGGACTTACAGATGGGGACATTGATCCGTTTGGGATGTATGGGTCAGGCAGCATGAGAAACGGGTACCCTGGATACGCTGTTTTGTACATTCCTCCATCTTGATGTTTGGAAACTGTGGAGTGAGACCAACAACAAAAAAATGTGAGATAACATGTTTTCTCATGTTCACTTACCTTCCGAATGACTTTCATTTTTGTTGCTGTTGCCTACTGTAGTTAAAATTGGTATAATAAGCAAAAGTATTTTCAACAAATAATGACCGAGAGTTCTTTGACAGATTCTAGGTTACAGACTTGTTTTTACTACTGTCACATATTTGTGTGACAAAGTGACAGCCCTAATCTTGAATCACAAAAACAGACAAACCACCATCCCTTGTTGTTGTTGTTGTTTGTCACACACCACAGTGGGCTAACCACTGATCTCGCAAGTCTTGACTGTTGATGGTAACAAAATGTGTGATGCATCTTTACAGGCTGTCCAAAAAGAAGGTAATTGATCCACAGAATATTTTTTTCAACTCCCTTTTAGGTAATTGCATGAGTGGACACATCTTGGTGATTTATCACATTCAAACATTTCTACTGAACTAGAGCTCCTTATAAACTTTAAATAGCGTTTAACTTACCTGCCCTGAGGTTCAGCACAGCCCAAAAAATGTATTTGTATTTTTGACAGAATTGGCAAGAAATAAACCTAACGTAAAGCTTATGCCTACATTATGCTTTTGGTTTTAGTTAGGTCTTTCAGAATGAAGTTACTTGAAACATTATTACCATGTCATAACCCATGTAGCCCAGGGAATGAATACATGGTCACACAATATTGTCAGAAATCCCAGGGAACGTATTTCACTCACTGCGATGCAATTTGCCTACTTCAGCTGCTGTCTGGAAATATGCGAGTTTGTTAACGTTAGTTCTTACCGCCGTCGAGATGCTCCCGGTGTTTCTCTTGATAACCTCTGTGTTCGTTTTGCTGTCCCCGTCTGACCGCCTGAAAGTGTCCAAAGCAATGACAGTAGACATAGATTAGTAACCTGAGAATAACTTTGAACAGGCCAGGCGACAAAAGTTTCACACCAAGACCCCTTAAACAACCGCTTTCAACCTTACCAACAGCGCATAAGAACTATCTCTCTTGTACCTACCGCTGCGTTCGGACTTTGATTCGTCTCGGATTCATTCACCAGAGACGACTTGAGGTCAGCTAAGTCCCTTTCTGTGAAAGCGTTTTCTTGAATTTTCTCATCTTGATCGCCTTCATCCTTAAAGGATATCATTTCATCGTTCGCTCCAAGATCATCTCCTCCGCCGCTGCTGAGCTGAGGCATGTTGCTTTGAAAATAACAAAATATTGTCCTAGCCTAATCAGCGGTGCGCTCCTTAGAAAAAAAAAAACGAAACTTTCTATTAACCTAAACCTCCCAAGTTTGTTGCACTCAGATACGGCCAAAGTATAAAACTCAACAAAAGTTGCTCTGCTGTGGAGCGGCCCTGTACGTTGAATGTAATGCAGCCAGGCAGCAACAAATAGTGCATTTGAGCTCAAGACAAGGCGAGGACTCCCAACATCAAAGAGCGCCGACCGGTGATTGACGGATTCAATGACTTGTTGGGGGTTGTACAATTGTTTCCGCAGAGGGTACAGTTCTTAAAGAGACATCACCTAAGAACCTGCTGGGCATTAGCCCATTCATGACGTTTTAACACCTCATCATGGATAGAGTTACTTGTTTTTAACAAAGGGGACACTTTGTAATCTTTCAGATTCTTGTGCATTGAAGGATATTTCCCACAACGTTATCTAATGTGTAACATTGTTATAGCATTGTTATATATAAACACACACACACACACACACACACACACACACACACACACACACACAGAGAGAGATCGGGGATGTAGAGTGTAAAACTTGATTCCTTCGTATACAGTGTGTATTTAGATACAACACCTAAAATCATCTTCTCCCAACATTTGGTGAAGTTGTAGAAATATTTATTTGACATTTGTATTTATGTAGTGAGAACACCAGAGACGTGTAAGGACATCCCCTGTAAACCATCAGAAAAATAGTCAATCTCATCAATAAAAGAGACATGGCATGGCTCGCTAGTCTCGACAGCACTTGGATTTTGATTGATGGAAAAACACAACTTGGAAGGGAAAAGATGTAGACTAGGAGTCTGGTATCTTGTCAAACAAGCATCTGTCTCTTCAATTTTTTCACATCAACGCATTTTTTTTAATGCTGATACAGTAGCATGGTCTTCTGAGTTTTAATTGAGAAATATTTATACGCTCCCATGCTGTGACTTAATATTTGGCTTAATCTGTTGCCGTGAATGAAAATGATGAACCTCAACTGGGAAATAGAATTAAATACAAACAGAAAATGTGCCTAGTATTTGCATAAAGCTGCATATTTATACAATATCGGCCATGCATATGAATAAAAAGATTAAAATGAGCTGCTTAATGTATGCAAATCTAAATTATAAATGAGTTGTTTAAACTCCTTGTTTATTCGCTTTGATTAAATATACACAGCTGTTTTTTTTTTTTTTCATAGAACCAGTTTCACTATGTGGCTTACTTCACAAGTTCTTGATTCTTTGACACTTTGTGTGTGTGTGTGTGTGTGTGTGTCTCTACGTGCTCACATTGGTTTCAAATATCCTTGAGGTGGCGTATGCACTCGTTCCTTTGTTGGACTTGACCGTGTGTGAGTTTTGGATTTGATTAATATCATAGATCTATCTTTGTCGGACTCCAAATCGTTCCTTATCAGTGTTTGTGTGTGCATTACTCACTCACACACCAGCCTCTGTATCCCCATCTCTTATCTCCTCTATGGGAATTGGAGACATGACGTCAGATGTCAGTAAGTTCTCTGCTCTGCCTTAGGGGCAGGAAACGCCAAAAAAAGGAAAGAAAACAGTCAACAAAAATCACTGTCTGCCGACACTAGCACTTCATGTCGAGAGAAAAATATGTACAATTGGTAATATTGCTTCAGGCAACAGTTTATGGAAACTCAATGCAAACATTAATGGCACATAAATTAGTCACTTGAATGTTTAGGGGTTCAATTTAGAGCACGTTTTTAAGACCGAAATGTGTCTGGGGTGGTGATGTTGTACACTTTACAAGCAACATAATTATGTGGCTTTACAATGATGTGGAATCCTGCAACGTACATTTCTAAAGTTTCACACACGTTAAACGTGTTTGTATATGTCATCTCTAGTGCGTTGTTGTCTATTGTGAACAACATTGACATATCAAGTGACATTTCATTTACATTTAGTCATTGAGCGGGGCAGACACGAGTCAAATACATTAATCAAATACTTCAGGTGCGCTTGATTTAGCTTGACTGGTACTATTGAAGCAATGGAATAGTCCCAAACATGCAAACTCCTCCTACCCTACACACCAGTCAACGGTCTAGTGAGCAGTCTTCTGTAAACTTAAGTCATGTTTTAAACCACTCATGTAATACTTTTGTCTAAGTTGGAATGAAGCTTTGAACATCAGCTGAAATGAACAGAGAGGGAAATTAGATAGAGAAGAGGAATACCAAACAAAAATCCAATGTTCTTCCATTTTTCCTTCTCAGATATCAGTAAGCTCAAACAATTTGGAATCATGGAATGATTTCAAGTGAAAACTTGGATTTGAGTAACCCCTTTTCCATTTCTTAATCATTTGCAAGGGAAACCATTCTCTCTTGCACAGATTTTTACGGCACAATGGATAAATTGCCGTTCCTACAAAAAAATTATATACTCTGCTTTCTAAATAAACTTCAGGCACATTAAAGCAGCAAACTAATTAAATCACATCCTTTCATTGAGGTTAGGCCACATCGAAGGGAAACAGTTCCTAACTGTAGCCACTTGTGTGCGCTTTATTGGTTTCCCTCCAACCAAAAACATGTTCTCTCAAGCAATATTCAACGTGCAAAACTGAACCTTAGCTAATCTTTTCGACAGCCTACATTTTTAAGTAGGTTTTCCCCCATGAAATATTACACCCTTCAACACAAGTATGAATGAAGTATGAAGCACCCTTGAATGTGAAACCCTGCAAATGACAATAATTCAATTGGATGAGTGAATTGTTTATGTAAATTGTATGCATCCCAAATAACACTATATTCCCTACTGTATGTGGTGCACTATATAGGGAATAGGGTGCCATTTGGGATGCATACATGATTACTACATTGTCGCTGTGACCTGGTCAGTTCTCTCTCCTTTTCTAAACTGGAGTTTGCTGAAAAATTGCCTTTCTGTCTGTTTATCTCCTCTAGCATGCAGGGCAGTTTTTAGACGTTATATCCAAGACTTTTACACAAACGCTTATTTGAATACATCTCCGAAGTCTACATTATTGATACATTATGTCCCCTCTGAGTACGTTATAAGGCCGAGCCAATCTGAAGATAATTAACACATAAAAGGAGCCATAAGGAATGTAACAGTGATTATGCAATGTGCTCAGTAAAGTGATGTTACTTTAAATGCTGGACCAATCCTTTCACAAAAAGGTTAAGAAGGCAGGTAAAATGCTATGTAAAAAAGTAAGCTAAACTTCTGCCTCATTTTGAGTTAAGGGAGGACTTTTTTTGAGGAGAAGAAAGCAGCAAACCATTATTGGAGAGGTTCCATCTAGTCTCAGGACTGCTTTGGCTCATGTACTTCTAAAGATGTTACAGTTAAAAGAGCTGGACTGGCTCATTAAAAATGCTCTCTGATGGGAGCTACCATACCTCTATGTTCCAAATGGAATTCTATTCCCTATATAGTGCATTTCTTTTGACCAGGGTCCATAGGGCTTGGTCAAAAGTAGTACGCTGTATAGGGAATGGGGTGTCACTTGGGACGCACCCCAACCCAACTGTCTCACATCACACAACGTTTGCTGAAGGAGCAGCCATTTGCTGTTGCAGAGTTAATGAGGGATAGGGAAGTTTATGAACGGGTGAATCTGCTATGGACCAGATGTAGGTATAGTAGTTGGATCACAATGATCTTTATTCATTTCTATGAGTGGGGTATTGTGATGACTGTTCTACCCTAGCTCTCCCCTACTCTACAGGGCTGTAGTGGGCTGTAGGTCCTGAGGTTACTGTGCTCTCCCTAGCAGAGCCTGAACCATTGCAGTGGAGGGAGAAACCTGTTGTAATCTGTGAGGCAGGAAACAAAGGGCCTCGTTAATGCAGAGTCTTGCAGGGGCCTTTGATGTGGAGCCAAGCCATTCACTCCTCGCTCCTTCCACACACACAGGCGTGCGTGCACACACAGGCGTGCGTGCACACACAGGCGTGTGTGCACACACACACACACACACACACACACACACACACACACACACACACACACACACACACACACACACACACACACACACACACACACACACACACACACACACACACACACACACAGACACAGAGCTATTTAAAGACACACTAGATTGAAACAACGATGTACGCTTGTACAAAGATGTGGCATAAGCAGCAAGTCGCTTCAGTGGAAAGATATTTTTTTCTACAGCACCTTTTCCCCTCGTTGAATTTATTCCATTACTTGTTGAACTTATGCCAACATGCCAATGTTGCAATTATATTAAAAAAAAATAAGGGCAGCTTTTTTTGGCACCTCCCCACAACTTCACAACAGTACACTAAGATCACTGACGTGCTAGAGCTTCAATTTCAGATATTTTCATTAACAAAATTGTAGCTTGGATTTGCGCTAAAGTGAGTCAGCCCTGCCTTGCCTCGGCACCTAACATGATATTAGCGGTTTTACTGATATTAGCATTTTCTTTGTTACCACAGTCCAGCAAGGTCTGCTGTAGGTGGTTAAATAACTCTTCCTGATTACGTTTTCACCCAGGCACAATCTAACTACATCACAGATACCATGAAAGCCCTAATTTAACCTCATCAGTCTCTGCTAATAAACACTTTGGATTGTTGCTTGAGTGCCATTGACTCAGATGAGCTTCATTCAATTGCTAATCAATCTTCAAAGTCACGTCTGATTTGGTTTTGATATGTTCTCTCTAAAGTCTGTCCCTCAGGATATAGGTCACATTTTACATTGAAAAGAAACGTTTGTGTATGAGTGTGTGAAAATGTGTGTGCTCTTATGTGCTTGTGTGTGCATAAAGCTCCTACATGTGTATTTGTGTGTACTCGAATCTGTATGTGTGTGTGTCTGTATGTATGACCATGTGTCATATGTATATGTGTTCATGTACAGCATATATCACCTTGTGTGTGTGTGTGTGTGTGTGTTTGACTTTGTGTGTATGTGTGGCCAGGGCTCTGGGGCTTGTGCCTCTTTAGAGGTAGAGGACTAGCGTGAGAACCCTGGTGGGCCAGCAGCAGGCTCTGACCACAGTGGCGGGCAGCTGAAGGCTGATGCCTGAGGACCCCCTGACTCCCTTCCCCAGTCAAACTATAAATGGAAGTGGTGGGGGGGGGGGCTCAGGTATCAGCGGACATCAGGAAACACAAAAGGAATTAGTGTACTTCAG
Source organism: Oncorhynchus mykiss (assembly GCF_057628025.1). NCBI lineage: Eukaryota > Metazoa > Chordata > Actinopteri > Salmoniformes > Salmonidae > Oncorhynchus > Oncorhynchus mykiss. Next base: position 50,920,836 of record NC_143033.1, read on the forward strand.
CATGTTAGTGGAGTGGCAACAGTGGTACAATGAGAACAACTAACAAGAAAATATGGGACCGCATTTTAACTATATAGTTATTACAATGTAGTTAAGTGGCTCATTAGCTCGCCGCTCAAATCACACGCGGGCGCGCACACCGCACACTCTGATGATTTACTTTTGTTATTACTTCAGCTTATGAAACTGCATGGAGATGAATATGACGTCCCTTAGAAAGCCACCTAAATAAGCCATCTCACTGCAGCATCATACATCACAACGAATGAAAAAATGGCAGTTATAATTCCGCAATTGCGTTGTTTATTTTTTCTCGGTTTGGAGAGTGAAACAAATTAATGTCATAGATCGAAAAAGATCCGCGTGGCCTTTCATGGGACTTATGGCAGAGCTATTAAATGTGTGCGTTCACGGTGGTCGCTTTCTAGTGGTGAGTGGGCGGGTTGGATTTTTTGAGTTGACAGTCAACAGCAGATTCCGGGATCAGTTTTTCCGCTGTTAGTGGACTGATGTGGCAAAGTGGAGAATGTATACATCTATCAAGGGGATACATGCTTAGTCTCACACATGCATGTAGGCGCACACACACACACACACACACACACACACACACACACACACACACACACACACACACACACACACACACACACACACACACACACACACCAATGATCTGGGTACCAATGTTTCACAAGACCTATAGAGAAGCCACCAATTGATACCTGCCAAGATACCAAGAGGCAAGAAAGCAATTGTTCATGTGTTCTGAATTGCTCTTATTCCTGCTTTAGGCAAATGAGATGACATGGCAGACCGCATGCTCGTCCTCAGGGGGGACATCCCCCATTAGACTCCTGTTCACAGGGTCTCCCTTCAAGACAAGACATCCACAAAGACCATACATGAGTATCAATCAACATGAAAAGGAATAGAGAAAATCGTACATGTCCCCTGTGCTCTGCACAGATTTTGTCCGACACAAGAAGCAATGGATATGAGCCATTCATAAAAGAACAATAGCATGAAGATGAATAAAGGGGTGGATTTTCAGCTCTTTATCCTGCCAGCACCAGTAGTGTTTACAAGATAATGGACTGAAAGTGTGGGGAGATTATTACAGGCACAGAATCATAAAGAACACAGTGAAAACTCCTCTGTGTGATCTTGTTCATTTCCAAGCCTTATGAGAGACTGGGCTCCAAACATCCTCTCTGAAGCCAAGGTCAAAAGTGGGGAGTGTCGCACAGAAAGAAAAAAAAGAAAGAAAACATCCCAGATTTTTTAACCAGCTGGCAAAAGCCATGGAAATACAAGGAAAATACTAAGAGAGCTGTTGCTAATTGGCTGCCTGAGGAGTGGTGAAAGCCAAGGATCAGACTTGACTTCTCACTCAGGGACAGAATTAGTGGTGTGAAGGCTAAGTAAATGACGATGAGATGTGTGATGAAACGAAATCACTGCAGCTACATGTACTGTACATGGCTGTGCCAATGGTGCTAATCAATGTAGGCTAGCAAGAGCTCTGTTGTGTCCCATATTATTTACATGGAGTACACCATTGCACAAAGTAGTCAACATGTCAACCATTTCATGTGTTTATACGAGCAATATTCTACTGCTTCTTTTAGAACTGCAGGACACGTTTATTGTACCAATGTGCGGAACTGGTCAGTGAGCTACTTCATAATTGATAGGACCCAGGACTAAGCAGGACTCAGCAAAGTGAATAAGGCTGACCCCTTGAGGAACAAGGTGGAAATTGGTTGTACAGTAGCCTACCGGGTTGTCTATCGATGGACAAACACTTGATTTTTGCCCCATTGTATGACTGTAAAAACACAGCTCAGGCTCAGAGAGCACAATGCCAACTTTCGAATTTCAACAAATAAAATATGTGATGTGTTCTGTTTTTGGTTTGATATGATTACTTAGGAACAGTGCTTTAAAGTCTTAATTATTGTTCTGGTCTGTGTCTCTGCCTGAGCATTCTAAGGAAAGTTCTCTCAAACTGAACTTGCATGTGCTATAGTGCTACATTAGAAGCCACGGGATTCATTTTACCACATTTTGAAAAATGATTTGGTCCCATCTGGGATTGATCCCAATTCCCTGCAACAGATATATATTTTTTACCCATGGAAAGAGATATAGTTTGAAATAGAAAAACAACTGTATTTAATCAACATTTCACTACGGTTGGAACACTAATACATTACATACTCACACGTCTTTTTTTAAATCATTTGTCATGTGAAAAAACATTGACGCCAAAAGAATTATGCCTCATTATGTTTTTTTGAATCCCCAAAACTTTTTTCCACAATAGTGAACCACTTTCCAATACAATTATGTTTTGACAACTGTTTGTGGTGTTTGCTTATATGTTTATTACCAAGACACTTATAGAAATCATCTCCAAATTTCCCCCTCAAAAAAATCATCATTTCATCATCTCTAATTTATTTTACATTGAATGAGAACAGCCCCAATCTACTCCATGCCTTGGGACTAAAGATACTTAACAGTTTCTTTGGTGCCCTTACACTTTGTATTATAGAGCTTTAAGTACAGTAAAGTAAGTAAGTAAGTAAGTACAGTAAAGTCAAGATATCATGAGCATTTTGCCAAGGTGACACCAAGGGTACAGGTCTGTGCTCATGGGACCTGTCAGCTCAGAGGGCCATTTACTTGTCAAACAAAAACAAAACATTATCCAGTGATATTAAATATTTTGCAGCTGTGTACGGGTACAATACGGTTGTTGAGTTGGATATATGAGGGAGGGACTTGTAATCTTTTCGCTGTGACTGGGGCTATTCTGTGTGACACTGGGAAAGGCGGGGTTAATTCAACTAATCCAAAGCAAATAAATGTTTGGCAACCCATGAAAGGCTGCGGGAAACGTTCTGAGATTGAACCGACTTTAGATTCCTAAACTTTAGGCTTTGATGGTTTTGACTTGATTCAGAGACTGAGAACAGAGATTGGATGTCCCAACTGGTGCTGAACTGTTTTGCCTTTTTTCAAACTCAAACAGCCTATTGAAAGATTTACATAACTTTCAGCAACTCATTAAAATGTAAATGCTCACACTGTACTTTCATCTTTATGACGTCTGGGTTTCATGTAGCTGAGATTTTCTTTAATCTGGGATGTTACTACATGGAACTACCATCAGGAGGCAAATCCACGACCGTGTTACACAGGAAGCTGGAGCATAATGTTGTGATAATAGTGTGGTGGTTAAATCCTTGCAGAAAAGAAACAATGACCATTGAAGAGTGTGATTCATAGTCAACTAACCTTGTCCCTGTAATGACAGGGGAAACTCAACCCTAAACCATACTTGTGTATTTGGGAGAGTGAGAGTTTGGTGAGAGTTTGTCTGCATATGTGTGAGAAATAGATTTGAATGGGCTGCTTCTCACAGTATATCATCTAGTTTGGAATCAATCTTGGGAACAAACAGTATTCTCCCAGGCCTTCTGATTGGCTCAAAATAATTTAAAGTGATGGCACCCTGGAAGCGCTAAACCAAATCTGTTCTGGTTTTATGATGGGCTAGATTACAGGGTTGCTCTGGCAATGGCACCAAGAGATTCACCACACATATATCAACTGTTGTTATTTCTCTTGATTTTCTAAACTGGAACAACTGAAAATATTCATTGAGGCTAGATAGACCTCTTATCTTTACTACTGATATGATGTATTGGTCTTGAATGGTGGTTGGTGGAGCAGTGGTTGGTATAATAGCCATTGTTGTTGCACGGTGTTACGGACTCTTGGTTTTCACATATCTGCTCCAAACTGCAGTTTTTTAAATATTTTGTCATGGCTAAGCAGTTACGGTTTTGGGGAAAGAGATAGCTACAGTGGGGCAAAAAAGTATTTAGTCAGCCACCAATTGTGCAAGTTCTCCCACTTAAAAAGATGAGAGAGGCCTGTAATTTTCATCATAGGTACACTTCAACTATGACAGACAAAATTAGAAAAAAAATCCAGAAAATCACATCGTAGGATTTTTAATGAATTTATTTGCAAATTATGGTGGAAAATAAGTATTTGCTCAATAACAAAAGTTTATCTCAATACTTTGTTATATACCCTTTGTTGGCAATGACAAAGGTCAAACGTTTTCTGTAAGTTTTCACAAGGTTTTCACACACTGTTGCTGGTATTTTGGCCCATTCCTCCATGCAGATCTCCTCTAGAGCAGTGATGTTTGGGAGCTGTTGCTGGGCAACACGGACTTTCAACTCCCTCCTAAGATTTTCTATGGGGTTGAGATCTGGAGACTGGCTAGGCCACTCCAGGACCTTGAAATGCTTCTTACGAAGCCACTCCTTCGTTGCCCGGGCGGTGTGTTTGGGATCATTGTCATGCTGAAAGACCCAGCCACGTTTCATCTTCAATGCCCTTGCTGATGGAAGGTTTTTACTCAAAATCTCACAATACATGGCCCCATTCATTCTTTCCTTTACACGGATCAGTCGTCCTGGTCCCTTTGCAGAAAAACAGCCCCAAAGCATGATGTTTCCACCCCCATGCTTCACAGTAGGTATGGTGTTCTTTGCATGCAACTCAGCATTCCTTGTCCTCCAAACACGACGAGTTGAGTTTTTACCAAAAAGTTATATTTTGGTTTCGTCTGACCATATGACATTCTCCCAATCTTCTTCTGGATCATCCAAATGCTCTCTAGCAAACTTCAGACGGGCCTGGACATGTACTGGCTTAAGCAGGGGGACACGTCTGGCACTGCAGTATTTGAGTCCCTGGCGGCGTAGTGTGTTACTGATGGTAGGCTTTGTTACTTTGGTCCCAGCTCTCTGCAGGTCATTCACTAGGTCCCCCCGTGTGGTTCTGGGATTTTTGCTCACCGTTCTTGTGATAATTTTGACCCCACGGGGTGAGCTCTTGCATGGAGCCCCAGATCGAGGGAGATTATCAGTGGACTTGTATGTCTTCCATTTCCTAATAATTGCTCCCACAGTTGATTTCTTCAAACCAAGCTGCTTACCTATTGCAGATTCAGTCTTCCCAGCCTGGTGCAGGTCTACAATTTTGTTTCTGGTGTCCTTTGACAGCTCTTTGGTCTTGGCCATAGTGGAGTTTGGAGTGTGACTGTTTGAGGTTGTGGACAGGTGTCTTTTATACTGATAACAAGTTCAAACAGGTGCCATTAATACAGGTAACGAGTGGAGGACAGAGGAGCCTCTTAAAGAAGAAGTTACAAGTCTGTGAGAGCCAGAAATCTTGCTTGTTTGTAGATGACCAAATACTTATTTTCTACCATAATTTGCAAATAAATAAATTCAAAATCCTACAATGTGATTTTCTGGATTTTTTTTCTCATTTTGTCTGTAATAGTTTAAGTGTACCTATGATGAACATTACAGGCCTCTCTCATATTTTTAAGTGGGAGAACTTGCCCATTTGGTGGCTGACTAAATACATTTTTGCCCCACTGTATGTAAAGTTTTGTAAATGTGTTACTCTCACACTGAGCAAGCCAAAGTCGCACCAACACTAAAGTTGGCTTTACAGTCCATAGTGAGTCGAACGAGAAAGACAGCAATACATCATGTTAAAAAAATGTATGTCATTTCGTTATCCAGGACCAGAATTAATAAAGGGGTTCTATTGGGGCCTTTGGGGAACACAACGTCTCCTCCTCGGAACTATAAAAGATGATGGACTGAGACTGATATTTCTCATACTGAGGGGAAAAGCAATGATGTATGTATATAAGAAGTATTTTTTTTTAGGGTTGCTTGGATGTGACAAGACGGTCTGAGGATGTACTGTGTGTTCGTTATTCAGAGACGCAAGCCTGGCATTTAAGGTTTCCTGTCTATCTCCTCAAAGCTAGCACATATGCCAAGCCTTGGAGTAGACATCTCCTTTTGTTGTCTGATTTCTTTACACTTTAGATAAAGGAGCTGCAAATGTCTCAGTAAGGTGTTACACAACAAGCAAAAAGCTTGTTTCCACTGCATAACAGTTTGGAAGTTATCATCCATTATGGCCTCTCAGTTGCTGCTTGCTGTGTTTGAAAATACGTTCATTTCAAAAGGGTTGAGTGATTGTGTGATTGATTAAATTGTCCTTTCTCTGTGCTACATCTTGTCAAATAAATAATAAAATAAAATTTGATTTGATTTGATTTGATTCAAAGTATTGTAGTACTTACTTGACAATGAATCTTAATTAGGGCTTTGTTTCTGTTTTTCTTTTGTGGTCCAACCTTACCTAAAGGTTGCAAATGATACCAACACAACCAGGCAGCGGTAGAGTAAGGAAATTCAATTTCCTAGGTTTCTTCTTGGCCATGTCTAGGGGGTTAAAACCAGGCTTGTTCACAGTAGTAAGTGCAGGCATAGAGATACCATTCCACCCTTTGCCCCTTTGATGTGCAGACACCTGCAGGGAGAATATGGAGAATCTGCTGATTAGATGATCACATATTCAGTACACATGTTGATGTTGGGTACAGTGAGGTGCAGGCCTCTCTGATGAACTTCATAGCGGTTGTTCAATAACTTCAATGCTGAACATCTCTCCCTTCTCTGAGCCAAACCTGTGTTGTTATTATCAATGGCCAAAAAATATCCTAATTGTGTGAATGATCAGTTGTTGCTGATCAAGCACAGTTTAGTGTTGAAAATATGAATCTAGACACCCTGGCCCAGGAAAGATTGATAACATATCTATGGAATTATTACTACAGTGTTACACTGCGAGGTGATTTGGGATATAGAAAGTGGGCGATTGCAAAAATACTTTTGTTCCCACAACAAAGCTTGTTCTATACTGGAAAAGGGTGCGTCTGAGCATACCCAATTATCAGCACAGATCTCTCCACTACTGTGAAACTGTCTGTTACCCATCTTACTGTATTCCTTGGACCACAGTGCATGGTAGCTAGATAAAGATCTCAGTCTCTCACACTTAGAGCAAAACAAAACAAAACAAAACAAGCAGGCATAGCAAGAGTGACTCAAGGCTCAAATGTGTGTGTGTGTGTGTACGTATGCGAGAACAGCTTTGACCACAGTCAAGCCTTGACATTTCTCGTACCTTTTACCAAAGTTCAGTCAGGAAACACACACATTTTTTCCCCCCTATAATGTTATCAACTTCTGTGACGTTGAACTGAAGAGAAAAAACAAAGCCTTTCAAAGTACAACTTTCATATTGTTTTAGCTCGTCTTTGGCATCACTAACTTTATGTGCTAGGTCAGGGCAGCCAACAGTGGACGATGGGGATTTCAAAAAGTCAAGAAGTCCAGAAAAGGTTGACTGAATCTCCTGCTAACTACATATTGTATTCTGTGTCACCCCCTCTCTAAAAAACATTTCCAATCATTGATAGAAATTATGTTTTACTTAGAAAAGTGCGAGACAATAAACCATCCCATCTTCAAAAACGTCAGTTACCATATTCAATCGCTGCCGATAGTTAATTGAAGTTCGAAGGTCTTTGGAGAGTGGCTGTTTGAGTAGGAACTTGGGGAAAATAAAATTATTTACACAACCATAACCAGAGTCTGGGTTGCGGACTTCCATTCAGTGCTGAATGGAAAAATCATCAACATACATCAGGCTCCAGTGAAGTCATTGACTCATGAGAGGCTTGGTTGGATGGGAGGGTTTTGGACCTCGCTTGAACCACTGTTTTGAAAAAGATGACATAGTGCTTTATTTATCCATATGTTGTAAATTATGGCATCTGTTTATAATTTCTTTATTTACTTTGTAGATGCGGGAACTGGGTTGATTAGCATTTTCTGTTGTGTTTGTCATCTTTAGATACGTGATTGGCAGTTGATGATGGCTGTTTGAAGTGTGCATTGGTTGGCTTTGAAGCGTGGGGATGAAAGGAGAATCCAGATATTACTTGAGGATCATTTTAAAATGAATTTGGCTTCATCTGCAGGCGACAGAAAGGCAACAAACGAGAAATTGTTGGTCAAATGTGATTCAGCATACAATGACACAAGAACAACAAAATGCAATTTTGCATGTTCAAGACAAAAGAGCAGTTCAAGAATGGAAAGGAAAGGAAATACCTCAAAGCTAGAATCCTTTATTGCAACAATAACAAAACTGCTTCTGTTTTGGTTAAAAAAAAAACGAAGAAATGCAACCACTCTTAAATTCATAGACAGAGCTATGGATGCAAGGACTAACTACCCCACGATAGAACATTTTGAGTTAAACCATGTTTTGAGGCTATACAGTGTTTGTTTTCATTCACATTGTTTACAAATATTGCAGCAAAACAAGATTATATTTGGGGTTCTGATGTGGTAAAACAGTTGAACTAAAGCTCATGAGGCATTTACAAGTTATATTCTTGAAGAATCAATGGATATATATCATACATTTATAAGTCCAAAAATGGATGTAGCAACTATGGATTGTAGCTCTAACTTGAATTGATTAAAATAATCAGTCACTGTTGGGAAATAAATAAATATAAGAGTCTCTGCATCAATGACAGACTGTTTGTTAGTTATGAATCATGCTGTTTATAACTGCTCTGCTGTTATAATTAACATAATTAATTATTGTTCACTGACATTACTTACTACATGCCATCTTAAGGAAAATAAAATCACAAAAGAACTGCCTCAAACACTGCATGATATTATCTTGGAATGAATCAATTATTACAGAAATTAAATGACAAAAACAGCTCCTACTTACTTTGAGGAATTAGCTCAAATGAAATAACATAAATGCCACAAAGTATTATCAATTACAATAATAATTGAAATGTTGCTATTAAGATTAAGGCAAATGTAAATGAATCGATCAGATGGCTAGGTAGCTACATAACACTGAAATCATTTTCATAGTAGTTGTTATTTTCTGTCTGACAGTATGAGAATGTTTACAGAAATTATTTGAAAATGCTGAGACTTTTTATTTAATTTGAGGTGTTGCTATTTTATGTGATATTAATGTGTTTATTTGTCAGAGAAATACAACATGTTCCTTATTATTTTCAACTGAGCTAAAACCCAACAGTACATGTTATTTTTAGCAGTATATTCATCTTATCATTAACATTGAAACCAAATCGATTTTTTTTTTAGAAATACAAATAGTTTAAGTTCATAGTGTAACTAACCTTTTCTAATCAATCAAATAACTTCAAGAAAATACTATATGAATATTTCGAGAGTGACTGATTACCACAACATATCAAATTATTCAAATGAATTTTAAGTTTTTAGTTGCTTTTTTTTGTAATTTGAGGAGACTTTCACTGTGCTTTCTGGAAACAGAGAGGAGTCACATTACATTGCTTACACTGTCACCTACTGGCCAAAACAGCTCGAAGCCTCTTCCATTCCCTCATTCAGTTTGCGGCCTCTCCTTTGTTTCTTTGATTAGGCAGTTTCATGGTCTCCTTGTCCTCTGAAGATATTGTAGTGCTACTAACCTTCCTAGAAGTCACTCTAGCACATTTGGGATTGCAAATGTTCATAAATGCTTTCAAAACAAACGGCTTTCCAAATGTCTTTATTTGTAGGGTATTTTGCCTATTTCGTAGCAGCAAAGATAGAAACATAATTAGATAAAGGGAGACATAATTACCGTAGGTGCATATCATAGTTTCGAAGATGAGCATGCTCTCTATTGGCCTAGCTTTGCATTTCTACTTCCTGGGTTACCTGTGTGCCTATAGAATATATAAAATATGTTATCTTGAGCATAATATAACTGATCTGACATTGAAAGTGAACTGCTATAGACATTGTACACATTGTAGTTATTTTCACTAGATAATACCTGGAGGTATTTGCTGCCAGCTGCACCCTAACTATGACAGAGGAAGTCATGGGGTTTGGCAGGGTTCCACACAACCACTTCCACACTATTCTATGAAAACAAGTTACACACTACTTCACAAAAAGCTTTGCACCCATGCTGCCATACACTACACTCATAAGGCTCACAAGAATGCAGAACACAGTATGAAAACTGGCACTGAGGTGAGTTGTATATGACAAAAAAAAGTTCAAAATAGCAACTGCATGATAGGGTTACACATACAAAGGCCTTCACAATATGCACATTTTGAATGTATACACTGCGTAAAACAGCCAGGATTTGCTAGGGTTACAGATAGTGCCGTACAGAAGTCGACTGTGACGACTGCTCAACGTCACATCCTGGCTCTTCTCCTGTGCAGCGTTGATGCGACATTCCTGCATTCCAGCGATTAGACTACTCGTTGACTATGGACGGTTTTGTTATAAGCACATAATGATGAGGATTGGTGATGAGGTGGGACGAGCTGATTCTAGATCGGTTGTTAACGGTGGCGGGGTTTGGAGCCCACCGATGACGCGCTATGCGGACGTCAAACGATCAACAGCGCGTGCGCCACCAAGACAACGCCAGAGTCATGCCTCTTTTTTTTTCATAAGCTTGTTTGACTTCTAGCGTGTGTAACGCTGTGGCACCTCCTCTCACCCCTCCTGTTGTCTAGTTGACAGGAATCTCCTCAGGCAGGATTGGAAAGCACTGACAGAGAGGTATGTTGAAATGAAGTTAATATTGTGTCATATTATGGTGCACTATTGTATCCCTGTTGTGATAGACATGGACCTCTTTCTTGGCTTGAGTCGGAAGAGGTAGCACGCTCATCCACCACGCAACCAGTAACGTTGCGTTAGAAGCTGTCCAGGAGGAGAAATGCTGATCAGCATACAGCTAGCTAGCCTGATGAGTTAGCTCTCTGGCTAGCTGGCTATGTGAACATGGCCTCGAGTAACTAGCTAATAACCTGACGCATTATTATTTGAATTTAATGAGCTTAGGTACTGTTCTCTGCAATTTGATTAAAGTTACTCGCTATAGCCAGCGATCATGTGCAGTGTATGCGTTTGTCCCGCTCTCCACCAATTGCTTGCTAACCTCAGCAGCTAGCTAGTTTTTCTACTTCGTTAGCAAGTAAGCTAAAGATGTTCAAGCGCAAGCAGTGATGTGTCTGCCGCCTTGTTGCATAACCCCTTGGACATCATCAGGCAGCCAGGCAGAAGAACTGCTCGTATCAGGCAGCAGGTTGCAGATTCTGTGACAACTGTCTGGGAAACATGTACATTGCATTTCCATCTCTCTAGTGCATGTGAAACGTGAAACCACCTGCCTGACACGGGTCTAATGCAACAATGCTCGTTCTCAATCTCCTATCTCAAGGTCCTTTCAGTCGACGTTCCCTTAATATTTCTGTTCAGGTATGCTTATTTGAAAATTAAACAACGCAAAAAAAATCTAGCTATATTAAAAGCTATCGTCTGATGAGATTTCATTGACTTTCTGCAATGGAGTATTTCTGTCTCAAGAGGGACCAGAAGGACACATTGTGGCTTTCCTTGAAGACCCGGTTATGTAGACTAGCTAGTGCATTCCTCAAGACCTTCGCTGTATGGCCTAATATTCTAACCTCTCCCACCAATAATGATCCTCAAAGGTTCAGTGCTCCTCCCTTTGTGTGTATTTGTGTAATGTGTGTGAACGGGATGTGTGTGTGTGTGTATTCTGGAACGCCTGATGTTTGACACTTCCTGTCTCCTACCGTGGTCCCCTTCTAGCGAGTGCCTGTTGGTCACTGTAGATGTCTTGTATTAAAAACTGAATGCCTTCAACTGAAATGTGCCTAACTCATTTAACCTAACCCCAATGAATCAGAGAGGTGCGGGGAGCTGCCTTAATCGACATCCACGTCTTTGGCGTCAGGGGAACAAATCTGTCGTTCTGCCCCTGAGCAAGGCATATCTACCCATGAGCAATGCAGAACGACAGATTTTTACCTTGTCAGCTCTGGGATTCGATCCAGAAACCTTTCGGTTACTGGACCAATGCTCTAACCACAGGGCTACCTGCCACCCCACTGAATTTCAAAGCGTGTAGAAATGAGAGATGTGTAATAATTGGTTTTGATTTTGGGTGTCACTAAACCATGCATTTACACTGAACAAAAATATAAACGCAACATGTAAAGTGTTGGTCCTTTGTTTCATGAGCTGAAATGAAAGGTCCCAGAAATGTTCCATATGCACATTATTATAATATTTTTCTTGTTTTGTGCACAAAGCTGTTTCCATCACTGTTAGTGAGCATTTCTCCTTTACCAAGATAATCCATCCACCTGACGGGTGTGGCATATCAAGAAGTTGATTTAACAGCCTGATCATTAACAGCCTGATCACTGCACCTTGTGCAGGTGAACAATACAAGGCCACTCTATAATGTGCAGTTTTGTCACATCACAATGCCACAGATGTCGCAGGTTTTGAGGGAGCATGCAATTGGTATGCTATTGCCAGAGAATTTTATGTTAATTTCTCTAACATGTGCCACCTCCAACATCGTTTTTCAGAAACCGTCTCAGGGGAGCTCATCTGCGTGCTCGTCATCCTCACCAGGGTCTTGACCTGACTGCAGTTCGGAATTGCAACCTACTTCAGTGGGCAAATGCTCCCCATCGATGGCCACTTGCATGCTGGAGAAGTGTGCTCTTCACGGATTAATCCCGGTTTCAACTGTACCAGGCAGATGGCGTTGTGTGGGCGAGCGGTTTGCTGACTTTGTGAACAGATAACCCCACCACCACTATGGGGTAATGGTATGGGCAGGCATAAGCTACGGACAACGAACACAATTGGATTGTATCGATGGTAATTTGAATGCACAGAGATACTGTGACATCCGCTGCCATCACCTCATGTTTCAGCATTATAATGCACGGCCCCATTTCGCAAGGATCTCTACAAAATTCCTGGAAGCGGATAATGTCCCAGTTCTTCCATGGCTTGCATACTTACCAAACATGTCACCCATTGAGCATGCTTGAGATGCTCTAGATCGACGTGTACGACAGTGAGTTCAAGTTCCCGCCAATATCCAACGACTTCGCACAGCCATTGAATAGGAATGCGACTACTTTTCACAGGCACAATCAACAACCTTATCAACTCTATGCGAAGGAGATGTATCGGGCTACATGAGGCAAATGCTGGTCATACCAGATACTGACTGGTTTTCTGATCCACACCCCTACCTTTTTGGTTTAAGATATCTGTGGCCAACAGATGTCTTTATTCCCAGTCATGTGAAATCCATAGATTAGGGTCTAATTCAAGTATTTCAATTGACTGATTTCCTTATATGAACTGTAACTCAGTAAAATCTTTGAAATTGTTGCATTTACATTTTTGTTCAGTGTATGACCGGGAGAAAGGTGTAGTAATTATCATTAATATTCTATGAAATAGTGTTTGAAGGAAGTGATCCAGGCTGTAGGCTATGTGGCATGCGCTGATGTACAAAATAGCCATTTGGGCTATAGGCTATTCTATTTGCAAATTAGCATTGTGCACATGGGCAGAGGGCAAGTGTTCCAATTTAAGCATAGTCTTGGATGAAAAAGCACGATCAATGCTGAAATAGTTTTTGGAATCTGCAACAAGCAGATTTTCTCCTCCTGTTACTCAACATTGAAGTCTCTGCCCACACATTCTCGTATAGTAAGAGTGGAGTTGAGGTCATCTAACAAATATTAAATCACGTCTAACCTTCCATTAAGAAATCACTTATTGATTCATAAGCTGACCCTTCTGTGTTTTGCGTTTTAATTTGGATGTCAGTCCAGTGTATCAGGTTTGGCTGCTGTTGTGAAATCTCTAGCCTGGCAAGGCAAGCACATCACTCTTTTTCTGATGAGTCAGAGCAAACGGGTTAGTCTGTTCAGGCAGATGTGAGGCATGTCTGTCTGCCCCTCCCCCTACCGGCCCACCCCGTCCATCAATGACCTCAATCCTCTCCCACCTCCTCCCCCACACGCAGTGCTCTCTCCTCAGTTGCTATGTCAGTGAAGGCCTAGCACACTGCTAATGCTTTATGTATGCCATTGCCCCATTGCTATCTCACAGCGCTTTGTGCTAAGCAGTAGCCTAACACAAAGCTGTCTCCTTTTTTTCTTTTGATTTTTTACAGATAATGGCCGTTCCTCCTACCTATGTTGACCTTGGCAAGTCCGCCAAGGATGTCTTTACCAAGGGATACGGTGAGCACTGAGCAGTACTACTTTCTACCCACTATTTCCTAGATCATTCTTCAACTCAGCCTTTGCTCCTGTCCTGCAGAGAATCAGGAGTGGACTGTAGTCGTACTAGACTAGTGTTATAGCCATTTGGTAAACCCTCTAGTTTAGACTGGCTGTCCTTAGGCAGCTTATTGACTGAGAGACACACAGCTGTACTGAGCTATTGAGGTCTAGGCCTCATTGTGGGGATTCCCAGGTAAATCCCCCCCAGGCGAGGGTGGGATGACCAGCACACTGCCTCCCAGAGATGGATGGGAAGGAAGCTGGGGCAGTGAACTGTGCCTGACGTGACAATGGACTCCAGTGTAGAAACTAGGGCCGGGAAGATACCAGTATCGCAATACTCGTTAGTATCGTGGCAAGGAAACAAAGCAGATTTAACTTTAGGACAACAGCCAAAAATGTTGGGAAACAAACATCCATTATGTAGTCATCCTGAGTCACATTTCTGGAAAAGAATATTGTGATACTGGTATCGTCACAGCCCTGGTAGAAACCACATCAAATCAATAAACTCAATCTATCAATGTTATGTAATAGTTGTAATGTGTGATAGCCTAGACTGGTATTTCTCAGAGAGGGATTTATTGAACAGTGGTTTACAGTGCATTCGGAAAGTATTCAGACCCCTTGACTTTTTCCACATTTTGTTACGTCACTTCATAAGCACTATGTGTTTATGAAGTGATAAAATAAGTCTGCAAGAGACGGCATGCTTATTTTGAAAACAACAGAGGCCATGCGTTAACGGGGATTGCTAGGAATGTTAGTGGAAATAATGAACTGAACAGGAATATATCATCAGTTTGAAAAGCACTCATAGAATATGTTGTAATTACAACAGTTTGATTTCATTTTCTTCCGTGCCTTTCAGGTTTTGGTCTCATCAAGCTGGACTTGAAAACAAAGTCAGATAATGGACTGGTAAGTTCCACTGCAGTCCGTATACCCCTTGAGCCAAAAGAGGTGAACAGGTCAGGGATCCATAGCCGCAGGCAGAACAGTTGAAAATGGAGTAGCAGCACGACCAGGTGGACTGGGGACAGCAAGGAGTCATCAGGCCAGGTAGTCCTGAGGCATGGTCCTAAGGCTCAGGTCCTCCGATAGAGAGAATTCGAGAGAGCATACTTAAATTCACACAGGACACCGGATAAGACACGAGAAATACTCCAGATATAACAGCATATAATAGCATCCCGGCACAAACTATTGCAGCGTAAATACTGGAGGCTGAGACAGGAGGGGTCGGGAGACACTATGGCCCTGTTTGACAATACCCCCCTGGACAGGGGCTAACAGGCAGGATATAACCCCACCCACTTTGCCAAAGCATAGCCCCCACACCACTAGAGGGAGGGGGGGGGGGTGGAGAGAGTGGAACCGGCCAGGCTTAGACAGCAAGGGTGGTTTGTCGTTCCAGTGCCTTTCCGTTCACCTTCACACTCCTGGGCCAGACTACACTCAATCATAGGACCTACTGAAGAGATGAGTCTTCAATAAAGACTTATGTCGAGACCGAGTCTGCGTCTCTCACATTGGTAGGCAGACCATTCCATAAAAATGGAGCGCTATAGAAGAAAGACCTGCCTCCAGCTATTTGCTTAGAAATTCTAGGGACAATTAGGTGTCCTGCGTCTGTGTAGGTATGACCGTAGCGTATCACCGTAGCGTATGTGTAGGTATGTACGGCAGGACCAAATCGGAAAGGTGGGTATGAGCAAGCCCATATAATGCTTTTGAGGTTAGTAGTAAAACCTTGAAATCAGCCCTTGCCCTAACAGGAAGCCAGTGTAGAGAGGCTAGCACTGGAGTACATTTTTTGGAGTCAAGATTCTAGCAGCCGTGTTTAGCACTAACTGAAGTTTATTTAGTGGTTTATCCGGGTAGCCGGAAAGTAGAGCATTGCAATAGTCTAACCTAGAAGTGACAAAAGCACGGATTCATTTTTCTGCATCATTTTAGGACAGAAAGTTTCTTATTTTTGCAATGTTACGTAGATGGAAGAAAGCTGTCCTTGATATGTTCGTCATATCAAAAATATGAACAAAAATATAAACGCAACATTAAACAATTTCAACGATTTTACTGCGTTACAGTTGTTATGAGGAAATCCGCCCTAATCAATGGATTTCACATGACTGGGAATACAGATATGCATCTGTTGGTCACAGATACCATCAAAAAAAATGGGACTCACAATGGGCTTAAGGATCTCGTCACAGTATTTCTGTGCATTGAAATTGATAAAATGCATTGGGTTTGTTGTCCATAGCTTATGACTTCCCATGCCATAACTCCTTCCGCCACCATGGGGTACTCTGTTCACAAAATTGACATCAGTAAACCGCTCACGCACACAGCTCCATACACCTGGTCTGCGGTTGTGAGGCCAGTTGAATGTACTGCCAGATTCTCTAAAATGACATTGGAGGCAGCTTATGGTAGAGAAATGAGCATTCAATTGTCAGGCAAACGCTCTGGTGCACATTCCTGCAGTCAGCATTGCAGTCCTGCAGTCAGCCAATTGCACTCTCCCTCAACTTGAGACATCTGTGTCATTGTGTTGTGACAAAACTGCACATTTTAGAGTAGTCTTTTATTCTCCCCAAAACAAGGTGCATCTGTATAATGATCATGCTGTTTAATAAGCTTCTTGATATGCCACACCTGTCAGATGGAAGAATAAATGCTCACCAGTAGAGATGTAAACACATTTGTGCACAAAATCTGAGAGAAATAAGCAATTTGTGCGTATAGCAAATTTCTGGGATTTTTTTTTTTCGGCTCATGAAACATGGAACCAACACTTTACTTGTTGTTTTTATATTTTTATTCCGTTTAGTTATCTGACTCATCAACACCCGTCAAAGACCTCTCGGATTGTCTCCGAGAGGACCAATGTGGTCCTCAGCCATCCAAATCCTCACTAATAATGTCTGATGCTAAAATAACGTGATCACATCTCACCGCTGACCTCTGTTTGACCCCAATCCCAGGAGTTCACCAGCACGGGCTCTGCCAACACCGAGACCAGCAAAGTGGCCGGCACCCTGGAGACCAAGTACAAGTGGGCCGAACACGGACTGACCTTCACTGAGAAGTGGAACACCGACAACACTCTGGGCACCGAGATCACTCTGGAGGACCAGGTCAGGACTATGTGTTCTTTAGATCAGGGTGTACTCTATTCCGTTTTCTTCAATCTGTCATTGTTTGAAGGGTGCTATAAGCCAATGAGTAATCCCTTCGTGTAAATATAAAAAAGATCAGCAGTCACTGACTTGTTTCATTGATTTTATTATATATTTTAAGACAATATATACATAACTTTACATGTTTAGTCTTCTTCGTGTGGGAGTCTGTTCCCTATGGGCTGTATGAGTCTGTTCCCACCCTATTAAGGCGTGAAATGCTCAGAGCAATATACCTTTTAATTACGCAACAATGCTTTCTTAATAGTTCTTTCCGTCTGCCTCGGAAATTAATTTACTTATGAATCATTCATGCTTTCTTATCCTCTCCATCTTTCTCTCACCTTCTCCCTTCAGTTGACCAAAGGGCTTAAACTGAAGTTTGATTCCTCCTTCTCGCCAAACACTGGGTAAGAAGTGGCTATCCAATTAATTCACTGAAGGTAGCATTTAATTGTTTCACAATGTTAATTAATTGCAATCAATGATGTCACACAATACATGTTGCCATTTTATTTTGTCCTGCTCAGCTCAATGTAGATTGTTGGATGTATTTGCCATTCTGTCACTGTGATTCCTATATTACCTCATACTCACAAGTTTTTCCTTCCTTCCATTCCTCTCATATCCCTACCTCCAGCAAGAAGAGTGGTAAGATCAAGACTGGCTACAAGAGGGAGCACATCAACCTGGGGTGTGATGTGGACTACGACATTAACGGGACGGCTGTGCACGGCATGGCGGTGGTGGGCTACGAGGGCTGGCTGGCCGGCTACCAGATGACCTTCGAGGCCGGGAAGAACAGGGTCACCCAGAGCAACTTCGCCGTGGGCTACAAGACCGACGAGTTCCAGCTCCACACAAATGTGTGAGTAGATATATTTATTTAACTAGGCAAGTCAGATAACAACAAATTCTTATGTACAATGACTGCCTACCCCGTCATTGTATAGATGCAAAAATATGGTTCAGGTAGGCCTCCGCAACTCAGCAAACAATGGAAGTAAGAAGGGGGCTCAACAACACTGACAGTAAGCCAGCGATGGGGCTCAACAACACTGACAGTAAGCCAGCGATGGGGCTCAACAACACTGACAGTAAGCCAGCGATGGGGCTCAACAACACTGACAGTAAGCCAGCGATGGGGCTCAACAACACTGACAGTAAGCCAGCGATGGGGCTCAACAACACTGACAGTAAGCCAGCGATGGGGCTCAACAACACTGACAGTAAGCCAGCGATGGGGCTCAACAACACTGACAGTAAGCCAGCGATGGGGTTTAGGGACCATATTTATGGTCTTTAAGACCCTTATCCAAAATGATTTACAGTGAAGTATTTTGTATTTTTGGCACACCAGCCAACTTTGTTGCAAGCACCATGCTCCAACCAACTGAGCTTTTTGAACGACTAGTCACTAACATTTTGTTTCCAGCTCTGAACTATGAGAGCTGACGTTGTCTGGACACTAGCAGCCCAAAGCACTTGATGTCTCTCTGGTCCCCTCAGATGCAGACTGGCAGTTATTTTATGTATCCCACAGTGATGGGATTTGTCATAGGGCTTTGTTGGTAGGATAGTAAGCTAACCTCTTGCCGCAACCTGGCCTTCCATTCATGATCACTTTTTTGACAAGGTCAATTAGCTCTGAGACATGGCTATTTAATCCTTTGACAGCTGATCCTTGATATACACTGAGTATACAAAACATTAGGAACACCTGCTCTTTCCATGACAGACTGACCAGGTGAATCCAGGTGAAAGCTATGATCCCTTGTTGATGTCACCTGTTAAATCCACTTCAATCAGTGTAGATGAAGAGGAGACAGGTTAAAGAAGGATTTTTAAGCCTTGAGACAATTGAGACTTGATCTGTGTTTGCATACCCATACGAACATACTGTATACTACATAATGAGTGTATACTACTCACTATATACTTACTTACTCTGTCTACTGGAAGTTGATGCTGTTGCTATGCAACCTCTTGCTTGCTTGTTAGCATAACAAATTACTATCTAGACTTCAGGTGTGTTTGTAAATTCAATCTGGAGTGTTGAAGAGTGCGTTCTGGAGCGCATACTGGAATCTCTGGCCGAGGATTAGGATCTAGGAATGATCTGAGTGTTCTGACCTCTCACTGGCAGTCAAGCACCCAAGCTAACTGGCTAGTTGCTTCCAGACACAAATGAGAGAACACCTCACTCTAACCATTTTACTCACCCTAGCAGAGCTGGTTAGGCAGTTATCCAGAGTGTTGGTAACTGTAATGGTGCTGCTGGCAACTATTTAATTACACTTTTTTGCCGACATTTACTGACACCGGCCACATTCAACGGGTGTTGAGCTTTTTGTAAATTCATCAGTTATTCTGCGCTCTGGCACAGTCAGACCAGAGTGCTCTGAAATCGGAGTAGGTAGCCAAAGTGAATTTACAGTGACACCCAAACCACTTTACCATTTAGCTAAGCTATAAATTACGTGAATAATCAAGTGAATAAATGTTGGGTAGTTAGCATTAGTAGCCAACTGACGTTACAGTAGGTAGCTAAACATAGCATATCATTACACCAGTATGTCCTGGGTATGCGGTTCGTAAGGATAGCGTAGCTAGCAAATTGTCAGCCAACGTAACCTGTATAGTAATTTATTTGAAAAGTAATTACTTTATTACATTGCTCAACATTTTCTTAACATTTGTCATAATTTGTTAAAGCAACAAATTGGTATCCGCATTCGCCAGACTTCGGCTGCATGTTTTCCGCCATTATCCTCTGAAAACGTTGTGAAGCAATGCCTATTTTCTGAAGAATTGCATTATGGACCCGAAAAGCATGGAACAAGTGTCCATTGCTTGTATATTTTGTATTTTGGCTAATGTAGTACGACATCTGGGAACTTTGGCATGCTAACTATATCAATACTATGACCAATAAGCATATCCAAACTAAAGGTTGACCGATTAATCGGAATGGCCGATTACTTAGGGCCGATTTCAAGTTTTCATAACAATCGGAAATCTGTATTTTTGGGCACCCGTTTGCCCATGTTTTAAAAAAATATATATTTTAATGTATTTTTTATACCTTTTTATTTAACCAGGCAAGTCAGTTAAGAACACATTCTTATTTTCAATGACGGCCTAGGAACGGTGGGTTAACTGCCTTGTTCAGGGGCAGAACGACAGATTTTCACCTTGTTAGCCCGGGGGATCCAGTCTTGCAACCTTGTAGTTAACTAGTCCAATGCAATAACGACCTGCCTCTCTTGTTGCACTCCACAATGAGACTGCCTGTTACGCGAATGCAGTAAGCCAAGGTAAGTTGCTAGCTAGCATTAAACTTATCTTATAAAAAACAATCAATCTTAATCACAAGTTAACTACACATGGTTGATGATATTACTAGATATGATCTAGCGTGTCCTGCGTTGCATACAATCTGACTGAGCATACAAGTATCTGACTGAGCGGTGGTAGGCAGAAGCAGGCGCGTAAACATTAATTCAAACAGCACTTTCTTTGCGTTTTGCCAGCAGCTATTCGTTGTGCGTCAAGCATTGCGCTGTTTATAACTTCAAGCCTATCAACTCCCGAGATGAAGCTGGTGTGACCGAAGTGAAATGGCTGGCTAGTTAGCGCGCGCTAATAGCGTTTCAAATGTCACTCGCTCTGAGCCTTCTAGTAGTTGTTCCCCTTGCTCTGCATGGGTAACGCTGCTTCGATGGTGGCTGTTGTCGTTGTGTTGCTGGTTCGAATCCAGGGAGGAGCGAGGAGAGGGACGGAAGCTATACTGTTACACTGGCAATACTAAAGGGCCTATAAGAACATCCAATAGTCAAAGGTTAATGAAATACAAAGGGTATAGAGGGAAATAGTCCTATAATTCCTATAATAACTACAACCTAAAACTTCTTACCTGGGAATATTGAAGACTCATGTTAAACGGAACCACCAGCTTTCATATGTTCTCATGTTCTGAGAAAGGAACTTAAACGTTAGCTTTCTTACATGGCACATATTGCACTTTTACTTTCTTCTCCAACACTTTGTTTTTGCATTATTTAAACCAAATTGAACATGTTTCATTATTTACTTGAGGCTAAATTGATTTTATTGATGTATTATATTAAGTTAAAATAAGTGTTCATTCAGTATTGTTGTAATTGTCATTATTACAACAAAAAAAATTAAAATCGGCCGATTAATCGGTTTCGGCTTTTTTGGTCCTCCAATAATCGGTATCGGCGTTGAAAAATCATAATCGGTCGACCTCTAATACAAACACTGTTATGGATTGTGTATGTGTGCTGTTCAGAGGGTGAATGGGAAAGACACAAGATTTAAGTGCCTTTGAACAGGGTATGGTAGTAGGTGCCAGGGGCACTATTTTGAGTGTGTCAAGAACTGCAACGCTGCTGTTTTTTTCACGCTCAACATTTTCCCGTGTTGTATCAAGAATGGTTCAACACCCAAAGGACATCCAGCCGACTCGACACAACTGTGGGAGGAATCGATGTCAACATGGGCCAGTATCCCGGAGGAACGCTTTGGACTCCTTGTAGAGTCCGTGCCCTGACGAATTGGGATATTTTCTGGGGGCAAAAGGGGGTTGTAACTCAATATTAGAAAGGTGTTCCTAATGTTTTGTACCCTCAGTTTGCTAGTTTAGACTGAATATTTATCTTCTGATTGCAGTTCATGTGATATTAGGTAGTTGTAACAGTTCTCGTTTCAGTTTTTTTGTTGAACATGAATACTGGAATGAATAGTGATGTTGCAATATACTTGCATACATGTTAGTTCCCCATTCTCATAGTAATAATGACCAACCGTTTTTTCCCCCTATGACAGAAATGACGGCACCGAGTTCGGGGGCTCCATCTACCAGAAGGTGAATGACCAGCTGGAGACAGCAGTCAACCTGGCCTGGACCGCTGGCAACAGCAACACCCACTTTGGCATTGCAGCCAAGTACCAGATTGATGCCGACGCATCTTTCTCGGTAAGGGGCCACTCTAGCTTGTCCTCTTACTGGCTGAGACATGACCTCCGCCTGGGGTCACATTCAGGGGACGGGTAGAGGGAGTTACTAGGCTAATAAGTTTAAAATGATCTGTGGAAGTATTGTTGAGTACATTTTGAGTCCTATTTTTTTAAATTGATTTTTAATCCTGTTTCTAATCTATACATTTCTCCAACAGGCCAGAGTGAACAACTCTAGCCTTGTGGGCCTGGGATACACTCAGACTCTGAAGCCTGGTTAGTAATTTTAAAATGTTTTGCAAAATATTATTTTTCTCCATGCCAGTGTAGATTAAATGTGCAGTTGAAATACCTTTCTACTGTATTTTGGGAAGAAATGACAGAACAGCAGCGTGCACTTGATCTTTGACCTCCTCAGCCAGTCAAAGGACCCTGATCTTGTCACTAGGACTGTTGTGTTGACCGTATTACCACCACACCGGCGGTCACGAGTAATGAAGGCAGGCAAATTCCACATGACTTAGTTACGGTAATTAGGCTTCTCCAAGCTTTGATGTTGCTAATGGTCATTAGTAGCCTACCAAACTTGCTAACTGCCTCGTTCTCAGCACCCTATTGTCCCTTTAATCACTCTGACATCAATGCAAATGTATTTGAAAATCTAATCAAAACCTGCACGCTGCATGTTGCGCAAAATTTCAATAGAGTGATGGCCTCTATTAAAAAGAGGAGCATCAGCTTTCTATAGGCTAGGCCTACTATATTTATTTCTCAACTTCCCTAATATTAATGTTTATATTTACAACAGGAGTATAGCCTACCTGGCTGGCATGAAAATAAACCACAGGGAAAAGCGTCCTCCATTCTCAAATCAAATCAAATTTATTTGTCACATGTGTACACATGGTTAGCAGATGTTAATGCAAGTATAGCGAAATGCTTGTGCTTCTAGTTCCGACAATGCAGTAATAACCAACGAGTAATCTAACCTAACAATTCCAAAACTACTACCTTATACACACAAGTGTAAAGGGATAAAGAATATGTACATAAAGATATATGAATGAGTGATGGTACAGAATGGCATAGGCAAGATGCAGTAGATGGTATCGAGTACAGTATATACATATGAGATGAGTAATGTAGGCCATGTAAACAAAGTGGCATAGTTTAAAGTGGCTAGTGATACATGTATTACATAAAGATGCAGTAGATGATATAGAGTACAGTATATACATATACATATGAGATGAGTAATGTAGGGTATATAAACATTATATTAAGTAGCATTGTTTAAAGTGGCTAGTGATATATTTTACATCAATTTCCATCAATTCCCATTATTAAAGTGGCTGGAGTTGAGTCAGTGTGTTGGCAGCAGCCAATCAATGTTAGTGGTGGCTGTTTAACAGTCTGATGGACTTGAGATAGCAGCTGTTTTTCAGTCTCTCGGTCCCTGCTTTGATGCACCTGTACTGACCTTGCCTTCTGGATGATAGCGGGGTGAACAGGCAGTGGCTGGGGTGGTTGTTGTCCTTGATGATCTTTATGGCCTTCCTGTGACATCGGGTGGTGTAGGTGTCCTGGAGGGCAGGTAGTTTGCCCCCGGTGATGCGTTGTGCAGACCTCACTACCCGCTGGAGAGCCTTACGGTTGTGGGCGGAGCAGTTGCCTTATCAGGCGGTGATACAGCCCGACAGGATGCTCTCGATTGTGCATCTGTAGAAGTTTTTGAGTGCTTTTGGTGATAAGCCGAATTTCTTCAGCCTCCTGAGGTTGAAGAGGCGCTGCTGCGTCTTCTTCACGACGCTGTCTTTGTGGGTGGACCAATTCAGTTTGTCCGTGATGTGTACGCCGAGGAACTTAACTTAATACCCTCTCCACTACTGTCCCATCGATGTGGATAGGGGGGGTGCTCCCTCTGCTGTTTCCTGAAGTCCAAAATCATCTCCTTTGTTTTGTTGACGTTGAGTGTGAGGTTATTTTCCTGACACCACACTCCGAGGGCCCTCACCCTCCTCCCTGTAGGCCGTCTCGTCGTTTTTGGTAATCAAGCCTACCACTGTAATGTTGTCCGCAAACTTGACGATTGAGTTGGAGGATTGCATGGCCACACAGTCGTGGGGGAACAGGGAGTACAGGAGAGGGCTCAGAACGCACCCTTGTGGGCTATTTAAGTGCATAGATTCCATGTATTTTTTTTCCCGCTGCGCCTATTTCGATACAGGTGCATGATTAGGATCCATTCGCATATTATTTAGTATATGTAAAGACAAGATTAAATCAATAATAGTCTGATGGGTGACAATGTTGGCCTATCACTTGTGAATTATATATTATCAATTTTTGTGTGACTTTTTCGAATCAGTCGCACACCTCATGTAGCCTGGCCTATATGTTTTAATAAGGTTTGTATCACAACGTGGCCAAATAACTTCTTAAAATGAAGCACATTAATCCGCTTTACAAGGGGTGTAGAGCCTAACGCATACATAAGTAGCACGTGGGTTTCAAGTTTGGGGAAGATAATTTTCAGCATAAAAATGCACTTTTTATAATAAAATAATTGTATTTGTGGTCACTTGATAATGGTGTTTTCTGTTAATGGAACATTTGCTCTTATAGCCTACTACCATGTGCACATTGCTGCGCCTATAATGTGAAGAAATAGCCTAATAGTTTATCAACATTTAAAGCTAAACGTTCTGATTTGTTGCGTCAGCCACATTGTGTAAAACACGTTTTTTTCATGCTAGTGGTTGTATTAATTTTGGATCTATCGAATCCCACAACTGTCCCAGACTGTTTGGAATATTTATTTCTTGCTTAGAATATAATAGGTCAATCTTTTTACGATGGGGAATAGTATATTGACATTGGCTAGTGCTTTTGCTGTTCATTAGGCCTACTCATCTTGTTGGCTGATGAAAAGTAAATGTGGACAGTTCTTCCAATATCTTCAATATGCACCTCGGAATTGGATAAGGACGCGTGCAGTTGTGTCCCCGATGTGTCTATCTGCACTTGTAGCCTGTGAGAAAGACCCGATCACGTGATTGAGTGCGCAGCACTCAGGGAGAAGGGCACAACGGCCACTGGCCATTTTTTTAGGGTGCATTATGGCCACAAAAAGGGGATGCCGCTGTGAAATTCTAGGCAATATCAAGTGCGAATGAGTGACTGATGTAGCGTGTACAGCCTGCGCAAGAAACAAGGCAGAGCTCATGACTTTCAAGCTATTTTTTTTCAAATCATCATTAGTCGCATCATGCAGCCTTACAATGTTTTAAAAATCAAACATATACCCCAATGTTTGTAGAACAACTAAAGTTATATTAATAACTGTAAATTAAGCATATAGGATTACCTATTTCTTTGTTAACCGCTCAACACAGAATAGCCGCATGTGCGCACTCCCTCAAATATTTTGGAGAAAATATCCTATTTTATTCAGTTTTTTTTCAATTGCATTCTTCATACTATAAAATACAAATAATGTCACCCAAATTCTTAGCAAATCTTGTCTGCTAAATTAACTAGTGTAGCCTATAGCCATTTGGCATAGCCATATCAGGACCTAACATAAGGGCAACTCCGAGTATGCTATTCTGTTCTTCTGAAATAGACTACATTTTATTCATATCATGCTTCTTTAGATCTGTATACAATAAATAATGGATGTATTGTGAAGGTGTAGGCTATGTTACATGGATTTATTAGACTTTTTTAAAAATGTAGATGTTCCAAAGGTCTGGAAGCCAGGAGATGCTAAATGTTAATTTTACATTAACTTGACAATTACCGGCTGATAAAATTTTGTGATCACCACAGCTGCACTTGTTACTCCCCCTTGTTGATGTATTGTCTCTGTCTCTCTGTCTACAGGCATTAAGCTGACCCTTTCTGCTCTCCTGGATGGGAAAAACATTAACACCGGTGGGCACAAGCTCGGCCTTGGCCTAGAGTTTGAGGCATAAGAAGGCAAGGAACACAACAACAACCCCAAAACCTTTTACAACAACCAAATATTTTATTGAAATAGCTATCCTCACAACCTTGTTTCCCTTACAGTAGATGTGCTTTGGTTGAGGTGAGGCGGCACACGTGGTGAAATCGCACTACAGTTGATATTCCACTCTTACAGGACCATTTCAGATAAAATATTTTGGAATACAGGGCCCAGTTTAGAATAAAACTAAGATGTTTTAATGGTCGGCAACATGTAAAAATGATAAAGGTCTGTTAAGGTCTCATGTAAACACTAATTTATTTATATATATTTTCAAAGCGGATAAGAGAAAATAAGATACTGTAGATAAAAAATTTTAAAGGATTTGGTAAACATAGTTTACTTTTTGTCCACATGGTGGGGCTGTTGCATTAAACAGATCACTGGTACTGGATTACAACATAAACATTCCTTGGCCAAGGTGAAATATTCCTCTGTACTGGAGAGTTCTCTCCTTGTAAACCCTCTGACAAAGAAGGGAAGTGTCTAAGATATTATTATGGGATGGGTAAGTGGTCCTTCACTTAAGCTGCATTAGCTCTGAGGCACTAACTACTTTTTGGGAATATGGTGCCATTTAGGATCAAACCTGTTTTTGACTCGTCTCTCTGTGCATTTGGTGTGAATTATTTTTTATTACATATAGCAAAAATATATTAACAATGTTCTTGAATACTTAACCTGTCTGTGACGTTTAAGGCAAACCTCAATTGTTCCCAAATAGAAAGGTAACCTGTCCTGCACACACTATACAACATCCCTCTTAACACAAATGATTTTACAAGGAATGTTAGTCTTCCGATGATGGTGTTGGAACAGACACACTCTGTACCTGACGTTGTTACTCCGTTAAATAAAGAACAACATCTTGAATTCCTCTGTGCTTTTCTTCCCACCCATAATGCAATGATAATGGAAATAAAAAGCCTTGGATTTGCTGTAGGCCTATATTCACATCTAACTTAGACTATAACTGTTAATTTCTCTACGATAAGACTCCTCCAATATAGTTTTAGAGAATTTGATAGTATGTCCAACCGGCTTTACAACCGCAGACCACGTGTGACCACGCCAGCCAAGAACCTCCACATCCGGTTTCTCCACCTGCAGGATCGTCTGAGACCAGCCACCAGGACAGCTGATGAAAGTGAGGAGTAATTCTGTCTGTAAAGATTGGCTGGGCCTGGCTCCCGGTGGGTGGGCCCCAGCCCAGTAGTGAAATCCATAGATTAGGGCCTAATTAATTTATTAAATTGACTAATTTCCTTATATGAACTGTAACTCAGTAAAAATGTTGATGTTGCGTTTATAATTTTGTTCAGTATACATACATAAAGCTATCTTTCCAACTGATCAGACAGTCCTAATCCCCACTCAGGTGTCAAGTACAAAGAAAGGACCGTTCAGTTTCGGTTGTCATCTGTTCTACGTCACCTTTTTGCATTTTAACCACGCCCCTTAATGATCCTTCACAAACAAGATGGCGACTTGCAGGAAGATGAGACGTAGCTGGAAAATTCAATGTTTCGTGTTTATTTTGTTACAACTGTTTACTCCCAACTGTATTTCGGCTCCGCCGGCAACCCAAAACGGTATGTTTAATATTCAAAACGAAGTTACCATGTTTTATGGTTAGTTTTATGTTGAGAGGGAGCTATATGAGCTAACGTAGCTAGCTTTCACCTGAACCAGTATCTGCTTTTACCTGAATTAGTATCTGCGTTCAGCTTTCACCTAGCTACAGTAGCTAGTCGACGACCAGTTCCTGCTGTGCCGCCGATTGAGTTAAATGGGTGCCGCCTAGTGACTTGCCAAGGTGTCAGATGAGGAGCATGGCAGCCAACTCTGTCAGAAATAGAAGTCCGGGTTAAAATTTTACAGGCCTAATCATCTAATCTGTCATCAGTGACCATGAACTTTACGTAACGAACGTTACAGTTTCCAATCCTAGCCTCAGCGGGTTCGCTAGTTTGGCGTCAGAGTGAAAGTGAAGATTCATTTTGTCAACGATTCTGCTGATAATTGGTAGTTAGCTAGCTAGTAGCACAATGCTTTCGTGTTAGAATCATATAATTAATTATTCGAATATGAATTTAATATTATCTCAATGGTTAGAAAACCCACTTTATAGATACTATTTTGGTGGTAACAAGCCAGCTACAGTTAGCGAGTTATTTGGGGGTCTTGGACTCTAATTCCAGGTTTGACTGAGAGAAACTGGACTGGACTGTCCGACCAGGTGTCCCTCACCATGTATCTGAAATAATAACCATTCTGTCAGTGAAATGGAAACACTTCTCTAAGCGGAGGCCCAATAAGGAAATGTCAACAAAATGATTTCCTTATCACAAGCCTACTTATAAAATATTTTCGTTTTCTGCCTGTACATCATTTTAATATCAACATGTTTTACTTGATAATGCTGTATATGGTATTGATATAGAGCTTATCTTCATGGG
Organism: Oncorhynchus mykiss; assembly: GCF_057628025.1. NCBI lineage: Eukaryota > Metazoa > Chordata > Actinopteri > Salmoniformes > Salmonidae > Oncorhynchus > Oncorhynchus mykiss. The sequence continues at coordinate 50,949,609 of NC_143033.1, forward strand.
AATACTTTTCCAAGGTCCTTATTGCCTTCTGAAAATGTCTTGAGGACGAGGAAAATATCATTTTTCGATACCAGAGTAGATTCTTTTGGGGGGAAAAACTACAACTCTGGCCTTATCGTCTCATATAGAGCTAGTCATGTCCCTTTTGTGCTAAAGCCGAACTGCTATGAGTTCCTTTTTTAGGATCATTGTTCCTCTTTTAGGAGCATTGCATGATGCCACATTCACGGAAAGTGAAACCATGTGGCCTATTCCTACAGGCATCCAAATTGACATGACATGCTATCCATAACAGTCTAATCATTCTCAACAGTAGCCCATTCACTGTGCCTTGTGCCGGCAGATGCGATTGCCCCCATAGTTTCTTGAGTTACGGAAAGAGCCCATCTGTCGACCTGTCATCCTACTGCATTTAACCTGTTATGAGAGCATTTCTTTACCATGTTAAATATCACAATACTCAATACCAAAACGATACCACAGCAAAAAAAGGCATATTAGCCAAAGGCACAGAATGACACTTGATCCAGACATATAAACTCAGCTACTGCTCTTTGCAATCGTTGGGCATCATTACATTAGAAAATTGTTACGTCAATATTTTTCAGAGAAGGCCATGTATTCATTAAATCAATTTGACTTTTACCAATTTAACGACATAACATAATGGTAATTTAGTTGAATGGCAAATCTCTGGGTAAATCAATACAGGTGAATGTGTATTCAGTAGGAGTGTGTGCATGCATTGAGTTATTGAGCTTGTTTAGCCTCATGGAAATCAGTTTCTCTGAAATTTGGGACTTATTTGTATAGAAGTAGCTTATTTAAAAAAAAAAAAAGCACTATCTTTAACCAGTAATCTTGGGATGCAGTTTATCAAATTGACATCAAGTTTTTTTTTCTTCTTCGTTTTAGCTAAAACTAACCCTTAACCTAATTATCCTAACGTGCTACGTTAATTCTACTAACCCGATACCGAGTGGCGCAGTGGTCTAAGGCACTGCATCTCAGTGCTAGATACTGCCTGGTTTGATTCCAGGCTGTATCACAAACGGCTGTGATTGGGAGTCCCATAGGGTGGCGCACAATTGGCCCAGCGTCGTTAGGGTTTGGCCGGGATAGGCCGTCATTGTAAATAAGAATTTGTTCTTAACTGACTTGTCTAGTTAAATGAAAAATAAATAAATACAAAATTCTCCTAACCTGCTACATTAATTATCCTAACCTGATGCGTAAATTCTCCTAACCTGCTACGAAAAGTAAATTATGAGATACCTTGTATCCAAATCTGCCCATCGGAGCCCTACAGTCAGTTAGTTCGCTGAGGCAGTATATCATCTTAGAGAGATGTGAGAAAGAGACTGCTTTTTAAGTGAATTAGTAATGTTTTTGTGGCAATCATCTTTGAAACCAGCATATGTTACATTATGGTTTGCACATTATCAACAAGAAACTACTAGGCTAGTGAATTTGTTAGTTTTAGCTGTCAGCTAGCATAGCAAGGAAAGTTAGCCTACAATGCTGGAAGCTACTGGTATCATCTTTCATTGTAAAGTGTTCTAGCCTTTATGGACATTGTTTTGTGAAGAGTAATTAAGTTTCAACTAATTAAACTGCTGATACCTCTCACCAAGTCACCTAAGGGACAGTTCAACATTTTATGGCCACAAATAACAATAACTGTAGTGACCCTGTGTTTATAAACGTGGATATCGACTTTACCACTTCAGAATGCTTTTGTGGCACAGTCGATGCCACACAGAGCTCCGGGCCAGAAGGTTGAGGGTTCGCAGACCACTACGGATGAGCTAACTCTCCCTGCCTCTTTCATTAGACCTACAATACAATCAGAGCCGGCTGCAGACAATGACCAGCTTGGTGCAAATCTGATTTTCAAAATTTTGATGTAATATATAAAATGTATGCAACGGATTTTCCAAATACACCATAACCAATAGGCAAAATACTTTGGGCGCTTCAACATGGTTTGCATTTTCAACACTACAATCTGCACATTTTGGATGCTGGAATTATATACTGAACAAAAATATAAAACGCAACATTTAACAATTTCAATGATTTTACAGAGTTACAGTTCCTATAAGGAAATCAGTCAATTGAAATGCATAGATTAGGGCCTTATTTATTTCACATGACTGGGCAGTGGCGTAGCCATGGGAGGGCATAGGACCACCCACTAGGCAGCCAGCCCCAACAAATCAGAATGAGTTTTTCCCCATAAATGTTTATTAAAGATAGAAATACTCCTCAGTTTCATCAGCTGTTTGGGTGGCTGGTCTCAGACAATCCTGCAGGTGATGAAGCCGGATGTGGAGGTCCTGTGCTGGTGTGGTTATACATAGTCTACGGTTGTGAGGTCAGTTGGATGCTCTGCCAAATTCTCTTAAGATGTTGGAAACAGCTTGTGGTAGAGAATTGAACTCTAGCAACAGCTCTGTTGGATATTCCAGCAGTCAGCATATCAATTGCACGTTCCCTCAACTTGGCATTGTGTTGTGACAACTCCATATTTTAGTAGCCTTTGTGCACCTGTGTAATGATCATGCTGTTTAATCAGCTTCTTGATATGCCACACCTGTCAGGTGGATGGATTATATTGGCAAAGGAGAAGTGCTCACTAACAGGGATATAAACAAATTTGTGCTCAGGATTTGAGAGAAATTAGCTTTTTGTGCATATGGCAAATTTTCGGGACCTTGTATTTCAGCTCATGAAACATTGGACAAACACTTCAGATATTTTGTTTTTGTTTCGTATATTTTGGATGAATGTGCGCAAGTGGCCGACAGGAGACTTTTGAACTAGCCTAATCAGATTACTACTTTGACTGGTTGTGTTTATGCCACACATAAAGAATAGCTGGTCAGAACGGAAAGGCAGAGCAAGCTTTCCTGAATAACTGGGCCTGCTGGGAGCATACAGTGGCAAGGAAAAGTATGTGAACACTTTGGATTTACCTGGATTTCTGCATAAATTGGTCATCAAATTTGATCTGATCTTAATCTAAGTCACAACAATAGACAAATATAGTGTGCTTAAACTAATAACACACAAATTATCGTATTTTTCTTGTCTATATTGAAAACATACTTTTCCCAACCTACACTATGAGCGTTTAAATTGTGTGAATCCTTAGGCTAATGCCTTCTCCAAAAGCTAATTGGAAGTCAGGAGTCAGTTAACCTGGAGTCCAATCAATGAGACGAGATTGGAGATGTTGGTTAGAGCTGCCTTGGCCTATAAAAAACCCTCACAAAATTTGAGTTTCCTTTTCACAAGAGGCATTGCCTGATGTGAACCATGCTTCGAACAAAAGAGATCTCAGAAGACATAAGATTAAGAATTATTGACTTGCATCTAGCTGGAAAGGGTTACAAAAGTATCTCTAAAAGCCTTGATGTTCATTAGTCCACGGTAGTACAAATTGTCTATACATGGAGAAAGTTCAGCACTGTTGCTACTCTCCCTAGGAGTGGCCTTCCTGCAAAGATGACTGCAAGAGCACAGCGCAGAATGCTTAATGAGGTTAAGATGAATCCTAGAGTGTCAGCTAAAGACTTATAGAAATCTCTGGATCATGCTAACATCTCTGTTGACGAGTCTACGATACCTAAAAACACAAAACAAGAATGGCGTTAATGGGAGAACACCACAGAAGAAGCCACTGCTGTTAAAAAAAACCCAGTGCTGCACGTCTGAAGTTTGCAAAAGTGCGTTACTGGCAAAATATTCTGTAGACAGAAGAAACACAGCACTGTGTGGAGAAAAAAAGGCACAGCACACCAACATAACCTCATTCCAACTGTAAAGTATGCTGGAGGGAACATCATGGTTTGGGGCTGCTTTGCTGCCTCAGGGTCTGGACAGCTTGCTATCATCGACGGAAAAATGAATTCCCAAGTTTATCAAGACATTTTGCAGGAGAATGTTAGGCTGTATTAGAGGTCGACTGATTGATTTTTCAATGCCGATACCGATTATTGGAAGACCAAAAAATGTGATTTTTAATAATGACAATTACAACAATACTGAATGAACACTTATTTTAAATTAATACATCAATAAAATCAATTTAGCCTCAAATAAATAATGAAACATGTCCAATTTGGTTTAAATAATGCAAAATCAAAGTGTTGGAGAAGAAAGTAAAAGTGCAATATGTGCCATGTAAGAAAGCTAACGTTTAAGTTCCTTGCTCAGAACATGAGAACATATGAAAGCTGGTGGTTCCTTTTAACATGAGTCTTCAATATTCCCACGTTTGAAACGCTATTAGCGCACACTCCGCTAACTAGCTAGGCATTTCACATCGGTTACACCAGCCTAATCTCGGGAGTTGATAGGCTTGAAGTCATAAGCCGAGCAATGCTTAAAGCACAATGAAGAGCTGCTGGCAAAACGCACGAAAGTGCTGTTTGAAAGAATGCTTACAAGCCTGCTGGTGCCTACGACCGCTCAGTCAGACTGCTCTATCAAATCATAGAATTAGTTATAACATAATAACACACAGAAATACGAGCCATAGGTAATTTAATATGGTCGAATCCGGAAACTATCCTCTCGAAAACAAGACGTTTATTCTTTTAGTGAAATACGGAACCGTTCCGTATTTTATCTAACGAGTGGCATCCATAAGTCTAAATATGAGAGCGTTGGACTAGTTAACTGTAAGGTTAACTGTACGGTTGCAAGATTGAATCCCCCGAGCTGACAAGGTAAAAATCAGTCGTTCTGCCCCTGAACGAGGCAGTTAAACCACCGTTCCTAGGCCGTCATTGAAAATAAGAATGTGACTTGCCTAGTTAAATCAAGGTGTAAAAATCGGCCAAATCGGTGTCCAAAAATACAGATTTCCGATTGTTATGAAAACTTGAAATCGTCCCTAATTAATCGGCCATTCCGATTTAATCGGTCGACCTCTAAGCTCATCTAAAAACAAGCCCATAGCAACATGGGAAATTCATACCTTACATATCCTGTACATCCACCTAATATACCACTCACCTTTGTCCCTGCCAGTTCTAATGACAGAAACCTCTTCTCAGAGAACTCCTATAGACTGATTTGACAGGATGTCAGCGCTGATTACTAAATCCTATTCGCTTTATCTTACTTCAAAAATGTTTTGTCAATCAGAATTTGACCTCTGTTTATCTTAATTTCCCATTTTATGGTCTCAATTTGAAAGATTGAAGCTGAACACCAATTGAAGCTCAACAGATGTTGGGTGATTCAACAGGACAACAACCCAAAACGCAGAAGAAAATACACCTTCTGGAGTGGTGCAGTCAGAGCCCACCTCAACCCGATTTGCAATGCTGTGGCATGACCTCAAGAGCAGTTCACACCAGACATCCCAAGAATATTGCTCAACTGGAACAGTTTTGTAAAGAGGAATGGTCAAAAATTCCTCCTGACCGTTGTGCAGGTCTGATCTACAACTACAGAAAGCATTTGGTTGAGGTTATTTCTGCCAAAGGAGAGTCAACCAGTTATTAAATCCAAGGGTTCACATACATTTTCCACCTTGCACTGTGAATGTTTACACGGTGTGTTCAATGAAGACATGAAAACTTATCATTGTTTGTGTATTAGTTTAAGCAGACTGTTTGTTGTGATCTAGATGAAGATCAGATAAAATGTTATGACCAATTTATGCAGAAATCCAGGTATTTCCAAAGGGTTCACATTGCCACTGTATATGGCAACTGTTCACATTATTATCAGTAGCAGGGTAAAATCACTGGGGAAGCCAAGATGTTCGTTCATATGCCTTGCGACGTGATATATACAGTTGAAGTCGGAAGTTTACATACACCTTAGCCAAATAGTTTTTCACAATTCCTGACATTTAATCCTAGTAAAAATTCCCTGTCTTAGGTCAGTTAGGATCACCACTTTATTTTAAGAATGTGAAATGTCAGAATAATAGTAGAGAGAATGACTTATTTCAGCTGTTATTTATTTCATCACATTCCCAGTGGGTCAGAAGTTTACATACACTCAATTAGAATTTGGTAGCATTGCCTTTAAATTGTTTAACCTGCGTCAAACGTTTTGGGTAGCCTTCCACAAGCGTCCCACAATAAGTTGGGTGAATTTTGGCCCATTCCTCCTGACAGAGCTGGTGTAACTGAGTCCGGTTTGTAGGCCTCCTTGCTCGCACATGCTTTTTCAGTTCTGCCCACAAATTATCTAGGGTTTTGTGATGGTCACGCCAATACCTTGACTTTGTTGTCCTTAAGCCATTTTGCCACAATTTTGGAAGTATGCTTGGGGTCATTGTCCATTTGGAAGACCCATTTGCGACAAAGCTTTAACTTCCTGACTGATTGAGATGTTGCTTCAATATATCCACATTTTCCGTCCTCATGATGCCATCTATTTTGTGAAGTGCACCAGACTCTCGTGCAGCAAGCACCCCCACAACATGATGCTGCCACCCCCGTGCTTCACGGTTGGGATGGTGTTCTTTGGCTTGGAAGCTTCCCCCTTTTTCCTCCATAACAATGGTAATTTTGGCCAAGCAGTTCTATTTTTGTTTCATCAGACCAGAGGACATTTCTCCAGAAAGTACGATCTTTGTCCCCATGTGCAGTTGCAAACCGTAGTCTGGCCCTTTTATGGCAGTTTTAGGGCAGTGGCTTCTTCCTTGCTGAGCTTCCTTTCAGGTTATGTCGATTTAGGACTCGTTTTACTGTGGATATAGATACTTTTGTACCTGTTTCCTCCAGCATCTTCACAAGGTCCTTTGCTGTTGTTCTGTGATTGATTTTCCCTTTTTCGCACCAAAGTACGTTCATCTCTAGGAGACAGAACCCGTCTCCTTCCTGAGCGGTATGATGGCTGCGTGGTCTCATGGTGTTTATAATCATGTTCTATTGTTTGTACAGATACTTGTGGTCTATAATTTTTTTTCTGAGGTCTTGGCTGAGTTCATTTGATTTTCCCATGATGTCAAGCAAAGAGGCACTGAGTTTGAAGGTAGGCTTTGAAATACATCCACAGGTACACGGCCTAATTTACATAATTTGAGTCAATTGGAGATCAGAAGCTTCTAACGCCATGACATAATTTTCTGGAAGTTTCCAAGCTGTTTAAAGGCACAGTCAACTTAGTGTATGTAAACTTCTGACCCACTGGAATTGTGATACATTGAAATAATTTCTGTAAACAATTGTTGGATAAATGTATTCTGTCATGCACAAAGTAGAAGTCCTAACCGACTTACAAAAAGTATAGTTTGTTAATAAGAAATTTGTGGAGTGTGCATCTGTAAAAGTGTGCATGGAGTGTGCATCTCAACTGTGCATCTGTAAAAGTTTGTGGGTCTTAGGGGCCAAGCTGAATTTCTTCAGCCTCTTGAGGTTGAAGAGGCGCTGTTGCGCCGCCTTCACCACACTGTCTGTGTGGGTGGACAATTTCAGATTGTCGGTGACGTGTACGCCGAGGAACTTTAACCTGTTCACCTTCTCCACTGCGGTCCCGTCGATGTGGATAGAGGCATGCTCTCTGCTCTTTCCTGAAGTCCACGATCAGCTCCTTCATTTTGTTGAGGGAGCCTATTGCCACTGAAAATGACCCCAGCAGTATATACTTTGCAAGTGACTGACTGCTGACGTATTACATTTTTCTAAATGTTATTTTAGGGGGGAGGGCTTATGACACGAATATGGCACATCTATCAGGTTGTTGATAGGCTGTAACCACTTGATCTATCGATTAGAGTTGTAATGTCAGCAATATAATCATGTTGATATGGCGAGGTAGAAAGATCCCAGCTACAGTGCCTTGCGAAAGTATTCGGCCCCCTTGAACTTTGCGACCTTTTGCCACATTTCAGGCTTCAAACATGAAGATATAAAACTGTATTTTTTTGTGAAGAATCAACAACAAGTGGGACACAATCATGAAGTGGAATGACATTTATTGGATATTTCAAACTTTTTTTAACAAATCAAAACTGAAAAATTGGGCGTGCAAAATTATTCATCCCCTTTACTTTCAGTGCAGCAAACTCTCTCCAGAAGTTCAGTGAGGATCTCTGAATGATCCAATGTTGACCTAAATGACTAATGATGAAATATAAATACAATCCACCTGTGTGTAATCAAGTCTCCGTATAAATGCACCTGCACTGTGATAGTCTCAGAGGTCCGTTAAAAGCGCAGAGAGCATCATGAAGAACAAGGAACACACCAGGCAGGTCCGAGATACTGTTGTGAAGAAGTTTAATGCCGGATTTGGATACAAAAAGATTTCCCAAGCTTTAAACATCCCAAGGAGCACTCTGCAAGCGATAATATTGAAATGGAAGGAGTATCGGACCACTGCAAATCTACCAAGACCTGGCCGTCCCTCTAAAATTTCAGCTCATTTAAGGAGAAGACTGATCAGAGATGCAGCCAAGAGGCCCATGATCACTCTGGATGAACTGCAAGAGATCTACAGCTGAGGAGGGAGACTCTGTCCATAGGACAACAATCAGTCGTATATTGCACAAATCTGGCCTTTATGGAAGAGTGGCAAGAAGAAAGCCATTTCTTAAAGATATCCATAAAAAGTGTTGTTTAAAGTTTGCCACAAGCCACCTGGGAGACACACCAAACACGTGGAAGAAGGTGCTCTGGTCAGATGAAACCAAAATTGAACTTTTTGGCAACAATGCAAAACGTTATGTTTGGCGTAAAAGCAACACAGCTCATCACCCTGAACACACCATCCCCACTGTCAAACATGGTGGTGGCAGCATCAATCTGTGGAAAGAACTGAAAACTGCTGTTCACAAATGCTCTCCATCCAACCTCACTGAGCTCGAGCTGTTTTGCAAGGAGGAATGGGGAAAAAATGTCAGTCTCTCGATGTGAAAAACTGATAGAGACATACCCCAAGCGTCCAACGCTCTTAACCACCTGCCTCTCATTGCACTCCACAAGGACTGCCTGTTATGCGAATGCAGTAGATGCCAAGGTAAGTTGCTAGCTAGCATTAAACTTATCTTTATAAAAAAACAATCAATCATAATCACTAGTTATAACTACTCATGGTTGATATTACTAGTTTATCTAGCGTGTCCTGCGTTACATATAATCGATGCAACGCTGGGCGACGATTTAACAAAAGCGCATTTGCGAAAAAAGCACAATCGTTGGACGACTGTACCTAACCATAAACACCAATGCCTTTCTTTAAATCAATACACAAGTGTATATATTTTAAACCTGCATATTTAGCTTAAAGAAATCCAGGTTAGCATGCATTATTAACCAGGTGAAATTGTGTCATTTCTCTTGCGTTCATTGCACGCAGAGTCAGGGTATATGCAACAGTTTGGGCAGCCCGGCTCATTGCAAACTAATTTGCCAGAATTTTACGTAATTAGGACATAACATTGAAGGTTGTGCAATGTAACAAGAATATTTAGACTTAGGGATGCCACCCGTTAGATAAAATACGGAACGGTTCCGTATTTCACTGAAATACTAAACGTTTTGTTTTCGAAATGATAGTTTCCGGATTCGACCATATTAAATTACCTAAGTCTCGCATTTCTGTGTGTTATTATCTTATAATAAGTCTGATTTGATAGAGCAGTCTGAGCGATGGTAGGCAGCAGCAGGCTCGTAAGCATTAATTCAAACAGCACTTTCGTGCGTTTTGCCAGCAGCTCTTCGCAAGCACAGCGCTGTTTATGACTTCAAGCCTATCAGCCTAATGTCTGGTGTAACCGATGTGAAATGGCTAGCTAGTTAGCTGGGTGTGCGTTAATAGCGTTTCAAATGTCACTTGCTCTGAGACTTGGAGTCGTTATTCCCGTCGTTATTCCCGTTATTCCCCGGCTGCAAGGGCCGTGGCTTTTGTGGAGCGATGGGTAACGCTGCTTCGAGTGTGGCTGTTGTCGATGTGTTCCTGGTTCGAGCCCAGGTAGGGGCGAGGAGGGGGACGGAAGCCATACTGTTACACTGGCAATACTATAGTGCCTATAATAACATCCAATAGTCAAAGCTATATGAAATACATATGGTATAGAGAGAAATAGTCCTATAAATACTATATTAACTACAACCTAAAACCTCTTACCTTGGAATATTGAAGACTCATGTTAAAAGGAACCACCAACTTTCATATGTTCTCATGTTCTGAGCAAGGAACTTAAACGTTAGCTTTTTTACATGGCACATATTGCACTTTTACTTCTCCAACACTTTGTTTTTGCGTTATTTAAACCAAATTGAACATGTTTCATTATTTATTTGAGGCTAAATGGATTTGTATTTCTATATTATATTAAGTGTCCATTCAGCATTGTTGTAATTGTCATTATTACAAATAAATAAATAAAAATTGGCAGATTTTAATCGGTATCGGCTTTTTTGGTCCTCCAATAATCGGTATCGGCATTGATCATAATCGGTCGACCTCTAGTTTGCATACCATTTTGATGCATGCATTAGATAAATACAACATACTGTATGCACTGCAACTGCCTTTTCAACGCAATGCTGCAAGAAAAACGCAGCGTTCCGTTGAAAATGAATGTACTTCTGGTGTACCAAAATGCAATGATGCTGTTGGTGTGATCGAGATGTAAGTGGAGCAGGCATGTTGCGCGCTCCAACTATGTAAGGGAGCTGCGCTGGTAGACTTGAACCGTGACGACAACAACAAACAGATCTACTACCAAACCGTTTTGGTATGCTAGACTAGGTACAGAGATTGCAATGCAATGACTGAGATTGCAAGAGGGAAGAAATCGTCCCACTTAAGAATATTGAGTAGACAACGTATTGCGTGATGTCTGGATGTCCCTACACAGAGCAGATGGGCCATATTTTCCAGCCATTTACTTGGCTATTTAAAGAGTATGTTTTGTCTCACACCCCTCTTTCCATAGCCACGGGAAGTAGGGTTGTTGAGTGTGCTGCAGCACTCCCTGATTTTAAATTTTGTATTTATTTTTTTCTTCCCACAAAAGTAGTGCACTGGGCCTTTACTGTTTGAGCGGATCGAAATAGCCGCCTGCAGCATGGGGAGAAGTAATTATCCCAACCCACCCCCATCCCTAATCATCTTCTGACGGCCTTGCATCTTCTTATTCAATGTTGATGCTGGCAGTAGCTTCCAGGAATGAATACTCCCATTCTTTGTGGCGACTGCTAATTTGGCATGAGTATAAAATCATGTTGACTCTGGTTGAATCGGGTCATTGATTTAAGAGGACCGGCCAAAGGCATGAGATGGCAGGAGCTAGAACAAACATCCCTCTCATAGGATCCCTGACTGAACGTTTTGTACAGTGACAGAATGCATATGAATTAAGTTAATATTTACTGTACAGTACACTGCACATTTCTACAGTGAGAAGTGTATACTGATAAACTCAGAGTAGGGTGTCCACCCACTGCCCAGCGTGTGTGAACATGCTTTGGTGATGAAATTTCACTTAGTCATATTTGTTTTAATAACATAAGACAAGTAAGACTATTCATGTTCTGAATTGCTGAGTGGGGTCTTTTTCTAACATATTGTAACGACCCTGGGTTTATAAGCGCGGATATCGACTCTGCCGCACGAGCATGCTTCTGCGGCACAGTCGATGGCGCGCCGGACTTTGGGCTAGAAGGTCGAGGGTTCGAGACCTGCTCCCTGCCTGTTACATTACAATATCATTAACATTATATCCAAAAATTGAGATTTCATAACATAAGCACCGAGCTCTGATATACAGTACCAGTCAAGTTTTTCCTTATTTTTCCTATTTTCTACATTGTAGAATAATAGTGAAGACATAAAAACTAAGAATTAACACCCATGGAATCATGTAGTAACCCAAAGGTAAACAAATCAAACATATTTTTTATTGGAGATTCTTCAAAAGCCACCCTATGCCTTGACAGCTTTTCACACTCTAGGCATTCTCACAACCAGGTTCATGAGGTTGTCACCTGGAATGCATTTCAATTAACAGGTGTGCCTTCTTAAATGTTAATTTGTGGAATTTTTTTCCATAATGCGTTTTGAGCCAATCAGTTGTGTTGTGACAAGGTAGGGGTGGTGTACAGACAATAGCCCTATTTGGTAAAAGACCAAGTCCATATTATGGCAAGAACAGCTCAAATAAGCAAAAGGAAATAACAGTTCATCATTACTTTAAGACATGAAGGTCAGTCAATGCGGAACATTTCAAGAACTTTGAAAGTTCCTTAACCTGTTGCAACGCGCAAACCCGGATCCGGGATCCTATTTATAGCCTCAAGCTCATTACCATAACGCAACGTTAACTATTTATGAAAATCGCAAATGAAATTAAATAAATATATTAGCTCTCAAGCTTAGCCTTTTGTTAACAACACTGTCATCTCAGATTTTCAAAATATGCTTTTGAACCATAGCTAAACAAGCATTTGTGTAAGAGTATTGATAGCTAGCATTCCATTTAGCCTAGCATTCAGCATGCAACATTTAAACAAAAACAAGAAAAGCATTCAAATAAAATAATTTACCTTTGAGGAACTTCAGATGTTTTCAATGAGGAGACTCTCAGTTAGATAGCAAATGTTCAGTTTTTCCAAAAAGATTGTTTGTGTAGGACAAATCGCTCCGTTTTGTTCATCACGTTTGGGTAAGAAAAAAAACAAAAATTAAGTCATTACAACGCAAACTTTTTTCCAAATTAACTCCATAATATCGACAGAAACATGGCAAACTTTGTTTAGAATCAATCCTCAAGTTGCTTTTCACATATCTATCGATGATAAATCATTCGTGGCAGTTGACTTTCTCCTCTGAACCAAATGGTAAAATGCACGCACCTGGAGATTACGCAATAGTTTCGACGGAGGACACCGAGCGGACACCTGGTAAATGTAGTCTCTTATGGTCAATTTTCCAATGATATGCCTACAAATACGTCAAAATGCTGCAAACACCTTGGGGAAACGACAGAAAGTGCAGGCTCATTCCTGGCGCATTCACAGCCATATAAGGAGACATTGGAACACAGGGCATTCAAAATCTGGACCATTTCCTGTATGAAATTTCATCTTGGTTTCGCCTGTAGCATTAGTTCTGGGGCACTCACAGATAATATCTTTGCAGTTTTGGAAACGTCAGAGTGTTTTCTTTCCAAAGCTGTCAATTACATGCATAGTAGAGCATCTTTTCGTAACAAAATATCTTGTTTAAAACGAATGTTTTTTATCCAAAAATTAAAAGAGCGCCCCCTATCTCAAAGAAGTTAACCTCTTGCGACGAGCAATCCCGGATCCGGGAGCGTAATCATAGCCTCAAACGAATTAGCATAACGCAGCGGACATAAATACCCCTAGTAACTTTTCATATTCATGAAAATCGCAAATGAAATTAATATATTCAAACACAAGCTTAGCCTTTTGTTAACAACACTGTCATCTCAGATTTTCTAAATATGCGTTACAGCCAATGCTAGACAAGCATTTGTGTAAGTTTATCATGGCATAGGGCTATGCTAGCTCTGCTGGCAGCAGGCAACATTTTCACGAAAATAAGAAAAGCAACCAAATGAAATCATTTACCTTTGAAGAACTTTGGATGCTTTCACTCAGGAGACTCCCAGTTAGATAGCAAATGTTCCTTTTTTCCAAAAATATTATTTTTGTAGGCGAAATAGCTCCCGTTTGTTCATCAACGCTGAACTTTTTTCAAAATGAACTCCATAATATCGACAAACACGGCAAACGTTGTTTAGGATCCATCCTCAAGGTGTTTTTAACATATATTCGATAATATATCCGTCGAGGCAATTGGTTTCTCATAAGAAGCGATTGGAAAAATGGCTACCTCAGTATTTTACGCAAGATTTTCTGCGGGAGACACCATGTGACCACTTGCTAAATATGCTCCCTTACGGCTATTCTTCAATGGAAATGCGTAAAAAGACGTCACAATGCTGTAGACACCTTGAGAATACGTGGAAAACATAAGCTCATTCGTAGCTCATTCACAGCCATATAAGGAGTCATTGGCATGAGGCGGTTTCAAAAAATGCGTCACTTCCTGGTTGGATTTTTATCTGGGTTTTGCCTGTAACATCAGTTCTGTGGCACTCACAGACAATATCTTTGCAGTTTTGGAAACGTCAGTGTCTTCTTTCCAAAGCTGTCAATTATATGCATAGTCGAGCATCTTTTCGTGACAAAATATATTGTTTAAAATGGGAACGTTTTTCATCCAATCAAGCGCTATGATGAAACTGGCTCTCATGAGAACCGCCCCAGGAATGGAAGACCCAGAGTTACCTCTGCTGAAGAGGATACGTTTTCAGAGTTAGCTGCACCTCAAATTGCAGCCCAAATAAATGCTTCATAGAGTTCAAGTAACAAACACATCTAAACATCAACTGTTCAGAGGAGACTGTGTGAATCAAGTCTTCATGGTCAGATTGCTGCAAAGAAACCACTACTAAAGGACACCAGCTGAATCAGATGATCTGGTCTCCACAATCCCCCGACCTCAAGCAAATTGACATGGTTCGCGATGAGTCAGACCACAGAGTGAAGGAAAAGCAGCCAACATGTGCTCAGCATATGTGGGATTTCCTTCAAGGCTGTTGGAGAAGCATTACTGGGGAAGTTGGTTGAGAGAATGCCAAGAGTGTGCAAAGCTGTCAAGGCAAAGGGTGGCTACTTTTGAAGAATCTCAAATCTAGAATATATTTTACTTTGTTAAAAAAACATTTTTTTTTTACTACAGGATTTCATGTGTTATTTCATAGTTTGTCTTCAATATTATTCTACAATGTAGAAAATGGTAAAAATAAACAAACACCCTTGAATGAGTAGGTGTGTCCAAACTTTTGACTGGTACTGTAGGTATGGAGGTTTCTCATAACTTTTGAGGATTTTACATTTTGTTGTCGTCAGTTGTTTCCACGGGTCGGAAAAAGCTAAATACGCATGATACGAGCTGAATTAAATGTAATCGGCTTTGAAAATAAAAGCAGTTGACATTAGAGAGATGCTTGTTTTTGAATAATCTTTTAAAAAGGACAGGGATTTCAATTTAATATGAAAAGCATATACTAAAATGCTACATGTATGATGGGATATCGATTGAGACATAACGTCTATTGTTTTATGTTCTGCGGATTCGAGAAGATGAGTTCAACGGGAAAGTGAGCATGTCAGGTAGCAAGTAACCTTCATTTTTGCACAATTCAGCCTTTTTTTCCCACTTTCTCTGGCCTCCATTGAGTCACCATACTTTTAGCCATCTTACAAGGGTAAAAACTTAACGGATTATGAGGTTTGGACCATTGGTACACTTTTTTTTAATATGCATTTTTGATTGGACACCCAACTCCGAGGGCAAAGTGAACCTATTATTTTCTTTTATTTAACACAAAACACATTCAACCATTACAGGTCAGATGTAGAATGATAAGATGTGTGTATCATGTACAATTTGATGATTAGGCCTACGCTATATAACTTGGCTACATTTTTCCACTAAAGATTTCACCACGCTTATTTTCAAATGTTCTGTAAGCTACAAAAAGATTAAACCCCATGACTTGTTTTGTAAAGTGTAGAATGTGAACAGAGGTTCAAATGAGTGTGGTGACTGTTTTGTTTTCAATTCCTACTTCAGCAGTTTTACTGGATCCAGGAGTTGATGATTTAGAACCCTTGCCTTTGGCAACAGCCAGCAAGGATGCAGAAACAGCCATCGGTACTGGTACAACGGACGGCAAAGCAGACACAGTAACCAGTGACAATGATGCAACAGTAATGAAGGCTGGAACAGCAGATGCAAAGGACGCTGCCGCCACACCCATCAAGGACTCTGCCGCCACACCCATCAAGGACTCTGCCGCCACACCCATCAAGGACTCTGCCGCCACACCCATCAAGGACTCTGCCGCCACACCCATCAAGGACGCTGCCGCCACACCCATCAAGGACGCTGCCGCCACACCCATCAAGGACGCTGCCGCCACACCCATCAAGGACGCTGCCGCCACACCCATCAAGGACGCTGCCGCCACACCCATCAAGGACGCTGCCGCCACACCCATCAAGGACGCTGCCGCCACACCCATCAAGGGCGCTGCCGCCATACCCATCAAGGACGCTGCCGCCACACCCATCAAGGACCCTGCCGCCACACCCATCAAGGACTCTGCCGCCATACCCATCAAGGACGCTGCCGCCACACCCATCAAGGACGCTGCCGCCACACCCATCAAGGACGCTGCCGCCACACCCATCAAGGACGCTGCCGCCACACCCATCAAGGACCCTGCCGCCACACCTATAGAAGACACACCTATCGATGGTGTAATAGCACGTGATGATGCACCATACACCAAAGGGGAGGTTATAGCTGAATCCACTGCCATTAATGCTGAAACAACTGTTGGCAAGTATGCAATAACTGCAGACAAGAACAAAACCAAATTTGATAAATCAGGACTGACTCCTGAAAAACTACCTCCCAAACCTGCTGATTCAGATGCTGATGCTGCCATGACTGCAGCTCCAGCCACCAGCACCACCACAGTCAAAGCCCCAGAGCCTGCCAAGCCCATCCTGGAGAAACCAAGCCCTGCCTCTAACACCAAGCTCGTCAGCCCCATGGACGCAACAGAGGATGAGCAAGAGAGCGATCAAGTGCCTATCAACACCCTGGAGTCCCAGACAGACATGTACGACAGAGAAAATGAGGAAGAAGGTGGTGAAGACTATAACATGGGACCCGCTGTTAAGGTCCCTCTGGACCAGGACCAGAACCAGAACTTTGGCGGCCAAGACCTCAACGAGGAGAACGATGACGGCATGGTGGACGGCATGGTGGACGCCGATGATGATGACCAGGTGGTGCTCAGCCCAGCAAAGAGTGCTGGGAAGATAGATGTACGTATGAAGGACACCAACATCTACACCACCCAGGACGAGGACTCCCACTTCTTCTTCCACCTGGTCATCCTGGCCTTCCTGGTGGCCATTGTATACATCACCTACCACAACAAGAGGAAGGTAAGCAGAGGGGGAGTACTTTATTAATCCATACGAGACTGTTTGATTTCTGCTGTACCGAACCCCTTCAATATACACACATGTGTACTGTTGTGGGGTACTTGGAGTTGGGAAACACCTGGCCTAGGCTATAAAATGGACAACAATTGAATAGAAACAGGCTATGGACAGGTTGCATGCATATCAGCCATTGACCAATACATTTTAGTGAAGCATTGGGTGGTTATGTTGACACTAGGCCTACATTTTAATTTGAGTGCTTTATCTAAAATCGGTGCAACCACTTATTGAAAAATGGTAGCCTAAACTCTGGCGGATATTTCACTGTAATTCATGCATCTCTGGCTGGCAACCGCCCATCTCTTCCTCTTCTCTCTAGCTCGTAAACTAGTAGCCTTGGCTATACACTGAGTGCACAAAACATCAGGAACACATTCCTAATATTGAGTTGCGGCTAGGAACGTATTACCGCCACACCGGCGGTCCCGAATCACGAAGGCAGTCAAATTCCACATGACAGTTTTAATCATGCTAATTTATTTATTTTTAACCTTTTTTATTTAACTAGGCAAGTCCGTTAAGAACAAATTCTTATTTACAATGACGGCCTAGGAACAGTTGGTTAACTGCCTTGTTCAGGGGTAGAATGAAAGATTTTCACCTTGTCAGCTCGGGAATTCGATCTAGCAACCTTTCGGTTACTGGCCCAATGATCTAACCACTAGGCTACCTGCCACTCCAATTAGGCCTCTCCAAGCTCTGATGCTGCTGCTGGTCATTAGTAGCCTACCAGACTTGCTAACTGCCTGGTACTCAGCACTCTATTATCTCTTTAAATCACTCTGACATCAATGCAAATGTAATTGAAAATCTAATCAAACACTTCATGAGAGCCCATGAGCTCATGATGCACAACATTTCTATAGGCTATGCAATTACTTGAAAACTGAATGATGGCCTTTTTTTTTTAAATTTAAAGTTTTATTAAGTTTTCTTGTTTTTCAATCAACCAACAGAACACATTCCACATTCACAGATGTGACAGGCTTTAAAAAAATAAAAAATAAAAAAATAATAATACTTTTGAAAAAATAAAAATACAATTAAAATGAATGATAAAGTCAAATAAAAGCATTTATTTTTCTTAATCTATATATTTTCCTTGGTACATATATACATACACACATACGTACGTACATACATACGCACATATACATACACACACACCTACGCACACGTACTCAAAAACTAAATTAAAATAAAAACACACAAAAAAAAAAAAAAAAAACATATAACACTTGCAGCAGCACTATCAAGGTTCTTATCAGCTATTTCAAGCATTCGCTGAGACGACGGGCCAATAATTCGTTTTTAGGTTTTACAGTACCTTACACAACATGTATCTGCGCATTTCCCTAGTCACCCCGTTCACTCTGTCCAGTTTGAAATATAGTTGAATAGTGGAGACCAGAGTCTATCAAACTTGGGCTGTCTCTTGTGGAGGTCATAAGTGAGCTTTTCAAGAGGAAGAAAGTCAACAATCTGGTCAATCCACATTTTAAATGTAGGAGGGGTATTAGAGGCCCACAATAGAAGAATACATTTCTTAGCAGAGTATGTAATAGTAATAAGCAAATTTTCTCTGTCAGGATCAAGAACAAAGTCCTGCTGGGCATTAAGAAGATAGATACACGGGGTCATATCAAACTGTACATCTAGTATTTTCTGTGCAGCAGTATGTACAGATTGCCAGAATCTGGCAATCTCCCTACAGCTCCAAAATACATGCATATAGGTTCCGCTTTCAGAGGTACATCTTTTACAGTTAGGAGACATATCTGTTTTCATTCTATGGAGTCTCAAAGGAGTATAATAAAATTTGTACAAAAATTTGTAATTAGATTCTTTCATTTTTACACTGGTAGAGGAGCAGTATACCCTGTCGCAAACCTCCGCCCATAACTCATCACTGATAGTCAGACCAAGGTCCTTTTCCCAGATTATTTTCAAAGGAGTAAAGGAGGAGCTTCCTTTCTCAGAAAGGAGTCTATAGATGTAAGATATTTTGCCTTTAATGGATTGTGCTGTGACAAGAAGGGTTTCAACTTCATTCAACTGAGTTCTAAACCTCCTCTTGGAGGTAAATGAGGAAATTACATGTCTAATTTGAAGATATTTTAAAAAATGGGATCTTGGCACATCGAATTCACTGCAGAGCTCTTGAAAGGATTTCAGTGTAGTGGTTTTCTGATGAAATAGGTCTGAAAAGGTCCTGATTCCTAGAGTATGCCAAAGATTAAAGTTGGCATCCCTCAGGGCTTTTGGCAAGTCTGGGTTGCCTACTATAGGCGAGTGAGAACATATTTGGGAGGAAATGCCCAGGTATTTCTTACAGTCCCTCCACAATGATGGCCTTTTAAAAAGAGGAGGATCCTGTCAGCTTTCTATCGCCCAGCCTTACTATATTTATTTCTCAACTTTCCTAATGTTAAACACATTGCTTATCTTTACAACAGGAGTATAGCCTACCTGGCTGGCTAGGCTATAAAATGGACAACAATTGAATAGAAACAGGCTATGGACAGGTTGCATGCATATCAGCCATTGACCAATACATTTTAGTGAAGCATTGGGTGGTTATGTTGACACTAGGCCTACATTTTAATTTGAGTGCTTTATCTAAAATCGGTGCAACCACTTATTGAAAAATGGTAGCCTAAACTCTGGCGGATATTTCACTGTAATTCATGCATCTCTGGCTGGCAACCGCCCATCTCTTCCTCTTCTCTCTAGCTCGTAAACTAGTAGCCTTGGCTATACACTGAGTGCACAAAACATCAGGAACACATTCCTAATATTGAGTTGCGGCTAGGAACGTATTACCGCCACACCGGCGGTCCCGAATCACGAAGGCAGTCAAATTCCACGTGACAGTTTTAATCATGCTAATTTATTTATTTTTAACCTTTTTTATTTAACTAGGCAAGTCCGTTAAGAACAAATTCTTATTTACAATGACGGCCTAGGAACAGTTGGTTAACTGCCTTGTTCAGGGGTAGAATGAAAGATTTTCACCTTGTCAGCTCGGGAATTCGATCTAGCAACCTTTCGGTTACTGGCCCAATGATCTAACCACTAGGCTACCTGCCACTCCAATTAGGCCTCTCCAAGCTCTGATGCTGCTGCTGGTCATTAGTAGCCTACCAGACTTGCTAACTGCCTGGTACTCAGCACTCTATTATCTCTTTAAATCACTCTGACATCAATGCAAATGTAATTGAAAATCTAATCAAACACTTCATGAGAGCCCATGAGCTCATGATGCACAACATTTCTATAGGCTATGCAATTACTTGAAAACTGAATGATGGCCTTTTTTTTTTAAATTTAAAGTTTTATTAAGTTTTCTTGTTTTTCAATCAACCAACAGAACACATTCCACATTCACAGATGTGACAGGCTTTAAAAAAATAAAAAATAAAAAAATAATAATACTTTTGAAAAAATAAAAATACAATTAAAATGAATGATAAAGTCAAATAAAAGCATTTATTTTTCTTAATCTATATATTTTCCTTGGTACATATATACATACACACATACGTACGTACATACATACGCACATATACATACACACACACCTACGCACACGTACTCAAAAACTAAATTAAAATAAAAACACACAAAAAAAAAAAAAAAAAACATATAACACTTGCAGCAGCACTATCAAGGTTCTTATCAGCTATTTCAAGCATTCGCTGAGACGACGGGCCAATAATTCGTTTTTAGGTTTTACAGTACCTTACACAACATGTATCTGCGCATTTCCCTAGTCACCCCGTTCACTCTGTCCAGTTTGAAATATAGTTGAATAGTGGAGACCAGAGTCTATCAAACTTGGGCTGTCTCTTGTGGAGGTCATAAGTGAGCTTTTCAAGAGGAAGAAAGTCAACAATCTGGTCAATCCACATTTTAAATGTAGGAGGGGTATTAGAGGCCCACAATAGAAGAATACATTTCTTAGCAGAGTATGTAATAGTAATAAGCAAATTTTCTCTGTCAGGATCAAGAACAAAGTCCTGCTGGGCATTAAGAAGATAGATACACGGGGTCATATCAAACTGTACATCTAGTATTTTCTGTGCAGCAGTATGTACAGATTGCCAGAATCTGGCAATCTCCCTACAGCTCCAAAATACATGCATATAGGTTCCGCTTTCAGAGGTACATCTTTTACAGTTAGGAGACATATCTGTTTTCATTCTATGGAGTCTCAAAGGAGTATAATAAAATTTGTACAAAAATTTGTAATTAGATTCTTTCATTTTTACACTGGTAGAGGAGCAGTATACCCTGTCGCAAACCTCCGCCCATAACTCATCACTGATAGTCAGACCAAGGTCCTTTTCCCAGATTATTTTCAAAGGAGTAAAGGAGGAGCTTCCTTTCTCAGAAAGGAGTCTATAGATGTAAGATATTTTGCCTTTAATGGATTGTGCTGTGACAAGAAGGGTTTCAACTTCATTCAACTGAGTTCTAAACCTCCTCTTGGAGGTAAATGAGGAAATTACATGTCTAATTTGAAGATATTTTAAAAAATGGGATCTTGGCACATCGAATTCACTGCAGAGCTCTTGAAAGGATTTCAGTGTAGTGGTTTTCTGATGAAATAGGTCTGAAAAGGTCCTGATTCCTAGAGTATGCCAAAGATTAAAGTTGGCATCCCTCAGGGCTTTTGGCAAGTCTGGGTTGCCTACTATAGGCGAGTGAGAACATATTTGGGAGGAAATGCCCAGGTATTTCTTACAGTCCCTCCACAATGATGGCCTTTTAAAAAGAGGAGGATCCTGTCAGCTTTCTATCGCCCAGCCTTACTATATTTATTTCTCAACTTTCCTAATGTTAAACACATTGCTTATCTTTACAACAGGAGTATAGCCTACCTGGCTGGCATGAAAATGAACCACAGGAAAAGTGATCTCCATTTGCTATTTAAGTGCATAGATTACATGTATTTCTTCCTGCTGCCCCTGTTTCGATACAGGTCCATGATAATTGTCCATTCTAAATCAAAACAAATTTCACACATACACTACCGGTCAAAAGTTTTAGAACGCCTACTCATTCAAGGGTTTTTCGCTTATCTTTACTGTTTTCTACATTGTAGAATAAGAGTGAAGACATCAAAACTATGAAATAACACTCAACGAATCATATAGTAAATAAAAAAGTGTTAAACAAATCAAAATATATTTGAGATTCTTCAAATAGCCACCCTTTGCCTTGATGACAGCTTTGAACACTCTCAACCGGCTTCACCTGGAATGCTTTTCCAACAGTCTTAAAGGAGTTCCCACATGCTGAGCACTTGTTGGCTGCTTTTCCTTCACTCTGCGGTCTGACTCATCCCAAACCATCTCAATTTGGTTGAGGTCGGGGGATTGTGGAGACCAGGTCATCTGATGCAGCACTCCATCCCTCTCCTTCTTGGTAAAATAGCCCTTACATAGCCTGGATGTGTGTTAGGTCATTGTCCTGTTGAAAAACAAATAATAGTCCCACTAAGCCCAAACCAGATGGGACGGTGTATTGCTGCAGAATGCTTTGGTAGCCATGCTGGTTAAGTGTGGGGAAACGATGGGAAATACACATACATGGAGATCATCTGTTCACCCACACTGCATCTCACAAAGACATGGCGGTTGGAACCAAAAATATCAAATTTGGACTCCAAACCAAAGGACAAATTCCCACAGGTCTAATGTCCATTGTTCGTGTTTCATTGCCCAAGCAAGTGTCTTCTTCTTATTGGTGTCCTTTTAGTAGTGGTTTCTTTGCAGGAATTTAACCATGAATGCCTGATTCACGAGTAAATCGAATGAACTTACTTCTGTTGCAGAGGATAACTCTGGGTCTTCCATTCCTGTGGCAGTTCTCATGAGAGCCAGTTTCATCATAGCGCTTGGTTTTTGCGACTGCACTTGAAGAAACCCTCAAAGTTCTTGACTTTTTCTGGATTGACTGACCTTCATGTCTTAAAATAATGATGGACTGTCGGTTCTCTTTGCCTGTTTGAGTTGTTCTTGCCATAATATGGACTTAGCCCTATTTGAGAAAAGACCATCTGCTGTATATCACCCGTACCTTGTCACAACACAACTGATTGGCTCAAACGCATTAAGAAGGAAAGAAATTCCACAAATTAACTTTTAAAGTACACCAATTAATTTAAATACATTCCAGGTGACAACCTCATGAAGTTGATTGAGAGACTGCCAAGAGTGGGCAAGGCTGTCAAGTCAAGTTGTCTAGCCCATACCTATATGTTTTGATAAGGTTTGTATCACAACTAAAGTGGCCAAATAACTTCTTAAAATGAAGCACATTTATCCGGTTTTACAAGGGCTATAGAGCCTAACTGGCATACAGTGGGGCAAAAAAGTATTTAGTCAGCCACCAATTGTGCAAGTTCTCCCACTTAAAAAGATGAGAGGCCTGTAATTTTCATCATAGGTACACTTCAACTATGACAGACAATGAGAAAAAAAATGAAAAAATCCTAATCACATTGTAGGATTTTTAATTATTTTATTTGCAAATTATGGTGGAAAATAAGTATTTGGTCACCTACAAACAAGCAAGATTTCTGGCTCTCACAGACCTGTAACTTCTTCTTTAAGAGGCTGCTCTTTCCTCCACTCGTTACCTGTATTAATGGCACCTGTTTGAACTTGTTATCAGTATAAACCTCAAACAATCACACTCCAAACTCCACTATGGCCAAGACCAAAGAGCTGTCAAATGACACCAGAAACAAAATTGTAGACCTGCACCAGGCTGGGAAGACTGAATCTGCAATAGGTAAGCAGCTTGGTTTGAATAAATCAACTGTGGGAGCAATTATTAGGAAATGGAAGACATACAAGATCACTGATAATCTCCCTCGATCTGGGGCTCCACGCAAGATCTCACCTCGTGGGGTCAAAATGATCACAAGAACGGTGAGCAAAAATCCCAGAACCACACGGGGGGGGACCTAGTGAATGACCTGCAGAGAGCTGGGACCAAAGTAACAAAGCCTACCATCAGTAACACACTACGCCGCCAGGGACTCAAATCCTGCAGTGCCAGATGTGTCCCTCTGCTTAAGCCAGTACATGTCCAGGCCCGTCTGAAGTTTGCTAGAGAGCATTTGGATGATCCAGCAGAAGATTGGGAGAATGTCATATGGTCAGATGAAACCAAAATATAACTTTTTGTTATTGACCAAATACTTATTTTCCACCGTAATTTGCAAATAAATTCATTAAAAATCCTTAAATGTGATTTTCTGGATTTTTTTTTTTCTCATTTTGTCCGTCATAGTTGAAGTGTACCTATGATGAAAATTACAGGCCTCATCTTTTTAAGTGGGAGAACTTGCACAATTGGTGGCTGACTAAATACTTTTTTGCCCCACTGTACATATGGGGTGGCAGGTAGCCTGGTGGTTAGAGCGTTGGACAAGTAACCGAAAGGTTGCAAGATTGAATCCCCGAGCTGACTCTGTCGTTCTGTCACTGAACAAGGCAGTTAACCCACTGTTCCTAGGCAGTCATTGAAAATAAGAATTTGTTAATAACTGACTTGCCTAGTTAAATAAAGGTGATGAATAAATAAGCAGCGTATGTGTTTCAAGCTTGGAAGTTCATTTTCACTGTAAATTGCACCTTTATAACAGAAGCAATACAAGCATTATCGCATTTGCTGTCACTTTTGATAATGGAGTTTTCAACATTTTAAAGCTAAACGTTCTGATCTGTTGCGTCAGCCACATTAGCATAAAAACAATTACGTAGTGGTTGTATTAATTTGGGATCAATCGCATCCCACAACTGTCCCAGACTATGTTTGGAATATTTATTTCTCGCACAGAATAGAATAGGTCTTTAAAAAAATAAAAATTAAATGTTTACTATGGGGGATAGTAGATTTACTTAGGCTTTTGCTGTTTGGCCTACTCATCTTGTTGGCTGACAAAGTAAATGTGGACAGTTTTTTTCCAGTATCTTCAATATGCACCTGGGAATTGGATAAGGATGCGCGCAGATGCGTCCCCGACGTGTCTGTCTTCACTTGTAGCCTGTGAGAAACCTGATCGCCAAGGGCACAATAACCACTGACCGCAAAAGGCATGGATTTTTTTAGGATGCATTATGGCCACACAAAGAGGAAGTCGCCGTAAAATTCGAGGCATTATAAAGTGCTAGTCAAATTGTGAATGAGTGATTGATGCAGTGTGTACAGCCTGCGCAAAAAACAAAGTACCGACTTTTTTCAAATCATCATTAGTCTCGTCATGCAGCCTTACAATGTATAAAACATTTGGAGATTTGTCTTCCAACAAGACAATGATCCAAAACATAAAGCAAAATCTACAATGGAATGGTTCAATAATAAACATATCCAGGTGTTAGAATGGCCAAGTCAAAGTCCAGACCTGAATCCAATCGAGAATCTGTGGAAAGAACTGAAAACTGCTGTTAACAAATGCTCTCCATCCAACCTCTCTGAGCTCGAGCTGTTTTGCAAGGAGGAATGGGAAAAAATGTCAGTCTCTTGATGTGCAAAACTGATAGAGACATACCCCAAGTGACTTGCAGCTGTAATCGCAGCAAAAGGTGGCGCTACAAAGTATTAACTTAAGGGGGCTGAATAATTTTGCACGCCCAATTTTTCAGTTTTTGATTTGTTAAAGTTTGAAATATCCAATAAATGTCGTTCCACTTCATGATTGTGTCCCACTTGTTGTTGATTCTTTACAAAAAAATACAGTTTTATATCTTTATGTTTGAAGCCTGAAATGTGGCAAAAGGTCGCAAAGTTCAAGGGGGCCTAATACTTTCGCAAGGCACTGTATATTAAACTGCAAACATTTTTCTATCTACCCTATGTCAAAATGTGTAGAATTTCAAGAAATTAGCTGTAAAACTGAAACATTTCTGCCCCATGGCAGAATTTGTACAATTGTAAAATATTCTCTACACCCATGACAAACTGTGTATAATTGTAAAATATTCTCTACACCCATGACAAACTGTGTATAATTGTAAAATATTATCTACACCCATGACAAACTGTGTATAATTGTAAAATATTATCTACACCCATGACAAACTGTGTATAATTGTAAAATATTCTCTACACCCATGACAAACTGTGTATAATTGTAAAATATTCTCTACACCCATGACAAACTGTGTATAATTGTAAAATATTCTCTACACCCATGACAAACTGTGTATAATTGTAAAATATTCTCTACACCCATGACAAACTGTGTATAATTGTAAAATATTCTCTACACCCATGACAAACTGTGTATAATTGTAAAATATTCTCTACACCCATGACAAACTGTGTATAATTGTAAAATATTCTCTACACCCATGACAAACTGTGTATAATTGTAAAATATTCTCTACACCCATGACAAACTGTGTATAATTGTAAAATATTCTCTACACCCATGACAAACTGTGTATAATTGCAGCATATTTACTTTGAAACAAAAATTTGCTTGGGGTCGGCTCTGACTGCCTGTGTGGGTATGGATGTGGCTACACAGTCCCGTGAGCCATATTTTTTTTGTGGTCCCCACCCCTATCAAAGTTGCCCAATTTAAATATGAACTTTAGTCATCTTAAATTAATAACGTTATGCAGAAATGCATATTGAGTTGGAGTTTTGTTATTGAGACTATTTACTTCCCTTTTAGGTAGCCTAGCTACATTGTTAGCATGGGTAGTCTCCATTCATAGCCTTTTTTGTGTTCCTTTGAATATCACCCTGATGGCGCTTATTTTAGCTACTTTTGGGTCCGTATGTATCAAGCATCTGAGTAAGAATGCGGATTTAGGATCAGCTTTGCCTTTTTAGGTCTTGATGAATAGGAGTACATGGACAGTGGGGACCTGATCCTAGATCAGCACTACTACGCTGAGACACTTTATGAATGGACAGCCCAGAATTCAATAAAAAAGGTTAAAGGTTAACTTGAATATCCACTCTCCCCTCTCTCCAGATCTTCCTGCTAGCCCAGAGTCGGCGCTGGAGGGACGGCCTGTGTTCTCGCAACAATGTGGAGTATCATCGGCTGGACCAGAATGTCAACGAGGCCATGCCTTCCCTCAAGATGACTCAAGATTACATCTTCTGAGCAGAGAAGGAAGTTGAAAGAACTAATACGAGCCTTTTTCCAGCTGCATTGTTGAAACGCTTGCTTGCCCACAAGCTTGCCCCACTTTTTTTTTTCTTGCTTCATGAAAAACCTGGGCAGGAGGGAGTTTGATGGTACTACCACTCTGTAATCGATACACGTTTTCGATGTTTGCCCACGTATGCTGGAAATATTAATTTCTGTTTTGTTAACCATAGTCCTACGTTTTTGAAATGAATTATGATTTAGTATTTGATTTATTTGGGTGGCCTATACTGGTCTGTATGAAATATGTTCTCACCATGTTTAAGCCTTACTATTCTTCTACACTTATTGTTTTGCACACTCTTAAGTGTTTGTGCTGATTGCAGATTACACACTCAGAAAATTGGAATGTAAATATTGTCAATCAATACCAATGATGCTGTACTTTACTTGCTAGTCACTAATCTGCCCTGCAATGAGTGAAGGCTATTTGTAGTGGTTCGCCTCAAAGCCCTCATTCCACAAGGCGTTGCAGTACAATCTGCATTTGTAGTTGTAAAAGTTAATATTGTACGTATGTAGCGTACTACACAATATACATTCATGTTCAGAACTTGTGGTTATTTCTTACGCTAAATCCATTAGACAAGTGAGGACTTTTGACATGACAGAGCCCACCACATTGTGATATGGTGGCAGTAATTCCCTTGCCTGAAATTGTATTTTTCCATAATCCGGCATTTTACTGGTTCTTATTAAAACGTTGGCCAGATTGTGCTATGCACTAATCCCAGTGCTGCCCCCTTTTTTGTATTTGTTTTATGACTTTGAAGTCTCAGATGTCGGGTAAAGATTCCTCACTTAGATTTCTCAATTCGTTTCTCAATGAGAATGTGGACTCGACCGGAGTGCATGTGAAACACTACTTCAACACATTACTTTAGGGGACAGAGAACTGATTGTCGAATCTGGGGACGTACCCTATTATGTAGTGCACTACTTTTGAACGGGGCACTAGGGCTCTGGGTCAAAGGTAGTGCACTATAGATATAGGGAATATGGTACCATTTGGGAATCAACCTCAGTCTAGAGGAAACGATGACAACCACCGTCGCTCACTCGTCATTAGCTTAACGAGTCTTCAATTCTAATGCCATATCCTGTGACGTGAATCCAGAATCAATCAATTCTCATGCACTTTCTCAATCCCCAATACTTTTTACAGCTGTCTTTTCAGGACCGTGGAAAAGCATTGTAATCTGAGTGTCACAACAATAGCTAAAGCATGGAGGGGAGGTTTTGTCATGCATGGAACAGGACGTATATTGTGTAGCTTTCATATGGTATTTGGTGGATGGACACTGCCTTTGCAATCAACTGTAGAGATTGTACAATCGTTTGCCGATGAAGCACAATTGTATTTGTCAATAAAGCACAATTGTATTTGGGGGCCCCTTTTTGTTTTTCCTCTTGCTAATGCTTTGTTTTCTAAGAAATACATTTTGAAAAATCTGTTTTTAGTTTGTTTCTTGTAAATTAACATAACATCCACACCAGGTTTTAAGAGTCATCAAAAAACTGTTTGTCGTGAGTATTGAATGCTTTGGAAATGTCCTTGGAAATGAGCCTGTGGTGACCACATGACTACCCTATCCACTCAATCATTCCATTGCTATTGTTTTGTATGAGGACAGCCATGCTTACATCTGTCATATCCTTGTTTGTTGATCCATCCAAGCACCCCAGTGAGTAATCCTGAATCCTAAGCAGTGTCAATAGCATTTTGAGCTTGCATGGTGGTTCTGTGTTAGAAGCTGTCTGATGTTATTGAGAGAGGTTGGTATGAGCTGGGCGTGTTCTTGAAGGAAGCACATACCAAAGGGCCTGTATGACAGGTAAGGCTGCAGTTAGTCATATCGCCCTTGGATGGCAGTAGAGACCTTCAAGTCAGTGGCGATCAGACAATTGAACAGCAGCTCAACCATTCAAGAGAACGTTCAGAAATGCACTTCCAGCTTGAGTACAAGACTGTTTTAGCTTGAACTGTTATTCCATCATCCTAAAACCTAGTATGTTAGTAAGCAAGTTGAATGTACTTATGAAGTTAAATAAAAAATATGTATATTTACATGGTTGATTTCATAAACCTCAAGCACTGTCAATTTAATTGAAACCAAAGATTCTATTTATACATGAAAGCACAAGATGGTGGGTAAATGACAAACCAATGCAGTGATATTGATTACAATTGGGATGTCAAGGTTATGCAGGGTGGTTGATTCTGGCTGATATTGGGCGTATAGAGCTTGTCAGTTTATAGTACTAAAAAGCGGAAATTAAACTGTTCCGTTCAGCTTTTGTTATGGGGGAAAGAATGGGGTTTTGGGATGAATGCCGAAAATAAGGTCTGAGGTTAACACAGGCTTAGGAGATCTTAAATATATTGTTCTATGAGATATCAGTCAGTTAACATGGCCTTTAAGAATGATGAATCTTGTATGTGCTTTATGGACTTATTTTGATTACATAAATTCACAAAAAGTTACTTTAGCTGATGAAGATTATCTCATAGAACAACATAAGATCTAATCCTGTTTACCACAGACCTTATTTTCGGCATTTATGTTTATCCAAAACCCCCATTAATTTCCCCATAGGCTTTGGCCAGCGAGCCATGGCGGAGTCAACCCCCGTTAGTGCCTACAAAAAAAAAACAAATCCACACAAACTACAAAAAAAGGAATTAACAATAATAAAAAAATATATATATATACTCATATACCCTGCTCAGGCTCTAGGGCCTGAGAGGGTGGGACCGCACAAGACAGTACTCCATATAACTCGTCAGATGTGAAGTATTTTAATCCCAGAAGTGTTTCAGCTGCATAAACAAGGAAGTCGATCTTTCTTGACTTCGTTTCGACTTGTGCAGTGCCGTTTACCACCATCGCTATAAAAGACACTAAGTCTACTTTCTTCACATGAAGATTTTCTAGGTCCTGTTGGTGATTCACTACCACTGGACCTTCAGAGATCATCTCTCTACCCTTTTGACAGCCTCTGCATTGGAGACACTTTCAACTGCCCAGATTTTGGCAACCTCAGTCTCTTTCACCCTACTCAGGCATTCCAAGGATTTCGCCCTATGTTCTCCACCACAGTTGCAACACTTTACTCCTTTGCCAATGGCCATTGTCTTCTGCTACACATTCGGAATCACCTTCAAAGTCATCTTTCCCACACATCCCAACATCTCGGCTTCTTCTGTCTGCAGACACTTCCTACAGGTCCACACATTTTACAACGATGACATTGCAAAGGCCTGGGTACAAAAGCTCTGACAGGATAGTGCACATATCCCAGCTGCACTCATGTTGGGAGGGACTCCACATAAAAATAAAAACTTTACTGCCAATTGACCACCATTAATATTCTTTAGTATATCCAGAAATTACTCCCTTGACAGGTGCCCTTCTCCGTAGCTCAAAGAACGACACAGCATAATCATCAACTCGAGTGAGACCCAACCCACACTTTTTCTGATCAGCAGAAACACAAGAAATCAAAACAAGCACACTTCTCATAATCTTTACTGATTTTACTTCACCCAAGGCTTTCTCCACCATTTTGGATATTTTCAACAGATTCACCAAGTCGGGCACCAATACTCCCTGAAAACGTACTCCTACCAGATATGATGGGGGTATTATCAACACTACACATTTTCTTTTCAACTTCAATTTTGCTTATTTTCCCATTCTTTTGGACAAAAGTCTCTTCATCCTCACTTCCACCGCCATCCGATTCACGCTTCCGCCATCCTTCTGGATTGCTCCTTAAAAAAATATAAAATCACGAAATGCTCTCAATAAACCTGGATATTTTGGCAGAACAGATGCCACGGGGGCTCCCCGGTGCTAACATGTCAATATATGGAAACTGGGGGGGGGGGGGGGGAGCCTCCCCCTCGCAGATAAAAAAAATCTGGAATAAAATCAAATCATACCTATCCGATATGTTCTGGCTGTTGCTTTATCTTCAGAGGGAGGTCAAGGTGTGCGAAAGTTTGCTGTTGACGGAAATAGTTGGCATTTATGGTATTTTCATATGTGCTGTATGTTTCAAAGAGGACATTTGTGGACCAATGTGTGTGCACATGGGTGAATGCAATGTGTTAATGCAGAAAAATATCCCTCTGTTGTGGGCCTGTGTCCTCTATGGATCGTTATTTTTTATTAAAATTCTCTGTAATTGATTTTCATATTGTGTGAGACTTGGTTCCGACGAGGGACTAGTACAAAAAAATATCTGAACATTTATCCACTCACTACGGTAAGTCACTCTGGATAAGAGCTTCTGCTAAGTGACTAAAATGTAAACGTGGTTGATGCTCCACAGGAAGTGCCGTTTACCTTAATTTTAGAAATGAACATAGCCAAGTAGCCCTACCACAAAATGTGACAATTGTCGGTAGTATGCAGTAAGATGGATATCTCTGATCTCCTCTACCCTCTAATTACTTCACTGACACTTAAAATGTCCTGTCCCTGTTGCTTTCAAACTAAAAATCACCTGGATGGAATATAGTGTACTTTTCTTTGTCTACACCAGTGTTCCCCAGCTGGCAGGCTGCAGATTATCATTTTTTTGGGCCCCCCAATTGTTATACTCTGCAGATCCTCTCAAGCTCTGTCAGCTTGGATGGGGAGCATCGCTGCACAGCTATTTTCAGGTCTCGCCAGAGATGTTCGATCAGGTTCAAGTCGGAGCTCTGGCTGGGCCACTCAAGGACATTCAGAGACTTGTCCGGAAGCCATTCCTGCTTTGTCTTGGCTGTATGCTTAAGGTTGTTGTCCTGCTGGAAGGTGAACCTTTGTCCCAGTCTGAGGTTCTGAGCACTTTGGATCAGGTTTTCATCAAGAATCTCTCTTTACTTTGCTCCATTCATCTTTCCCTTGATCCTGATTAGTCTCCCAGTCCCTGCTGCTGAAAAACATCCCCACAGCACGATGCTGCCACCACCATGCTTCACTGGAAAATTCAGAGCAGGCTGCCATGTGCCTTTAACTGAGGAGGGGCTTCTTTCTGGCCACTCTACCTTAAAGGCCCGATTGGTGCTGCAGAGATGGTTCTCCTTCTGGAAGGTTCTCCCATCTCCACTTATGTAAATAAGATATTTATCTTTTTAATTTTTAATACGTTTGCAAAATAATCTAAAACCTCTTTTTACTTTGTCATTATGGGTTATTGTGTGTAGATTGATGAGGACAAACATAATTTGAATCCATTTTAGAATAAGGCTGTAATGTAACAAAATGTGGAAAAGTGAAGGGGTCTGAATACTTTTCAGATGCACTGTATGTGATACAATTAAGTGATAATGCAGTCAGAATAACAGCAAAGTAGCAGCGTTTACATTTGTTTAAGCTGTTTTCTAGAGACATTTATTTGGACACATCCATATCAATAAGGCACGATTTCACCTGGCATAGAAAATTTGCTCGCTCATCAGGACACCTTTGATCAGAGGAGCTAGCCAACAACACAGCTAACACAATCAACTGAAGCTGGAAAGACGGCAAACTAGCAGCACTTCGTTTGGTTTAACCTTTTTTCAATTGACATTTCTTTGTATATATCCATAAAAAGCTGATTCATGATTTTGACTGGTTGAGAAAAGCTGCCTGCCTGCCTGCCTGCCTGCCTGCCTGTCTGTCTGTCTGTCTGTCTGTCTGTCTGTCTGTCTGTCTGTCTGTCTCGTCCCGACTCCCGACACGTTCATTACTATGGGACAGCTGGAGATCGAATTTGAATATTGAAACAATGTTGCAAATGCCAGAGACAGACAGCAAGGTTTATACAAATCTGCTGTTGAAAATGAAATGTTGGTCTAAAAGAAATGTGACATAATGTCTCAATGCTTTTTATAGTGGAGATCAAGTTTATTAATTGTTTGGCTGGGCTGATGAGACAGTGAATAGCCATTTAATGTCATAGATTTAGCCGGTGGTAACTTGTGGAATAGACACCTGCTGGAATGCGGTCTTAACCAATCAGCATTCAGCATTAGACCCACTCGTTGTATAAATGTTAGCAAGGTTTGAAATGATTATGTTTTACTCAAATACAGTATTATATCTGTTTGGGCTTGTTGCGGTCAATTTGCAGTCTACAAATTACTTTTAATAATGTTCCTACCCCCTGACCATCCGCTCAAGAAAGAATCAGCCCGTGGCGGAATCTAGTTGGTGATGCGTGGTCTAGACTGTCTAGTCCTGTGTGCCTTGTTTTATCTGGGTGTGTGGTTTTAATATTGACTATAGCTTTACTGTCCTGAGTTTCTGTCTGGGGAAAGCCTACCGAGTGTACAGTGTTGACTCTTGGATTACCTCTTGTTTATAAACACCACACCATATGTCTTCTTTGCTGTAATGAAGACTGCCTGCCTTCTTCTCTGAGGGGCCCATTCCCCTGGAGCCTCCCTCGCTTCTCTCATTATGTTGTCATCCTCCCCTTCAATACTCACTCACCATCAAAGCACCTCCCTTCCTTCAAACCCTCCTCCTCCTTCTCTAACAAACTGTTAGCTCAGAGGTTGTCATTGGTTTGTTGATTTAAGATGATGAAATGGTTCATCCGTTAAAAACAAAACGTTTAAATGTAACCTTCCGTCTTCTTCAGTAACTCTTGCGTATTAGCGACACCCCCTTCGTAGTCTTAATCGGCATGTTGGTCCGGCTGCCTCCAGTTCTACTCTCAGCTGATTGCTGTTAAGCATCCATTGTGTTTGTGTGTGTGTGTGCTTCTCCTCGCTCAATAAACAAAAATCGATCTACCGCTGAAACTAGTTGATGATCCCTGCTATATGGCTTAGCTTGGGATGGTTGGTGGAGGCCAGAGGAGGCTGGTGGGAGGAGCTATAGGAGGAGGGGCTCATTGCAATGGCTGGAATCGAATACATATCTGTGTGTGTGCTTCTCCCCTGCCTCCACCTACCTTCCCATGCTAAGCCATACAGTGTCTGGCTGCTTGGTTCTGTCAGACCTAAAATGTTAGCTGCTTCATGCTTCATGCCTTAAGTTCCTCGTCAGCATCTCCCCAATTTACTTTTCTCCTTCGGTCCTCTCAGAACAGGGTATTAGCTCTTGTTGTTTGTCTTATATTTCCTCTTCCCTTTCTCTCTTGTAGGAGGAGTAAGTTAGTCTACGCTGTCTGTCAACTCTGTATGGGCTATTCAAAATCCTTTCTACTCTCTCTACCAGTAGTGTCTTCAGAGTCCTGCAGGGTCCATATATCTCTCTTATTCAGTTTGGAGCTATAATCTTAGCTCTGTCCAAAGCTCTCAGACTAGCGTCTCCTCGTGGCTTCATATGCTACTTTGATCTTCCCTTCAGTCTCTGATGATGCGGTGCAGTTTTTTATGTCTGTGTATTTGTAGGTATGTCTATGCATGAATTGGAGGGGGATTTCTCACTGACACCATCTGCAGTTCCCTCAACATCTTGCCCCTCCCATTATAAATCCATGGGATCACCTTGTGACGAGGCAGGGTGAATTTATTGGGGAGTCGTGGCCAGTCACAACAACATGGACATGCGTCACCCTCTGTCCCCCGGGCGATAAAACACCTGATTAACAGGCTCAGGCATGACCACTGACTAGAACACTGAGCAATCTCAGCATTCTGAAGGAAGCACGTGGTCTCTGGGCAATTCGTATTATTCTGTAAGTAAATCTGTAGCACTCCATTTAGCATCATATATTACGTTACGTGAGGTTACATTATGAATGGAGTAGCGGTCGTACAACATCATACAAATTATCGGATGCATAGAATCATACGTCTTACCCGGGTTGTACAATAGCATACGAATTGGATGACATAACTTATCATACAATTTGGAGGACAGGTTGCTTGTTGTACTGTAACAACAAATTAAAAATACAGGGATAATTTGCGTTGGTGGTTAGGGGAACTAAAATGACGAAGGTTACAGATGTAGGATCTTCATTTGAGTCAGTTTGCTACAAGAGGAAAATAATCCTGCAGCAACAGGAAATGCAAATTATTATGTGTATTATAATTAATGGACATTTTTGTAGGGGTTGATACATTTTCCATTAGGGCAAATCAAGTCTGAAGTTTCAAAGTGGAAATGAAAAACTTTAGAAGCCTTTTTAAAACTCAAATTCACTAGACGTTTGCATTTCTGCTGTACAGGAAGATTCTCTGCAACAAAATAGTTGCAAAATAGATCCTACATCTGTAGGTAAATTTACTTAGCAGGATAGGTGAATTGGGTTAATTTTAGAATAAGGGTTATTCATACTCAAACACACAACCTTTTGATCACTAGACTGTCACGGATTACGCCCACCCATCCTTCTCCACCAACCTCCCTACTTTCATCTCTGTCTAAAGTAACTAGACCATTAGTAGGTATCATACGTCTTGGAGGTGTTCAGAAATACGTAAAGTATGTTTCACATGGCTCTGAGGCCAGGCTGAAAGGAACACCATTAAAATTCCAGTCATTGACTCTGTGGAGTTTCTTTTGGTTGATGCAGTTCCTATAAGGAAGAGCGGGAAATACAGCTGAGCATGTGGGATGGAGGTACGAAGGCCCGTGGTCACGCCAACGCTGCAGAGGAACAGCAATAATGAAGAACAATATATGGATGGAGGTGTGCAAAGGTCACACGCTGCAGCCGAAATAAGAATGAAGTCAATTCCAATGCCCCCCCCCCATTGAGCTGGTGCATATTCAGCAAAGGAGGCCCCTTACACACCCTCCTCTCCACCCTCCTCTCCACCCAACTGGCGGACG
Source organism: Oncorhynchus mykiss (assembly GCF_057628025.1). Classification (NCBI taxonomy): domain Eukaryota; kingdom Metazoa; phylum Chordata; class Actinopteri; order Salmoniformes; family Salmonidae; genus Oncorhynchus; species Oncorhynchus mykiss. The sequence goes on from NC_143033.1 coordinate 50,985,656, forward strand.
TTCCCTCATGTAACAGTATTTCTGCTGCGTTCTGCTGTCACACAAACGACCTCTCCACCAGCTCTCAATGTGACAGCGATTACCAACGCCTGAGTAAGCAAGAATTTCACTCATACCAGGTCAAACACAATGGTCCCAAATTATTGCCCCTATTAATGTTTTATGGTCGCTATGAAATCCTGATATATACATTATGCAGACCTTGCTTGGTGAGAGATTTTATTTTAGGGGGGTCCTCAATGTTTCTGACTATATTGCATTTTGGGAGTAGAAAAAAAGGGATCACCTTGCTTTCCATGTGTTGAATGAACTTTTGTGGTTTGATGATATTACTTCTCCCTAGAAGAAATAAAGGTTATTGAATTCACTGTGACACCTAGCCCATGTCTACTGTTTATTCGCCTATCAAAACCTTTTACAACTGGTCAGAAAAGCAAAGATTTGGCTCTTGATCAAAGACTTCGATCCATTTAAAATATGTGTTTGTGTGTGTGTGTGTGTATGTGTGTGTGTGTGTGTGTGTGTGTGTGTGTGTGTGTGTGTGTATTGTAGATGGACAGAGTGTACATACAGCAGGAGTGTAGTGTATGTCTGAGTGGATGACTTGACTCAGGATTGTAGAAGAAGTTGTATTCTGGCAGTCAGGAGGGAGGCCCGGGTCAGTCTAGACAGCCCTGGAACAGTGGGGCCCATTGACATGATTGTGTAGTGGTGGTGGTGCTGTCAGCTGCTGGCAGTGAGGGCACCAGGGGACACCGTTCGCTCTGAGCCCTCCATAGGCCCTTTGCATGGCTTTAAATAATGAGTTCATTCATGTTGTACAATGGAGCTCCGGGGATCGAGGAAATTGCTTTTCTGGAGGAGAGAGGGAGAGAGCTATTGATGGGTGTGTTGATTGTGCACACTCAAAGGACAAACGCTCTAAGAAAAAACAACAACAACAACAGAATAATGTGAACTGAAGAACTCTACAGGACAAATAGTTCCTGAACACAATTTTGAGTTCTGTGTAACTTTTTATTTTCTTTAATAAGAACCACTGCTGTGTCAAAAGCGAACCCCCCTCTGTCCCACCATCCAATTTCCGATATTGGTTTTCTACTTCCTCTCCTGTAGCTGCAGTGATTACACCAAAGGTAATCTAAATACATTCATCTAGCCTGCCTTTTAAGGTTTTTAATTGAGTACAACATTTTAAATTGAAAAACTGCTTTATATGTAGATGGGTGATCTATACTTATTGATCAGGTCGACCAAACTGGTTCCCACAATGACGTTTGGTTTGGCACACCAGGACCACTAAGGGTCAACCGAATCTCTCTTAGGGCCCCCATAATGCTGCTCATATTCAAGTTATTAGCCTTCTGAACATAGAAACCTGGTTGCAAAATGTTTAATAAATCCAAATAAAATTGTATTGGTCACATGCGCCAATGCAACAGGTATAGATTTTACAGTGTAATCAAATCAAATGTATTTATATAGCCCTTCATACATCAGCTGATATCTCAAAGTGCTGTACAGAAACCCAGCCTAAAACCCCAAACAGCAAGCAATGCAGGTGTAGAAGCACGGTGGCTAGGAAAAACTCCCTAGAAAGGCCAAAACCTAGGAAGAAACCTAGAGAGGAACCAGGCTATGTGGGGTGGCCAGTCCTCTTCTGGCTGTTCCGGGTGGAGATTATAACAGAACATGGCCAAGATGTTCAAATGTTCATAAATGACCAGCATGGTCAAATAATAATAATCACAGTAGTTGTCGAGGGTGCAGCAAGTCAGCACCTCAGGAGTAAATGTCAGTTGGCTTTTCATAGCCGATCATTAAGAGTATCTCTACCACTCCTGCTGTCTCTAGAGAGTTGAAAACAGCAGGTCTGGGACAGGTAGCACGCCCGGTGAACAGGTCAGGATTCCATAGCCGCAGGCAGAACAGTTGAAACTGGAGCAGCAGCACGGCCAGGTGGACTGGGGACAGCAAGGAGTCATCATGCCAGGTAGTCCTGAGGCATGGTCCTAGGGCTCAGGTCCTCCGAGAGAGAGAGAAAGAAAGAAAGTTTACTTACAAGCCTGTTCCCAACAATGCAGTTAAAAAGTAAGACAAATATTTACTAAACAAAAAAGGAGATAGTAACACAATAAAAACAATAATGAGGCTATATACACGGAGTACCAGTACCGAGTCAGTGTGCAGAGATATCGAGGTAGTTGACGTAATTGAGGTAATACAGTATGTGTAAGGGCGTTCGTCTGTAGGAGGAAGAGAAGCGGACCAAAGCGCAGCGTGGTGGTTATTCATGTTTTAATAAATCACTACACATGAACAAACTAACAAAAACAAGAAATGTGAAACGCAAAACAGTCCTATCCTGTGACACCAAACACAGTGACAGGAACAATCACCCACAAACACACAGTGAAACCCAGGCTACCTAAGTATGATTCTCAATCAGAGACAACTAATGACACCTGCCTCTGATTGAGAACCATACTAGGCCGAAAACATAGAACTGCCCCAAAACATAGAAAAACAAACATAGACTGCCCACCCAACTCACGCCCTGACCATACTAAATAAATACAAAACAACAGAAATAGAGGTCAGAACGTGACAGTACCCCCCCCCCAAAGGTGCGGACTCCGGCCGCAAAACCTTGACCTATAGGGGAGGGTCTGGGTGGGCGTCTGTCCGCGGTGGCGGCTCTGGCGCGGGACGCGGACCCCACTTCACCATTGTCTTAGTCCGCCTTATTGTCCGCCTCCCTGGCTTACTCACCATGGCCACCCCTCTCAATGACCCCACTGGACAGAGGGGCTGCTCGGGACAGAGGGGCAGCTCGGGACAGAGGGGCAGCTCGGGACAGAGGTGAAGCAGCTGCTCGGGACAGAGGGACAACTGCTCGGGACAGAGGGGCAGCTGCTCGGGACAGAGGGGCGATAGCAGCTCGGGACAGAGGGGCGATAGCAGCTCGGGACAGAGGGGCGATAGCAGCTCGGGACAGAGGGGCGGCAGCTGCTCGGGACAGAGGGGCGGCAGCTGCTCGGGACAGAGGGGCAGCTGCTCGGGACAGAGGGACAGCTGCTCGGGACAGAGGGGCGGCAGCAGCTCGGGACAGAGGGGCGGCAGCAGCTCGGGACAGAGGGGCGGCAGCAGCTCGGGACAGAGGGGCGACAGCTGCTCTGGACAGAGGGGCAGCTGCTCGGGCGGCCCCTGGCTGACTGACGGCACTGGCGGCCCCTGGCTTACTGGCGGCCCCTGGCTGACTGGCGGCACTGGCGGCCCCTGGCTTACTGGCGGCACTGGCGGCCCCTGGCTGACTGGCGGCACTGGCGGCCCCTGGCTGACTGGCGGCACTGGCGGCCCATGGCTGACTGGCGGCACTGGCGGCCCCTGGCTGACTGGCGGCACTGGCGGCCCCTGGCTGACTGGCGGCACTGGCGGCCCCTGGCTGACTGGCGGCACTGGCGGCCCCTGGCTGACTGGCGGCACTGGCGGCCCCTGGCTGACGGGCGGCACTGGCGGCCCCTGGCTGACGGGCGGCACTGGCGGCCCCTGGCTGACGGGCGGCACTGGCGGCTCCTGGCAGACGGGCGGCACTGGCGGCTCCTGGCAGACGCGCGGCACTGGCGGCTCCTGGCAGACGGGCGGCACTGGCGGCTCCTGGCAGACGGGCGGCACTGGCGGCTCCTGGCAGACGGGCAGCACTGGCGGCGCTGGGCAGACGGGCAGCACTGGCGGCGCTGGGCAGACGGGCGGCACTGGCGGCGCTGGGCAGACGGGCGGCACTGGCGGCGCTGGAGAGGAGGAAGGCTCTGGAACCATACTAAATAAATACAAAACAACAGAAATAGAGGTCAGAACGTGACAGTATGTACATGTAGGTAGAGGTAAGTGACTAGGCATCCAGGATACATTATTGATCTGACGATAGCTGTGTCTATATAGGAATTGGATGAAGCTCAGTGTTAAATTCAAATCTCCCTATCATTATATCTAAGCCAATATGACACCAACCTCTATGAAAATATGTACACAACACAATCCCTGCCTCTTGTAATGAGCCATCTGTTACCGAGAACCACATACCAGATTTCTTAACAGCGTCGTTAGCAATTGAGTTTTAAGAGTATGACTTGCTGCTGTCACGTCCTGACCTTAGTTCCTTAGTCTTCTGTGTTAGGCCTGGTATGGTTCTAAATCAGAGGCAGCTGTTGTCTCTGATTGAGCCTGTTCCCACTTGTGTTTGTGGGTAGTTGTTTTCTGTTTTGTGTGTCTTCATCTTACAGAACTGTTTCGTTTCGTTCACTCTCTCTCTTTGTTGTTTTTTGGTTATTGCAGTGTTCAGTTTATTTATTAAAATGAACATGGACACTTACCACGCTGCGTTTTGGTCTGATACTTCCTACTCCTCATCAGATGAAGAAGAAGTTTTTTACAGCTGCTATCTAGCTCAAATTATAGGTGTCAGATTAATTGACTAAATTTGTAGGTGCAAACAAGGTTGTCCACTATCGGCATATCTATTTATTATTTATCTAACAATAATATTAAGGGATATAAATCCGTGGCTTAAAAACAAAGGTGTCATTGTACGCTGATGATTCATGTTTTCTTTTAAAACCACAATTAGAATCCCTCCACAGCCTCATAGAGGATCTACATAATTTTGCTATCCTCTCTGGATTAAAACCAAAGTGTACTTATTACGTATAAGACCACAAAAAAAACGCTAATTTTACATTACTGTGTAGTTTACCAATAAAATGGTCTGACGGGGATGTAGACATGCTCGGTATACAAATCCCAAAATAAACAAATGATCTAACTTCATATACATTTTTATAGAAAATTAGCAAAAATAGATAAGATCTTGCTACCATGGAAAGGAAAATACTTGTCTATTTGTGGAAAAATCATCCTGATGAACTCTTTGGTCATATCACAGTTTACCTATTTGCTTATGTTTTTGCCTACACCTAGTGACCAGCTTTTTAAATTATATGAACAAAAAATATTCAATTTTATTTGAATGGCAAGCCAGACAAACTTAAAAGGGCCTATTTATATAACAAATATGACTTCGGAGGGCATAAATTAAATATTAAAGCATTAGACCTCTCATTAAAGGCATCAGTCATACAAAAGTTATACTTCAATCCAAACTGGTTCTCTAGTAAATTGGTAGGAATGTCTCACCCCATGTTCAAGAATGGCCTTTTCCCCTTTATTCAGATTATAACTGCTCACTTTCAGTTCTTTGCAAAGGAAATATCTCCAAAATATTGTTATTTTTTTAAACAAGCCTTAGAAAGTTTGTTGCAATTTCAGTTTTATCCACCTGAAAAGACAGAACAAATAATACAACAAATATTGTGGTTAAACTCAAATATACTAATTGATTAAAACAAGTGTATTTTTTGATGAAATATTTAAAAACGGTATAATTTTAGTGAATGATATCATAAATAGGACTGGTGGAGTTATGTCACGCATGCAGCTAACACAGACATATGGAAATGTCTGCTCTACACAAAATTACAACCAACTAATTGCAGCAATTGTAGAAAGGAAAAAAAGTAAGGAACTTTTCTGTCGGCCCTGCATTAAAGAACATAAATGGTTCAAGAAATGTGTGATAAATAAAAACATTTACCAATTTAATTTAAGCACCAACAAATGTACAGCTGTGCCATATAAATTGCATAATAGTTGAGAAGAGATTTTTGATGTACCCATTCCATGGCACATGGTTTATGAATTGACACGCAAAACAACGCCGAATTCAAAACTTTGAATTTTTCAATTTAAATTACTATACAAAATTCTTGCAACCAATATGGGGGATACAATCTTCCCAGCTCTGCAGATTTTGCTGTGAGAAGGCAGAGTCATTAGATCATTTATTTTCGTATTGTCCATATGTGTCTCGTTTTTGGTCGCAGGTCCAGGAATGGCTGAAGAATTTCAACATTTGCCTAGAACTAACGCTGAAGATAGCAATACTGGGTGATTTGAAAAGCCATAGTCAATCAATAATATAATTATTATCTTTGCTAAAAATGTTATCTTTAATTTACAATCTGTAGAAGCTATGAGAATAGAAAGGTTCCGTACTTTTGTGAAGCATCACAGCACAGTTGAAAAATATATGGCAAATAGAAGAGATAGATGGGAGGGGTTGAATGGAGCTGAAGGGTGGGACTAATAACAAGATAACCAATGTAAAACATACGGGGTCTGTCAAATGTATACAGGTTCAGGAATTTTGTTAAATAGTACAGTTACAAATAGAAACTGGATGGACATCAGAAATAGAGGAAGGACTAAAAACAAACAAAATATAACTATTGTAAAATAGATTGTGTCTGTAAAATGTGTACAATATGTATAAACTGAAGGTAGAAGCCTAAGTGTTGTTGTTTATTAGTTTACTCCAATTGGAGGAATTGTGGTAGGGTTTGCGGGGAACAATAAAAGTTTATTCTAAAAAAAGGTAGTAGGTAGTATGTAGGTATGTGTCAATCCCTGACCTTTGATATCTTTGTTTTTCTATATATTTTGGTTAGGTCAGGGTGTGATTAGGGTGGGTACTCTAGTTTTTGTATGTCTAGGGTTTAGTATGTCTAGGGGGTTTTGTATGTCTATGTTGGCCTGATATGGTTACCAATCAGAGACAGCTGTTTATTGTTGTCTCTGATTGGGGTTCATATTTAGGCAGCCATTTCTCCTTTGTGTTTTGTGAGATCTAGACTATGTTTAATTGCCTGTCTGCACTAAGTTGTACAGCTTCACGTTTCGTTGTTTTTGTCAAGTGTTTCATTCATTAAAAGAGAATGTACGCATACCACGCTGCACCTTGGTCTGATCCTTACGACGAACGTGACAGTATGTATATGTATGAATGTTTATGTATGCATATGTATGTGTATGGGTATGTACATGTATGTATATGGATATATAGATATTTACCAACAAAAATATATTTTGGATTGGAAATTATACAGAAAATTACATTGATGGAAGCAACAATTTTCTGCAATATTAAGCTGATCCACCCCTAAAAAAATAAAAAAAGTTTGTAGGTTGAACAGTTTTTATTACATTTAGAATTTATCGCTCTCAGGTGCACATTTCCATCCATTAAGAAAAAACGATCTGCTACCTTTTTGTAGCATTTCTGACAATGTTAAATGCTTTTTAGCCGAAGCGCAGAGTTCTAACAAACTAACAACTCTTGCCATTCTAGTAATCAGAATGTGTTGTTAGGTATCAAGTTATATGGCTATGATTTGAATGATGCTTTAAAAAAAGCTATTGTTTACCTTTTATATTTCTAAATGGATAGTTTCTATTTGTTTGGCCCCGTAGCCCACCACTCAGATTACGTTTTGACCCACCAAAAGTTTGAGCACCTCTGTAATATTGATAAAGATGCTGCTTTGATTATGGGGCAGAATGATTTGATAGAGAAGTCTCTTCTAGTTAGCCTTCTCGGTTTTAATTTAAATTCAGCAGGTGATTTGGCAGTGGGACAGCCAGATTAAATATAGCTCTCTGTCAAAACAGGTTATCCTGCAATGCTTTATAGCCCTCTTAAAACCTCAACACTAAAACAACTGCTATCCTTGCTGGGATCTAGTCAGGGAAACCATTTGATAATTTGAAAGCAGCGGTAGTAAGGGAAATATAATGTGGAGAAGGGAAAGAAGCTCTGTCAGTAGTTTGCTCACCTTGCCTAGAATATCTAACTGTTGATGTAAAGCTAGAAATGTGTAATGATTTCCCGCTGTCTTGTCCTCTGGTATGCTTCTCAATTGATTGTCTTGTTCTCTTTACAAACTCAAAAGGAAACATTTAGCAAGGGTCTGTGACTTGCCGTGACCAAGATGGAGAAGAAATCTTTAATTATCCGAGACAGTGGTTAACCATCTCCATTGGAAAAGCAATCGCAGTGATCAGACCTATAGTGTCTCTACACTGTATAAAACAGTCCACCCCTCCTGTGTCCCTTAACCTCCAGCTCAGCTCCTAAAAGGCCATTACAACACTATGATGGGTTTCATCATCTAGGGCGTGTTCCAAGTGGTACCCTATTCTCCATGTAATTCACTACTTTTGCACAAGGCCCATACGGCTCTGGTCAAAGTAGTGCACAATGTAGGGAATATGGTGGCATTTTGGACGAAGCCCCCTAACTGTAGAAATGAAACACAAGACAATGAAATCTGTGTGGTCCGCTTCTCATCACGTCTCACCTGATTGGTCTGTTGCTACCGGACGTTTGTTGAAAGCTAATAGAAGTTCCCTATCCTTATCATGGCGTTAATTCCCTCACATAGCCTCCTTGTCCACATTCCATCAAACAATAAACACTTGTCGCGCAAAGTCCCTTTGTGGTTGTCCTCAATAGTACTTTTGTCTGGCAAAGCTGCCAAAGAAATATGTTATTAAGTAAGTGCTGATGGAATCGATAGGGGTGGAGGAGGGTGGATTTGATTCCCCCCCTGTTTTTGGGGTGCTTAACTTTTCCCCTCTTCAGTGACTTTACAGCAGCTGCTCCTGTGGTGTGTGGAGACAGGCATTACCTTAGACAGGTGCCTAACAGATGCTAACGAGAAAATAAACAACACAGTGGTGGACAGGATGCAGCCAGAGCTCTGTGAGGAGGAGCAAACCAGGGGGAATAGAGAATGAAGTGGGACATTAGGTTCATCAGAACAGGTACATTAAAGCCACTTAAATGGCGTCATTTAAATGGTTTCAGACAGAGGATTAATAAAGGTGTATTACTGCTTATTACTGTAGAGTGTGGAGCCTCCATGTGTGACAGGGCTAGCAAGACACAACTCTATGAAGTCATGGGCTGTGTCCCAAATCGCACCTTATTCCCTATAGTGTACTCTTTTGACTAGAGCCATGTGTGCCCTAGTCAAAAGTATTGTGCTGTATAGGGAATAGGGTCCCATTTGGGACGCAACCAAGGTGAACTGAAGCAATAAAGTACCTTATACCTTGTGTAGGAATACACTACCGGTCAAAGTTTTACAACATGTACTCACTCATTCAAGGGTTTTTCTTTATTTTTACTATTGTAGAATTGTAGAATAATAGTGAATAATTCAAAACTATGAAATAACACATATGGAATCATGTAGTAGCCAAATAAGTGTTAAACAAATCAAAATATATTTAATATTTGAGATTCTTCAAATAGCAACCCTTTTCCTTTATGACAGCTTTGCACACGCTTGGCATTCTCTCAATCAGCTTCACCTGGAATGCTTTTCCAACAGTCTTGAAGGAGTTCCCACATATACTGAGCACTTGTTGGCGGCTTTTCCTTCACTCTGCGGTCCGACTCATCCCAAACCATCTCAATTTGGTTGAGGTTGGGGGATTGTGGAGGCCAGGTCATTTGATGCAGCACTCCATCACTCTCCTTCTTAGTAAAATAGCCCTTACACAGCCTGGAGGTGTGTTGGGTCATTGTCCTGTTGAAAACAAATGATAGTCCCACTAAGCCCACACCAAAACACCTCCTCCTCCATGCTTTACGGTGGGAAATACACATACGGAGATCATCCGTTCACCCACACCACGAGACAAAAATCTCAAATTTGGACTCCAGTCCAAAGGACAAATTTCCACCGGTCTAATATCCATTGCTTGTGTTTCTTGGCCCAAGCAAGTCTGTTCTTCTTATTGGTGTCCATTAGTAGTGGTTTCTTTGCAGCAATTCCACAATAAAGGCCTGATTCCTCTGAACAGTTGATGTTGAGATGTGTCTGTTACTTGAACTCTATGAACCGTTTATTTGGCTGCAATTTCTGAGGCTGGTAACTCTAATGAACTCATCCTCTGCAGCAGAAGTAACTCTGGGTCTTCCATTCTGGTGTCGGTACTCATGAGAGCCAGTTTCATCATAGCCCTTGATGGTTTCTGCAACTGCACCTGAAGAACCTTTCAAAGTTCTTGAAATGTTCTGCCTTGACTGACCTTCATGTCTTAAAGTAATGATGGACTGTCATTTCTCTTTGCCTATTTGAGCTGTTCTTGCCATAATATGGACTTGGTATTTGACTAAATAGGGCTATCTTCTGTATACCTACCTTGTCACAACAAAACGGATTGGCTCACACGCAATAAGAAGGAAATAAATTCCACAAATGTGCTTTTATGAAGGCACACTTGTTAATTGACTACCTCCACGTGACTACCTCATGAAGCTCGTTGAGAAAATGCCAAGAGAGTGCAAAGCTGTCATCAAGGCAAATGGTAGCTATTTGAAGAATCTTAAATATAAAATATATTTAGATTTGTTTAACACTTTTTTGGTTACTACATTTGGTATTTGGTATTTTATTAGGATCCCCATTAGCTGCTGCAAAAGCAGCAGCTACTCTTCCTGGGGTCCACACAAAACAATGACATAAGACAGAACATCATTAGACAAGAACAGCTCAAGGAGAGAACTACACACTGTTTTAAAAAGGCACATGGGGCCAATATATCAATGCATACACACACACTATCTAGGTCAAATAGGGGAGAGGTGTTGTGCCGCGAGGTGTTGCTTTATCTGTTTTTTGAAAACAGGTTTGCTGTTTATTTGAGCAATATGAGATGGATGGAAGTTACAGGCAATAAGGGCTCTTTATATATATTTTTATTTTTTAATTTCACCTTTATTTAACCAGGTAGGCAAGTTGAGAACAAGTTCTCATTTACAATTGCGACCTGGCCAAGATAAAGCAAAGCAGTTCGACACATACAACCACAGAGTTACACATGGAGTAAAACAAACATACAGTCAATAATACAGTAGAAAGATAAGTCTAAATACAATGTGAGCAAATGAGGTGAGATAAGGGAGGTAAAGGCAAAAGAAAGGCCATGGTGGCGAGGTAAATACAATATAGCAAGTAAAACAATGGAATGGTTGATTTGCAGTGGAAGAATGTGCAAAGTAGAGATAGAAATAATGGGGTGCAAAGGAGCAAAATAAATAAATAAATACAGTAGGGAAGGAGGTAGTTGTTTGGGTTAAATTGTAGATGGGCTATGTACAGGTGCAGTAATCTGTGAGCTGCTCTGACAGCTGGTGCTTAAAGCTAGTGAGGGAGATAAGTGTTTCCAGTTTCAGAGATTTTTGTAGTTCGTTCCAGTCATTGGCAGCAGAGAACTGGAAGGAGAGGCGGCCAAAGGAAGAATTGTTTTTGGGGGTGACCAGAGAAATATACCTGCTGGAGCGCGTGCTACAGGTGGGTGCTGCTATGGTGACCAGCGAGCTGAGATAAGGGGGGACTTTACCTAGCAGGGTCTTGTAGATGACCTGGAGCCAGTGGGTTTGGCGACGAGTATGAAGCGAGGGCCAGCCAACGAGAGTGTACAGGTTGCAGTGGTGGGTAGTATATGGGGCTTTGGTGACAAAACGGATGGCACTGTGATAGACTGCATCCAATTTATTGAGTAGGGTATTGGAGGCTATTTTGTAAATGACATCGCCGAAGTCGAGGATTGGTAGGGTGGTCAGTTTTACAAGGGTATGTTTGGCAGCATGAGTGAAGGGTGCTTTGTTGCGAAATCGGAAGCCAATTCTAGATTTAACTTTGGATTGGAGATGTTTGATGTGAGTCTGGAAGGAGAGTTTACAGTCTAACCAGACACCTAGGTATTTGTAGTTGTCCACATATTCTAAGTCAGAACCCTCCAGAGTAGTGATGTTGGACAGGCGGGCAGGTGCAGGCAGCGATCGGTTGAAGAGCATGCATTTAGTTTTACTTGTATTTAAGAGAAATTGGAGGTCACGGAAGGAGAGTTGTATGGCATTGAAGCTCGCCTGGAAGGGTTGTTACACAGTGTCCAAAGAAGGGCCAGAAGTATACAGGATGGTGTCGTCTGCGTAGAGGTGGATCAGCAGCAAGAGCAGCAAGAGCGACATCACCAGCAGCAAGAGCGACATCAATGATGTATACAGAGAAGAGAGTCGGTCCAAGAATTGAACCCTGTGGCACCCCCATAGAGACTGCCAGAGGCCCGGACAACAGACCCTCCGATTTGACACACTGAATTCTATCAGAGAAGTAGTTGGTGAACCTGGCGAGGCAATCATTTGAGAAACCAAGGCTGCGAGTCTGCCGATGAGGATGTGGTGATTGACAGAGTCGAAAGCCTTGGCCAAGTCAATGAATACGGCTGCACAGTATTGTTTCTTATCGATGGCGGTTAAGATATCGTTTAGGACCTTGAGCGTGGCTGAGGTGCACCCATGACCAGCTCTGAAACCAGATTGCATAGCGGAGAAGGTATGGTGGGATTCGAAATGGTCAGCAATCTTTGTTGACTTGGCTTTCGAAGACCTTAGAAAGGCAGGGTATGATAGATATAGGTCTGTAGCAGTCTGGGTGAAGAGTGTCCCTCCCTTTGAAGAGGGGGATGACCGCAGCTGCTTTCCAATCTTTGGGAATCTCAGATGACGTTTTCTTGAATTTGTTCTGGATTTGGAGACTATGAAAAGACCCCTGGTGGCATGTCTGGTGGGATAAGTGTGTGTCAGAGCTGTGTGTAAGTTAACTATGCAAAAAATGTGGGATTTTCAACACATGAATGTTTCTTATAAAAAGAAGAAGTGATGCAGTCAGTCTCTCCTCAACTCAGCCAAGAGAGACTGGCATACGTAGTATTAATATTAGCCCTCTGATTACAATGAAGAGCCAAATATTCCGGGCCAGCGTTAGCTTAACTAGGTCTTTCCTTGCAGCACCGGACCACACGACTGGACAATAATCGAGAAAGCAGGGCATCTCTTTATTACGGCTAGACCTCTCCCCATCTTTACAACCACTGAATCTATGTTTTGACCATGACAGTTTACAATCTAAGGTAATGCCAAGTAATTTAGTCTCCTCAACTTGTTCAACAGCCACATCATTCATTACCAGATTCAGCTGAGGTCTAGCACTTAAGGAATGATTTGTACCAAATACAATGCTCTTAGTTTTAGATATGTTAGGGACCAGTTTATTGCTGGCCATCCATTCCAAAACAGACTGCAACACTTTTTTAAGGGTTTCAGTGACTTCATTATCTATGGTTGCTGATGCGTATATATGGTTGAATCATCTGCATACATGGGCACACATGTTTTGTTTAATGCCAGTGGCAGGTCATTGGTAAAAATAGAAAAGAGTAGAGGGCCTAGAGAGCAGCCCTGCGGTACACCGCAATTAGATAGATAGCTCTGAATCCACAATATGGCAGAGGATGACAAGCCATAGCACTTCAACAACAGGTTATGGTCAATTATAGCAAAGGTTGCACTGGAATCTAACAGTACAGTTACCACAATCTTCTTATTATCAATTTCTTTCAACCAATCATTAGTAATTTGTGTCGGTGCAGTATATGTTGAGTGCCCTTCTCTCTAATCATGTTGAAAGTCTGTGGTTAATTTGTTTACAGAGAAATAGCATTGTATTTGGTCAAACACAATTTTTTCCAACAGTTTGCTAATAGCTGGCAGCAAGCTTATATGTCTGCTGTTAGAACCAGTAAATGCTGCTTTACCACTCTTGGGTAGCGGAATTACTTTGGCTTCCCTCCAGGCTTAAGGACAAAGACTTTCCTCTAGGCTTAGAATATGACATATAGGAGTGGCTATAGAGTCAACTACCATCCTCAGTAGCTTTCCATCTAAGTTGTCAATGCCATTATTGATTATTGTCATTATTGATCATTAACAATAATTTTTCCACCTCTCCCACACCAACTTTACAAAATTCAAACTTGCACTGCTTTTCTTTCATTATTTGTTTTTTTTATACATAAATACAATTGCTCACTGTTTGCATTTCCTGCCTAAATTTGCTTACTTTGCCAATAAAATAATCATTAAAATAATTGGCAACACCAAAGCGTTTTGTGATGAATAAGCCATCTGATTCGATGAAAGATGGAGTTGAATTTGTCTTTCTTCCCATAATTTAATTTAAAGTATTCCAAAGTTTTTTCCCATCATTCTTTACATCATTGATCTTGGTTTCATAATAAAGTTTCTTCTTCTTTTTGTTGAGTTTAGTCACATAATTTCTCATTTTGCAGTAAGGTGGCCAGTCAGATATACAGCCAGATTTATTAGCCACTCCTTTTGCCCCATCTCTTTCAACCATCAACCTGTCCTTGTGATTGTCTCCTCCCCCTCCAGGTGTCACTTGTTAATCCCTGTGTTTCCTGTCTCTCTGTGCCAGTTCATCTTGTATGTCCAAGTCAACCAGCATGTTTTTCCCGTGCGCCTGCCTTTTCTATTCTCTTTTTGCTAGTTCTCCCGGGTTTGATCCTTGCCTGTTTCTGGACTCTGTACCCGCCTGCCTGACCATTCGGCCTGCCTTGACCTCGAGCCTGCCTGCCACTCTCCTGGACTCTGAACTGGTTTAGACCTTTTGCCTGTCCACGACCATTCTCTTGCCTACCCCTTTTTGGATCAATAAACATCTAAGACTCCAACCATCTGCCTCCTGTGTCTGCATCTGGGTCTCGCCTTGTGCCCTGATATATATGGCTCTGAATATATACAGCAACTCCTCCCCCATAAGCATTTATGTCTCTTCTATAGATGTTATAGCATTGTATTGCTACTTTTGTATCATCAAATTACTTATCTAAGTGAGTCTCAGAAATGGCTAATATATGAATGTTATCTGATAGCAAGTTACTGATTTCATGAACCTTATTTCTAAGGCTATATATTAATATGTGCTATTTTCAGCCCTTTCCTGTGTAGCTTATCAGAGATAGACATACCATTGGAAAGAGCAGACTAAGTAAGAGAAAGAATATACATTCAGCAGTCCATTAATCAATTGGTGTGTGCTGAGGGTTGAGGCTACGAACCCATAGGCTTGGCTCTCTCATCCCTTCCAGGCTTCTGGGAGGGAGGGTGGACAATGAGCCTGTCATAGCAGATGTATGCTATGTCCCCATGCACTCTGGCAGCTTTCATGGCTGGGATCAGTTCTTTCCTCTTCTGGCGCACAGCTTCAGGATAGTCCTTGTTGAGGAAGATATATGTTCCTCTCAAGTTCTTGGCTCTTTCCAGAACAGCTACCTTGTCCTTGAACCTCAGGAACTTGACCACTATCGGCCTGGGCCTATCATCTGGTCCGGTGGTGGGTTTTCCAGTCCTTCGGGTGCGCGCTATCTCAATCTTCCTGTGGTCCATCTTCAATTTCTCAGAGATCATTTCCCTCACTTTGTCCTCAGACTCCATTCAGGTCTAATGCCAAGATTCTGCAATTCCGTCCACAACCATGTTGTTTCGCCTGGATTGTCCCTCCAGATAGTCTGATTTATCTAACATTGTTATCATTGATTCACAGACAGAACTGATGTCCTCTCTCAATGACTTACAGATTGCTGTCACCTTGCCATTCTCCTGTTTTAACTCGTCGAGCTGACAACTTTTCTTCGGGTCCTGGACCTCTCTGGTCAGGTCGTCCATTTTTTTATTAGTAGAATCATTGAGTATTTGGACAAAACACTTAAGTATTTTCTTGTTGTAACAACTGCTTATAGGTCTCTTTTTGTTTGTTTAAAAGATCCTTCACGTGTGATAGAGAGACATCACTGGCACTGTCCTCAACGGTACTCCCGCCGGCTTTGGTCTTTGTCATGGTAACTAGCAACGCACTGTATGTTAGGCTGTTACTCCTCGCAGTTCCAGACAGGGCAGGCCACGGGGAAAATTGAAAACAACAAACAGCAGGGATATAGACAGCCACAAACCCGGGACAATCTGCGGTCCCAGCCAACTTATTTCATAGTTGTGATGTCTTAACTATTATCCTACAATGTAGAAAATAGTGAAATAAAGATAAACCCTTGAATGAGTAAGCGTTCTAAAACTTTTGACCGGTATTGTATGTATTTACACAAATTAGCACAAGGGTTAGATTTAAATTTCAATCAACACAACATGAAAATGAATCACTAAGCACCATATGGTCAAGATGTTATAAAATGTGACTAAAACACAATGAATATGAACCCATATACTAACTGCATTGGCAATGTTATTCAATAGCCAGAGGCCTCCACCATTTACCCAGTCCCTTGAGCTTCCAGACCACTCTCAAACCATCCTCAAAATTACCCTAAAAAACTATAAATTATGTAACAAAAAGTCCCAGCTTCTGTTTGAACAGCTTCTCTTTCTCTTTGAATAGAAACAACAGATCTCACTGTCTACCACAATAACTACCCTCACTACCCACTCCTCTCCTCTGTCCATCCTTCAGACTTAATTGCGGTGTGGAACGTGAAGCTGCTGCCTGCTGCCACAGCTCAGGCATGACAACGTGCTTTACTCTGCTCTGCCAGGTGTTGTCATAGAGGTGGCCCTCCATCTGTTCATGGGACCCTGACAGCACAGTGCTACACTGTCCTGTGGAGCATGTTAGTCAGTCTGGGCCTCTGTGCTCTGTGGAGACAGAGGAGAGGACAGGAAGCAGAGAGAGACTGCACTGTGGTACAGACACCAGCCCACCTCTGTGTTTGACTTAGCCACTGCCAAACCCTGCTGGGACTGCAGTGACAGAGCTACTGTATCTCTGTGACTGAGAGTGTGTGTGTTTGTGTGTGTGTGTGTGTATGCATAATGGTTGTGTATCTCTCCTCAGGTTTGTTTACATCCGTGTTAGAGAACATTACTCCTTTGCCAAGATAATCCATCCACTGACAGGTGTGGCACATCAACAAGCTGATTAAACAGCATGATAATTACACAGGTGCACCTTGTGCTGGGGACAGTAAAAGGCCACTCTAAAATGTGCAGTTTTGTCACCCAACACAATGCCACAGATGTTTTGATGGAGTGTGCAATTGGCATGGTGACTGCAGGAATGTCCACCAGAGCTGTTGCCAGAGAATTGAATGTTAATTTCTCTATCATAAGCCACCTCCAACGTAATTTTTGAGAATTTGACAGTACGTCCAACCGGCCTCACAACCGCAGACCACGTGTAACCACGCCAGCCCAGGACATCCACATCCGACTTTTTCACCTGCGGGATCGTCTGAGACCAGATACCCAGACACCTGATGAAACTGTGGGTTTGCACAAATGAAGAATTTCAGAAACGGTCTCAGGGGAGCTAATCTGAGTGCTTGTCGTCCTCACGTGGGTCTTGACCTGAATGCAGTTCATTCAAGTCATAACTGACTTCAGTGGGCAAATGCTCACCTTGGATGGCCACAAGCACAATGGAGAAGTGTGCTGTTCACGGATGAATCCTGGGTTTCAACTGTACTGGGCAGATGGCAGACAGTGTATATGGCATTGTGTGGGTGAGAGGTTTGCTGATGTCAACGTTGTGAACAGAGTGCCCCATGGTGGCGGAGGGGTTATGGTATGGGCAGGCATAAGCTATGGACAACGAACACAATTTCATTTTATCAATGGCAATTTGAATACAAAGATAACGTGACGAGATCCTGAGGCCCATTGTCATTCCATTCATCCTCCGCCATCACCTCATGTTTCAGAATGATAATGCACAGCCCCATGTCGCAAGGATCTGTTCGCAACTCCTGGAAGCTGAAAATGTCCCAGTTCTTCCATGGCCTGCACACTCACCAGACATGTCATCCATTGAGCATGTTTGGGATGCTCTGGATTGACGTGTACGACAGTGTGTTCCAGGTCCCGCCAATATCCAGCAACTTTGCACAGTTATTGAAGAGAAGCAGGACAACATTCCACAGGCTACAATCAACAGCCTGATCAACTCTATGCGAAGAAGATGTGTCACGCTGCATAAGGTAAATAGTGGTCACACCAGATACTGACTGGTTTTCTGATCCACATCCCTAGCCTTTTTTTTAAAGGTATCTGTGAGCAACAGATGCATATCTGTATTCCCAGTCATGTGAAATCCATAGATTAGGGCCTGATTTCCTTATATGAACTGTAACTCAGTTACGCATGTTGCGCTTATATTTTTGTTCTGTGTGGAGTGTAGCTTCTCTAGTGTCTCTCGCTCTCTGTCAGAATGCTGGTGCTGTTCTAATGAGACAGCCGAGAGAAGTTTCCGCTCATAAACAGCTGTTACATGTCACAGCCTGATGTAGAGATAAGAGCCCTACGCCGCTGACTTTCATTCAGCTCTTCTCTGAGGCGCTGCCGTCACGTTCCTCCTCTCCTCCTCTCCTCCCCCCCCCCCCCCCTTATCCCTGTCATCTTATTTTCCTGTAGACAGAGCGGGATGGAGATTGCAGTGATTAAACCGACAACATTCATTGAAAAGACGGGTTGTTGGGAAATTGTTACCATCCGTTCTCCATCCATTATTCCAAATGCCACCAAATCCCCTACATATTGCACTACTTTTAGTAGTAGTGGGCCCTGATGAAAAGTAGTGCACTATAAAGGGAATAAAATGATCTTCAGTGTTAGTGGGTACTTGTTAGTGGGTACTTGTGATAAGCCAATGGAAGGGGAGAGTGGTTTGGCGCCAGCGCTAACCAGCTTATTTGCCACCACTTCGACCTCAGACCTCGGCGATGTGTTGTAATGTCATTAGCAGTTTCATCCTGTCACTGTCATTCTATCGGTGTCTCTCCTGTCCATTCTTGTAGTGCTTCAAAGAGATCCTAGACACAGGAAGTCATGTAACGAAGCGATACAGATGTCCACTGAAGCACACCTGTTTTCAACATGTGCATCAGAATCAGCAAGTCAAGGTCATTCGACGGGTATCTCTTGGCAAAGCTCCGAGAGATGGGAGATTTGATTTATTTATGTTTAATTGATGCAAATCTCTTATTTGAGGGGATGGAAGAGGTGGGAGGAGAATAGCAACATGACAAGTCGGGTCGCTCTGTGCTTCATCTGCAGTCATGTCATGATCAACTTGGTGGAAAGAGGTTTTCGGACCCTTTTTAAACAGACGGAACACCCCCGTATGGATTGATGAAAACCTTGGTCGCCTCACACGGTTGGCTCTCGCAACCTGTGATGGGATTGTTGCCTTGTGATATCATGGAGTTTGAAAAGGCTGGCAGAATTCCGGAACGGGAGGAGACACAGAAGATGGCTAGCAGGAGATATCGTTTAAATTATTATTTTTTTTTTACATCCATGTCCCCAGATCGTACACTCAGCAGGGGCGGAAGAGAGGAGTAGAGGAAATGAGGAAATGAGGTATAGTGAAAAGGAGGGATGATTTCGCTTTACTTCCGAGTCATCTTTAACCATTAATCTGAGCGGAGGCACTGATGCCTTCCCATTACCCAACGCTGTGGAGATTATATTCATGGACAGCCTGTGGTATGTTACAGCAGCAGTGGCCACTTATCTGATTTTGGTGCCAGTGGCATGTATGAATCTAAATGCAAATTTTGTAAAGTGGAGGGCGGTTTTGGCACTGAACAAAAGAGACACAAACAGACACACCACGTAGACACAGCACACACACACCCTAGCTGCAGTCTATTCCCACTTATTCCCATGGGAACATCAGTCCAACTCAGATGATAAAAAATACCACTGTTTTTTAAATCCGCTGTTGGAATAATCTTTGGAGACACGTTCAACTGCAATCATGACATGAGATTAAGTTCATCTTCGATGTGGGTAGACCGTTTTATGGTTTTAGTGTAAACGGGATTAAAACTAGGCTCTCGTTTTTTTGGGCTCCGTGGTTGTTGGGATAATTCCAACACCAGTGGGTACACTACATGACACAAAAGCTATCCTATCCGCCCGCAGAGAGAGAGAGAGAGATGGCAATGATTGCTAATGTAGTATTGTGGTCTGCCACACATTGAGATATTAGTTTATCTGTATCAGAGGACCAGAGATGATTAAAATCCAATCAAACTGTATTTGTCGCTTGCACAGTTTAACAGATGTTATAGAGGGTGCAGTGAAATTATTACGTTACTAGCTACTAACAATGCAGTAAAATGTCAAACATGTGCACAAATCATTTACAAAAAAATACAAAGAAAAGAAATCAAGAAATGTCAGAATGAAACCAAATAACAACCAAAAATAGCACTGTAACAGCAATCCAAATGCAATCTATATGTACAGATATAGTGCCTTCAGAAAGTATTCACACTAGAGGTCGACCGATTATGATTTTTCAACGCCGATTTCGATACCGATTATTGGAGGACCAAAAAAAGCCGATACCGATTAATCGGACGATTTTTACATTTTATTTGTAATAATGGCAATTACAACAATACTCAATGAACACTTATTTTAACTTAATATAATACATCAAAAAAATCAATTTAGCCTCAAATAAATAATGAAACATGTTCAATTTGCTTTAAATAATGCAAAAAAAAGTGTTGGAGAAGAAAGTAAAAGTGCAATATGTGCCATGTAAGAAAGCTAACGTTTAAGTTCCTTGCTCAGAACATGAGAACATATGAAAGCTGGTGGTTCCTTTTAACATGAGTCTTCAATATTCCCAGGTAAGAAGTTTTAGGTTGAAGTTATTATAGGACTATTTCGCTCTATACCATTTGTATTTCATATACCTTTGATTATTGGATGTTCTTATAGGCACTACAGTATTGCCAGTGTAACAGTATAGCTTCCGTCCCTCTCCTCGCCCCTACCTGGGCTCGAACCAGGAACACATCGACAACAGCCACCCTCGAAGCAGCGTTACCCATGCAGAGCAAGGGGAACAACTACTCCAAGTCTCAGAGCGAGTGACAATTGAAACGCTATTAGCGCGCACCCCGCTAACTAGCTAGCCATTTCACATCGGTTACACCAGCCTCATCTCGAGAGTTGATAGGCTTGAAGTCATAAACAGCTCAATGCTGGAAGCATTGCGAAGAGCTGCTGGCAAAACGCACGAAAGTGCTGTTTGAATGAATGCTTACAAGCCTGCTAGTGCCTACCATCGCTCAGTCAGACTGCTCTATCAAATCATAGGCTTAATTATAACATAATAACACACAGAAATACGAGCCTTTGGTCATTAAAATGGTCGAATCCGGAAACGTGCATTAATTCAGTGAAATACGGAACCGTTCCGTATTTTATTTAACTGATGGCATCCCTAAGTCTAAATATTGCTGTTACATTGTACAACCTTCAATGTTATGTCATAATTATGTACAATTCCGGCAAATTAATTACGGCCTTTGTTAGGAATAAATGGACTTCATACAGTTCGCAATGAGCCAGGCGGCCCAAACTGCTGCATATACCCTGACTGCTTGCACGGAACGCAAGTGAAATGACACAATTTCCCTAGTTATCAGAAATTCATGTTAGCAGGCAATATTAACTAAATATGCAGGTTTAAAAATATATACTTGTGTATTGATTTTAAAGAAAGGCATTGATGTTTATGGTTAGGTACATTGGTGCAACGACAGTGCTTTTCTCGCAAATGCGCTTGTTAAATCATCACCCGTTTGTCGAAGTAGGCTGTGATTCAACGAGAAATTAACAGGCACCGCATTGATTATATGCAACGCAGGACACACTAGATACACTAGTAATATCATCAACCATGTGTAGTTAACTAGTGATTATGTTAAGATTGATTGTTTTTTCCTAAGATACGTTTAATACTAGCTAGCAACTTACCTTGGCTTCTTGCTGCCCTCGCGTAACAGGTAGTCAGTGCAATGTAACGCAGGTGGTTAGAGTGTTGGACTAGTAACCGGAAGGTTGCAAAAACGAATCCTCGAGCTGACAAGGGACACATCTGTCGTTCTGCCCCTGAACAAGGCAGTTAACCCCCAGTTCCTAGGCCGTCATTGAAAATAAGAATGTGTTCTTAACTGACTTACCTAGTAAAATAAAGGTGGAGAAAAAAATAAATAATAATAATTGTCAAATCGGTGTCCAAAAATAACGTTTACCGATTGTTATGAAAACTTGAAATCGGCCCTAATTAATCGGCCATTCCGATGAATCGGTCTAATTCACACTCCTTGATCCCCCCCCCCCCCCCCATTGTGTATCGTTACAGACTGAATTTAAAATGGATTCAATTGAGATTTTTTTTGTCACTGGCCTACACACAATACAATGTCAGTGGAATTATGGTTTTTGACATTTTTACAAAGTAATTTAAAACTAAAAGCTGAAATGTCTTGAGTCAATAAGTATTCAACCCTTTTATGGCAAGCCTCAATAAGTTGAGGAGTAAACGTTTGCTTAACAAGTCACATAATAAGCTGCAATAATATTGTTGTGTTAATTTCTTTATGACTACCTCACCTCTGTACCCCACACATACTGTTGAAGTCAGAGGTTTGCATACACCTTAGCCAAATATATTTAAACTCAGTTTTTCACAATTCCTGACATTTAATCCAAGTAACAATTCCCTCTTTTAGGTCAGTTAGGATCAACACTTTATTTTAAGAATGTGAAATGTCCGAATAATAGTAGAGAGTGATTTATTTCAGCTTTTATTTATTTTATCACATTCCCAGTGGGTCAGAAGTTTACATACACTCAATTAGTATTTGGTAGCATTGGCTTTAAATTGTTTAACTTGGGTCAAACTTTTCGGGTAGCCTTCGGTGAATTTTGGCCCATTCCTCCTGACAGAGCTGGTGTAACTGAGTCAGATTTGTAGGCCTTGCTTTTTCAGTTTTCAGTTCTGCCCACAAATGTTGTATAGGATTGAGGTCAGGGCTTTGTGATGACCACTCAAATACCTTGACTTTGTTGTCCTTAAACCATTTTGCCACAACTTGTGAAGTATGCTTGGGGTCATTGTCCATTTGGAAGACCCATTTGCGACCAAGCTTTAACTTCCTGACTGATGTTTTGAAATGTTGCTTCAATATATCCACGTAATTTTCCACCCTCATGATGTCATCTATTTTGTGAAGTGCACCAGACCCTCCTGCAGCAAAGCACTCCCACAACATGATGCTGCCACCCCCGTGCTTCATGGTTGGGATGGTGTTCTTTGGCTTGGAAGCTTCCCCCTTTTCCCTCCGAACATAACGACGGTCATTATGGCCAAACAGTTCTATTTTGGATTCATCAGACCACAGGAAATTTCTCCAAAAAGTACAATCTTTGTCCCCATGTGCATTTGTAAACCGTAGTCTGGCTTTTTTTATGGTGGTTTTGGAGCAGTGACTTCTTCCTTGCTGAGTGGCCTTTCAGGTTATGTCGATATAGGACTTGTTTTACTGTGGATATAGATACTTCCGTACCGGTTTCCTCCAGCATCTTCACAAGGTCCTTTGCTGTTGTTCTGGGATTGATTTGCACTTTTCGCACCAAGGGACGTTCATCTCTAGGAGACAGAATGCGTCTCCTTTCTGAGCGGTATGACGGCTGCATGGTCCCATGGTGTTTATACTTGCGTACTATTGTTTGTACAGATGAACTTGGTACCTTCAGAAATTTGGAAATTGCTCCCAAGAATGAACCAGACTTGTGGAGGTCTACAATGTTTTTTCTGAGGTCTTGGCTGATTTCTTTTGATTTTCCTATGATGTCAATCAAAGAGGCACTGAGTTTGAAGGTAGGCCTTGAAATACATCCACAGGTACACCTCCAATTGACTCAAATGATGCCAATTAGCCTATCAGAAGCTTCTAAAGCCATGACATCATTTTCTGGAATTCTCCAAGCTGTTTAAAGACAGTCAACTTAGTGTATGCACACTTCTGACCCACTGGAATTGTGATACAGTGAATTAAGTTGTCTGTATAAGTGAAATAATCTGTCTGTAAACAATTGTTGGAAAAATGACTTGTGTCATGCACAAAGTAGATGTCCTAACCGACTTGCCAAAACTATAGTTTGTTAACAATAAATTTGTGGAGTCGTTGAAAAACAAGTTTTAATGACTCCAACCTAAGTGTATGTAAACTTCCAACTTCAACTACAATTATCTGTAAGATCCCTCAGTCGAGTAGTGATTTTCAAACACAGATTCAACCACAAGGACCAGGGAGGTGTTCCAATGCCTCGCAAAGAAGAGTACCCATTGGTAGATGGTGTAACGGTCGTCGGTGGAAGAAGGTGAGGACCAATCAGGGACAATGATTGACAGCTGCCTCTGATTGAGGACCATACCAGGCCAAACACAGAAATACCAAATCATAGAAAAAAGAACATAGACTACCCAAATCACACCCTGACCATACTAAAACAAAGACACAACAAAATAACTAAGGTCAGAACGTGACAATACCCCCCCCCCCCCCCCCAAAGGTGCGACTCTGGCTGCAAAACCTGAACCTATAGGGGAGGGTCTGGTTGGGTGTCTGTCCTCCGTGGCGGCTCTGGCGCGGGACGTGGACCCCACTCCATCATAGTCTTTGCCCGCTTCTTTCCCCGCCTCAGTGGCGCCTTTAGAGCGGCGACCCTCGCCGCCGACCTCGGACTGGGGACCCTATCAGCGGGCCCCAAATGGACGGGAGATTCCAGCAGCACCGGACAGTTGATGGGAGACTCCGGCAGCGCCGGAGTGAAGGGCGATTCCGGCAGCTCCTGACTGGCGGGCGGCTCCGGCAGCTCAGGATAGACGGGCGACTCTGGCAGCTCAGGACAGACGGGCGACTCTGGCAGCTCAGGACAGACGGGCGACTCTGGCAGCTCAGGACAGACGGGCGACTCTGGCAGCTCAGGACAGACGGGAGACTCTGGCAGCTCTGTACAGGAGGGAGCACCTGGAGGAAAGAGACGGAGAGACAGCCTGGTGCGTGGGGCTGTCACCGGAGGCCTGGTGCGTGGAGGAGGCACCGGATAGACCGGACCGTGGAGGCGCACTGGAGGTCTCGAGCACCGAGCCTGCACAATCCTACCTGGTTGGATACTCCCCGTCGCCAGGCCAGTGCGGCGAGGTGGAACAGACTGCACTGGGCTGTGCTGGCGAACCGGGGACACCGTGCGTAGGGCTGGTGCCATGTTCCCCCGGCCCAAGGAGACGCACTGGAGACCAGATGCGTTGAGCCGGCTTCATGGCACCTGGCTCGATGCCCACTCTAGCCCGGCCGATATGAGGCGCTGCGATGTAACGCACCGGGCTATGCCTGCGCACCGGGGACACCGTGATAACATGGTGCCTTCCCGTCCACCTCTCTCCACGGTAAGCACGGGGAGTTGGCTCAGGTCTCCTACCTGACTTAGCCACACTCCCCGTGTCCCCCCCCCCCCAATACATTTTTGGGGCTGCCTCTCGGGCTTCCTTGACCGCCGTGCCAACTCCATTCTCCGTCATCCCTCCCCACACTGTTCCAGAGAATCCCAGGCGGGCTCAGGCACTCTCCCTGGGTCGACCGACCACCTTTCTATCTCGTCCCATGCTGTCACCTCCTCCAGATAGCGCTGCTCCTTATCACGCTGCTTGGTCCTTTGGTGGTGGGTGATTCTGTAACGATCGTCAGTGGAAGAAGGTGAGGACCAAAGCGCAGCGTGGTACTTCTTCAGGTTATTTATTGAAACTGAACACTATCAAACAAAGAAGCGAAAGCACAACCGAAACAGCTCTGTCAGGTGCAAAACACACTAAACAGAAAAATAATCACCCACAACTCAAGGGTGAAAACAGGCTGCCTAAGTATGGTTCTCAATCAGGGACAACGATTGACAGCTGCCTCTGATTGAGAACCATACCAGGCCAAACACAGAAATACCAAATCATAGAAAAAAGAACATAGACTACCCACCCAAATCACGCCCTGACCATACTAAAACAAAGACATAACAAAAGAACTAAGGTCAGAACGTGACAGATGGGCAAAAAAATAAACAGACATTGAATATCCCTTTGAGCATGGTGAAGTTATTAATTAAACGTTGGATGATGCATCAATACACACAGTCACTACAAAGATAAATGTGTCCTTCCTAATTTAGTTGCCAGAGAGGAAGGAAACCGCTCAGGGATTTCACCATGAGGCCATTGGGGACTTTAAAACAGTTAAGACTTTAATGGCTGTGATAGGAGAAAACTGAGGATAGTTCAGCATCATTGTAGTTACTCCACAAAACTAACCTAATTGACAGAGTGAAAAGAAAGAAGTCTATACAGAATACAAATATTCCAAAACATTCATCCTGTTTGCAACAAGGCATTAAAGTAATACCACAAAAAAATGCACCAAAGCAAACCACCTTTTGCCCTGAATACAAAGTGTTATATTTGAGGCAAATCCAATACTTCACATTACTGAGTACCAATCTCCATATTTTCAAACATAGTGGGGCTGCATCATGTTTTGTGTATGCTTCTAATCGTTAAGGACTTTTTTTCAGGAAAAAAAATAAATTGAATGGAGCTAAGCACAGGCAAAATCCGAAGGGAAAGCCTGGTTCAGTACTGCTTTCCACCAGACACTGGGAGATGAATTCCCCTTTCACCAGGACAATAACCTAAAACACAAGGCCAGATCTACACTAGAGTTTCTAACCAAAAAGACAGTGAATGTTTGTGAGTGGCCAAGTTACAATTTTGACTTAAATCTACTTGGAAATCTATGGCAAGACCTGAAAATGGTTTTCTAGCAATGATCAACAAGCAATTTGACAGAGTTTGAATAATTTTTTAAAGAATAATGGGCAAATGTTGCACAATCCCAGTGTGTAAAGCCAAGGTGTGTGGGATAAGTCAAGGGGTATGAATACTTTCTGAAAGCACTGGAGGCATTTTTACAAGATATACTAAGTATGGTATGTACAGCAGTAGATACAGTGCATGGGGAAAGTATTCAGAGCCCTTCCCTTCTACACATTTTGTTACGTTACTGCCTTATTCTAAAATTGATTAAATAAAATTGCAAGCAGGCTGCCAAATTCCTCATCAATCTACACACAATACCCCCTAATGACAACGTGAAAACAGGTTTTTAGAAATTGTTGCAAATGTATCAAATAAAAAACAGAAATAACTTATTTACATAAGTATTAAGACCCTTTGCTATTAGACTCGAAATTGAGCTCAGGTGCATCCTGTTTCCATTGATCATTCTTGAGATGTTTCTACAACTTGATTGGAGTCCACCTATGGTAAATTCAATTGATTGGACATAATTTGCAAAGGCACACACCTGCCTATATAAGGTCCCACAGTTGACAGTGCACGTCAGAGTAAAAACCAAGCCATGAGGTTGAAGGAATTGTCCGTAGAGCTCCAAAACAGGATTGTGTCGAGGCCCCAGATCTGGGGAAGGGTACCAAAACATTTCGGCAGCATTGAAAGTCCCCAAGAACACAATGGCCTCCATCGTTCTTAAACGGAAGAAGTTTGGAACTTCTTCCTAGAGCTGGCCTCCCGGCCAAACTGAGCCGTCAGGGGAGAAGGGCCTTGGTCAGGGAGTTCATCTGTGGATATGGGAGAATCTTGCAGAAGGACAACCATCTCTGCAGCACTCCACCAATCAGACCTTTATGGTAGAGTGGCCAGATGGTGGCCACTCCTCAGTAAAAGGCACACGACAGCCCGCTTGGAGTTTGCCAAAAGGCACCTAAAGGACTCTCAGACGATGAGAAACAAGATTCGCTGAACCAAGATTGAACTTTTTGGCCTGAATGCCAAGTGAAGCATGGTGGTGGCATTCAGTGAAGCATGGTGGTGGCAGCATCATGCTGTGGGGATGTTATTCAGCGGCAGGGACTGGGAGACTAGTCAAGATCGAGGGAAAGATGAACGGAGCAAAGTATAGAGAGATCCTTGATGAAAACCTGCTTGAGAGGATCTGCAGAGAAGAATGGGAGAAACTCCCCAAATACAGGTGTGCCAAGCTTGAAGCGTCATACCCAAGAAGACTCGAAGCTGTAAATCGAAGAAGTCAAGGTGTCTGAATACTTTCCTAATGCACTGTACATTACAGTGAGCTATGCCAATAATCCAAGGTATAAATAAATATGCAGTGTGTAAACAGTGTACAGTAGTAGAAGTATTAGAATGAGCTATATCAAGAATACAGTATTTAAATTCACAGTACAAAATCCCATGTCAAAATTGATAGAACTGCAGGAAATTAGCTTCCGGATCAGAGTCCGGAATATAAAAATACTGTATATGTATTCGAATAGTGTGTATAAACAGTATGAATAGTGTCTGAATTGAAAAGATGTGTACTTGGTCGGTGGTGAAGAAAGTTTTCACACACTTTGCAAAGGCCCAATCATGTACCATACACTTCAGTGACTAAACATGGGTTGCATCCTAAATGACACCCTATTCCCTATATAGTACACTACTTTTGACCAGAGCCCTATGGCAATAGAATGCCATTGGGGACAAGTCATTTTCAGCCATCCTTTATAGTCATCGTTTTTGCAAGACATTTCAGCATGTGAATGTGAAAGGAATCCAGACTTCCAGATGCAAAATGGAATTAGAGACATTAGGAACGATTCAGGCTTCGGAATTGTCGTCTTTCCTACACACACCTTCACTACGCACTTCTCAGTATTTGGTATTCAGACTTAACTTATTCAGTCTTCTAACACCCTCTGCAGGTGTGCTTATCTTCCGCGCTCTGAATACATTTCATTCAAATGCTGAAAACCCTCCCACTTGCTGGCCAACAGATTTTCTTGTGGAGTTTTTATTCGATAGAGTTTTCAGTAAATGTATCTTAAACCATCCCTTTAAATACAGTGTACTATACCTTCAATTAGAATTCTGTCTACAGACTCACTAGAATATATGAAGATAACAGGTTCAGAATATTAGGGATCAATGAAAGAAAGTAATCTAAATATATGCATATTAGTCTCCATTTCATTACTCCTGTAGATTATTTAGGTTCAGTAAAGTATTTATAAATCCTAAAAAAACTGGTTTGGAGAGCCTTTACACGCGAAAGTAAACAGGGGTTTGACACATTCAGTTCTTCAACCCATGGTCATGTTGGAAGATTAGTGTACTTAGAATTATAATAGGGAGAACAGTGTGCAATAGTAGGCTATACCCTCTATTTCCTGCCCTAACCATGGGACCGTGTGATGATACGGCCATTTATTGCGCCATGCGTCATGTTAAAACTCTTAAGGATGGGTCTGTGCTCCATTCCATAATGATGTAATTAGCCTACATGTCTTTTCCCTGTATATTATCAACTGTTACTAATGATCCTCAGCAACTACAAGTCCGTGACAGCGTTTACAATGGAAGCAAATGAAGGTAAACAAAACAATGTCACCAAATGGAATGATAATGTAGCCTATACCAACTGAAGGGAACTAACAATAAACTGGCAGTTGAGTATGTGAGATTATTAGGCCTACTGACAATACTGATAGTGACTAATATTTAACATGATAGAAATAGGAAACAAAGAAAGGTGGGGTAGCCTATAAATAAGATATTCGAGAGTGCCCATTCCTGCAAGTTGAAAGGCTGTACAATTTCAATTCTGCATAATAGCACAGCATTTCATAAACTTTACTGTGGGAAAGTTGATATGTTGATATGCTTCAGTATGCTGCCATGTGGCTGGTTTCACATTTGTCTCCAGCGATTATAAGGTAAAATAGATCTACAGCAAGTGTAATTTATAATTACAATTCCCTTATCCAAACGGATTACTAATTTACCTTGCTCTTATCAATAGCGCTTATCAAGTTGTAAATTACAGTACATAGAAATGGTTTTATTTCTATCTAAAAAAATAAATTAAGTCGATGATTTTGCCACTTGGAACCGGTTGGTTATTCACCTTATTCACGGTTTCCTCGTGTTTAAAGGTGGTGAAATTATTAGGGAAGTAAGTCAAGGTGGCGTATCTGTAGACACACCTCCGCCACACCTTCATTTATTCGACCTCCACCCGAACGAATAGCGCATAAAAAGTGCATAAATGGAATTAGGTTCCATTTACTCTCGATTAATTCGGGTCGGAATCCGCTCCATAATGACTTGGTTAGCAGAACACACCTGCTCCAGCTCCAGCCTGTGTTGTCTGAATCCTGCTGTTACTCCATTACTAGATTACTGCTGAATGATAACAGGCATCTCTTAACCTGCTGGGAATGGGTAGCCAATGCTGCCCTGACACACACACACACACACACACACCACACACACACACACACACACAGGAATTTCAGATAGAGGAGGGGCTGCCCTGTCTTTACCCCTCCTGACCTCAACAGCAGTCAGTGTCAACTCATGAGTTCTCTGATGGGAGATGTGAGGGCGCCTTATCACGGTGCTCACCCGCACTTTCAAAACAGCCCTGACAATAGTTGATACTTGGGAAAAAAGGGGAGAGAGACAGGGGAAAATTCCAGCACTTTTCAAGTTTTCCACGATGTCCCTATATTAAATATTGAACATACATGCATATTTATCCTGCAGGCCCAGTCAGAAACAAGACGGCAGCCAGGATAATAAACAGTGCTGGGAAGGATTTTCACTGGTTTAATTGCCCAGAGTTAATCTCTGGCCTCTGTTATGGCTACGTGCGTGCATTACCTCTCTAATGGCTGCAACATTCACACCGCAAATATGAGTGTGGGGCATGTCCTGCAGGGTTGAGAGAGAGAGAGAGAGGGGGAGAGAGAAAGAGAGGGAACAGGTGAGAAAGAGAGATGGAGAGAAAGAGAGAACGAGAGAGAGAGAGAGAGAGAGAGAGAGAGAGAGGGGAGTGCCTTAAAGTTCTGGATATTTGTCTAATTTCTGGGAATGCCGAGGGCTATGTAATATCAGTTTAAACACCACTAAGTGTTAATGATGTTTAATCATTAAAAACATGAAGTGAGACCTATGACACAAGCAATTTCACACAAGTTTAAAGTGGAGGAAAATGCACCGCCAACACATCTCTGAATCATCATCTATATTCATCAAAATGCTTTAAAAGATTTAAAATTATGAATGATAACCCTCAGAATGGTAATAAGCGGATTGTTCTGTCACAGCTTCCCCTGTTTAAAAAATGTATCTGTGCCGCTGACCATAAAACTAAAAAGGCCATGCTTGAACTGAATAGATTAATTATCTTTGGCACATGCATCAACACACATATGAGCCATGAATATGCATCCATGTCTGGGCCAGAATATCTTCCTCTTTGATGAAAGGTTTGATGATTATGGAAGGGAATAGCTGACTAAATTCTTTCGTTTTTTCCCCCCAGACCTCTTTAAGTCTGCGTCTCAAAATGCCCCCTATTCCAATATAGTGCACTACTTTCGACCAGGGCTAGTGCACTAAATAGGACATGGGTTCTCAAACTTTCTGGGGCCTTGGAACCCCTTTTATGAAAGCAAAATCATCAGGGACAACTTCGTAATCAGAACACAACTAAAAATAGCATGCAAGGAGTTTTACTATGACTACAGCAGCGCATGGCGGGACGAACCACGTTTCGGACCCTGGGAAGGAACATTTTAAAGGCAGCTTCTTGGCATCAGAGAGAAAACATTTCAGTTTAAGCTAATTTCCAACAATTCTACACATTTTGTCATGGGGCAGAGCTATTTTTTGTTGTTGCAGCTTTACAGCTAATATCCTGCAGATCTACACATTTTTACCATGACACAGGAAGAAAACATTAAAAGCTTAAATTACAGTGCATTTATGTAAAAAAATATATGTATTTAATTTGCGGAATACAAGAAGTATGGAGTTGAAAAATGTGGAGTGCTGTGGATACCAATATCCCTGTGAGCCTCCCAGGCCCATGTTACCCAGGGTTAAGAACATAAATGATAGATTAATAATATTACTGTGCATTGTATTACACCATCTAACCTTATTTATTCCATGGATCCCTTGGCCAAAATTGGTTTAATCTGTTGTTGTTAGTAACATTCATTATTAGATTTTTTTAATTGATGAGATCTGGCTGCCGATCCCCTGCAATCTTCAAAAAAACAACAGGACTTTAAAATGAATATGAAAAGTGTATACTAAAATATTAAAATACGACATGTCATGTCTCAAAATCGATACCTATCTTACCTCTAAAATGTTTTATGTCCTGCGGATTCAAGAAGAAAGATGACGCGTTCAATGGGAAAGTGAGCCTGTCAGGTAGCCAGTAGCCCATAATCCAGCCTAGTTGACGCAATGCAATTTTCCTGATTTTTGATCACTTTTTTTTCACTGGCCTCCATTGATTTAGTCACCCTAATTCTGGCCATCCTAAAGGGTAAAAACTAGAATAATTGCTGAAGGATTATGATAGAGACATGGGGTTTAGACCATTGGTTTTCTTAGAGGATTATCTACACAAATAACATATGATTTTACACATTGGTCAAAATATTTGTTTTTGATTGGACACCCTACTGTAGGAACATGAGGAGGGATTGGAGATGCTCCTGGTCCTAGGCTGTGTGATGTGACTGGTGTAGAGATGAGGACACACACTCATGTCTTTTTATGAGCGGCACCAGGCAGTCAGGTCAGCATCATCAGGGTGACTCACAGGTCTCTGTCACGTTGGCCAGGGCTTTATGGGGCCTGCCAGACATGGAGAGTTAGTTCTGGGATCCAGGGATTCTCTTCCTCTGGGTCGTTGTAGCACCCCCCCCCCCCTCCTCGCTTCTGGAGCCTGATTGCTCCACAGAATGAACGGCCGGCCCTCTCTGACA
Organism: Oncorhynchus mykiss; assembly: GCF_057628025.1. NCBI lineage: Eukaryota > Metazoa > Chordata > Actinopteri > Salmoniformes > Salmonidae > Oncorhynchus > Oncorhynchus mykiss. Next base: position 51,018,213 of record NC_143033.1, read on the forward strand.
GTGGGGCTGCAGATAATGTCCTCTCTTCATCAACTGGGCCAGACCTTCTGAGGAACAGCAGCCTGCCTTAGCACACCCTCGCCTGGAACAGTCAGTGTGATGTCACTACTGTGAAACGATCGCAGAGACGAGCGTCCGTTGACCCACGTTGCGTCAACTGGTGGGATGTTTGGCTGAATGGGCTGGAGACTCAAGGCCCTCAATGAAGTGCCACTCTCACTTTATCAATAAGGAGGGAGGGAGAGGCAGAGAAGGAGAAGGAGAGAGAGCACAGAAAGAAAGAAAGAAATAAAGAAAGAAAGAAAGACAGACAGAAAGAAAGAAAGAAACGGAGAGAGAACGTGATTAAGAGCAATAGAGTCAGAGAACTAGAGAGAGAGACAGACAGACATATTCTGTAACAATCGGAGTGATGTCATCACCGCAAGACAATGCCAGTGGAGACTGACCCTGTGGACCCTGTGGAGCCCACTGGTGGGCTGACTGGCTAAATGGGAAGCAGGCTCCATGTCCTGAATGGTCACAATCATGTGGCAGAGTGTCTCTCTGCCTCTCCGTCTTTCTGTTTTTTGGCTCTCTCTCTGTCTCTCTGCAGACAGCTGCAACAGGGATGCAGGACCAGAAAAGTGAAAGTTTCCGTGACAGCTGCTTGAGTTCCCGCTCACGTCCTCCCAGGACGGATTTGGGTGGGTTAGACCGTAAGTTTGCTAAATGATGCCCTGAAGGACCATAAGATTGCAGCAACAGCACACCAAAGCAGTGAATAAAGCAGCCTCATCTCCCTTGGTCTGTAACACAGAGTCAGGGACGTTTTCACTTTGTCACATGTGGAAGGGTATAGCAGGGTAGTGAAGGACAATGCTGGCATCTATTGTTTGACTGTAGTTGTGAACAACATAACTACAATATTCACGATGTAATTCATCCACAACTGCCCCCAAAATATTGTAGTATAGAAGATTTCACCACAGAATACTATTGTTTGTGAAAGTTGTAGTCAGGACTGATTCCAGTGACAACCCCATCAGTGAGTGTATTGTTTGCGGGTAACTCTTGTAGGCCAACAATAGAGATAATGCATGTGAAAGATTGCCTGCTGCTGAAGTTTTCAACACCATTATTTAACTCCAAAGGAAATAAAACTGAATGATAGTGGTAATGACAAGGGTGATAATGTTTAATAACATAACAGTTATCATTCCTCCATCATGCTTGGCTGGCTAGATCAGCAGTCATGCATCTCACTCTCCAACTTTAAGCACAAGTGTCACGTTATTGACATCATTTATATAAATAAAGAGGCCTGTGGCTCCTGACTGATATTACAGCCGCCCATCCTTCTAATCTTCCATTATCATTCCACCTTTCTGCTGCATTATTAATAGGATACCATCACTGTAGGCAAAGAAAAGAAAAGAAGATTTGATTTGAAGAGAGCGAGAGAGAGAGAGAGAGTGAGAGAGAGAGAGAGTGGGAGAGAAACAGGGAGAGAGGAGGAGACAAAGATAAACAGAGATGGAGAGAGAGCGAGGGGAGGGGAGGGTGACATGGGAGACGATCAGGTTGGGCTCTGAACAAATTATTAAAAAGAGACGACACCGTCAGCTCATCAATTGTTCCAAATTAGCGGAGGTTTTGTTTAACATCTGCTTAAACTATTTTGACAATGGGAAAATGTACATTCCCAACCGTCTTCCGTACGTTGCACGAGCCCCACCACCAAGTGTAAGCAAGCTTGAGGAATCACGCCTCTACCCAAGTCGGGGCTGAATATTCATTGTCCTGCATTTGCATATCCCGCAGATGGCCAAAACAGATGCTCGTTACGGCAAGTGTCAATTTTCAAGAATTTGCTTTCATGACAGAAAAATAAAGTAACATGGAGGATGGAGTAGCTCCACTATCTCTCCTGGCAGCAGCAGTGTTGTTTTGGGATACGGAACGCACTGGAGCCAGAGACAGCTGTCACAGAAGAGACACTAAGGGGTTAAAACACTGGGGGGAGTGTTTGTGTATGTATGTGCACGTCCATTAGTGCCTGTGCATTAGTGTTTGTGTGTGTGTGCAGGTAGGATGCTGAGACTTCATATTCAAAACACTTTTAACTGAAGGCTCTTAGTGAAGTGCCACTCTCACTTTATCCACTGTATCGAGACACAAGGAGAAGGAGAGGGAGAGAGATAGAACGAGATACAGATAAGCAGAGAAAGAGATGCCTGTGAAAGTACCTTCATCTCTTACAGAAGGTACTACCAACCTAGGAGACTGCAGTGGAAATGGAAATATTATTTAAAAGCAACTGATTTTGGTACAGTTCCATCACCTACAAAGTCCCAAGCCTTGTATGTTCTTCAAACCAAATGTGCTGATGGAATCAATTTAATGCTTGGACAGAGGGTAAATATATATTTATTTTTCATTTGATATCCCATGATATTGCTTGGCTTTGTAACATTCTCAACACAGTTAAGGAATTTTCTTGGTATTTCATTACTTTAATATAGCATTTCCTGAAAGTTCAAACATGGTTACGTTTAATTTAAAATGTTGGTAATGTTCTAGGAACGTTCTTCAATTGGTTTGACATTGGGAATATTCTCAAATAGTTCAGAAAACAATTTTCTTCTGTGGGAATTTCAGTACTTCATCATAATATTTTTTACAGGTTTCCTCAAAGTTCTATTTAAAGTCATGTTCTCAAATTGTTCTGAGAATGTTAAAAACGTCTTAGGGCTGCAATCCCATTAACAGCTAGTGAAAGTGCAGGGCGCCAAATTCAAAACAACAAAAATCTCATAATTAAAATTCCTCAAGCATACATGTATTTTACACCATTTTAAAGATAACATTCTCATTAATCCAGCCACAGTGTCTGATTTCAAAAAGGCTTTACACCGAAAGCACCACAAACGATTATGTTAGGTCACCACCAAGCCACAGAAAAACACAGCCATTTTTCCAGCCAAAGATAGGAGTCACAAAAGCACAAATAGAGATAAAATGAATCACTAACCTTTGATGATCTTCATCAGATGACACTCATAAGACTTCATGTTACACAATACATGTACGTTTTGTTTGATAAAGTTGATATTTATATAAAAAAATCTGAGTTTACATTGTCACATTACGTTTAGTAGTTCCAAAAACATCCAGTGGTTTTGCATAGCCACATCAGTTTATAAAAATACTAATCATAAATGTTGATGAAAATACAAGTGTTAAACATGGATTTATAGATACACTTCTCCTTAATAAAACTTCCCTGAAAACGTTCAAGAAACCAAAATAAGACATTCTCAGAATCTCCCTGCAACCTAAAAATAAATGTTCCATGAACATGCAAAATGTTCAATTCTGTTCTCAGAATATTAAACATATGTTCAGTTTAACCGGCCAAGAAATGTATGGCTTCGTTTCCACAACCAAAACTGAAAACATACGTTCCCACAACATCCAAGAAACCAAATCTGCTAGCTGGGAAACCACTGCAATGTAAGGGATGATTGTAATCGGTGGCTAAGTGTTTTCAGGATTTGCATCCAAATGGCACTCTATTCCCTATATAGTGCACTACTTTTGACCAAGGCCCGCATACGGTTCTGGTCAAAAGTGCATTGTGTAGGGAATAGGGTGCCATTTGGTACACAGCCTTGGACTACCTCCTATGCCTCGTAACACTGCTGCAGTGCCTAACAATATAACTGGCTCTCGCTGTGATACTGTATTCTCCCCAGTCTCTTTGTGCTGTGTGCACACAAATTAAAGTGCTGCCTCCAGAACAATTCATTTGCCGTTCCTGCAGTATTTCATCTCCAGGACTGCTGCACTGGCCACAACAGGTGGCTCTTACTCTCACTCGCTTTCTCTCTGCTTGTGTCTCAAATGGCACCCTATTCCCTTTATAGTGCATTATAACCAGAGCCCTATATGGTGATTCTACAGAAGTGGTGTAAATCGCTGTCCCACATCGAAATAACAATTGAAAAAAACAGTTACCTCTTCAAACTTAGGACATTTAATTACATCATAATTTACTCTAATTAGCAAACATGTTGGTTAGTTAATACAGTACAAAGTCATTGTTAATACGAAAGTCGTATTCCTGGTCGTAATGCTGGTAAGTTACCGCCGCTCTGATATCCAAAAGTTATTTACAGCTGTATGTAATAACACCCCAAAAACTCTGGGCTAATAATGTAAGAAATGACACACAAAAAAAATGTAATACTGCAAAGTTGCTTAGGAGCTATAAGCAATATCTGTCGGCGCCAACTAAATGGCACATTTACACCTCCCCCTGCCCCTCCAACCTAAACAGGCCAACAATCAGCATTTTATAAGACAATATAATTGGTACTAAGATAATAATAGTAATACAATAAATTAAAATAACACTACTACTAATAAAAACACAAAATAAACAGGGTATACTTTGTTTGGCATTGTCTTGGGCTGTGGACATGTACAGTGCATTCGGAAAGTATTTAGTCCCCTTGACTTTTTCCACATTTTGTTACGTTACAGCCTTATTCTAAAATGGATACAAAAAATGTGTCCTCATCAATCTACACACAATACCCCATAATGACAAAGCGAAAACAGCTTTTTAGAAATTTTTGCAAATGTATTAAAAATAAAATACAGAAATACCTTATTTACATAATTAATCAGACCCTTTGAGACTTGAAATTGAGCTCTGGTCCATCCTTTTTCCATTGATCATCCTTGAGATGTTTCTACAACTTGACTGTGGTAAATTAAATTGATTGGACATGATTTGGAAAGGCACACACCTGTCTGTATAAGGTCCCACAGTTGACAGTGCATGTCAGAGCAAAGACCAAGCCATGAGGTCGAAGAAATTGTCCGTAGAGCACCAAGACAGGATTGTGTCGAGGCACAGATCTGGTGAAGGGTACCAAAAAATGTCTGCAGGTTTGAAGGTCCCCAAGAAAACAGTGGCCTCCATCATTCTTAAACGGGAGAAATTTGGAACCACCAAGACTCTTCCTAGAGCTGGTTGGCTAGCCAAACTGAGCAATCGGGGGAGAAGGGCCTTGGTCAGTGTGGTGACCAAGAACCTGGTGGTCACTGACAGAGCTCCAGAGTTCCTCTGTGGAGATGGGAGAACCTTCCAGAAGGATAATCATCTCTTCATCACTTTATGGTAAAGTGGCCAGGATTGAAGGAAAGATGAACAGAGCAAAGTACAGAGAGATCATTGATGAAAACCTGCTCCAGAGCGCTCAGGACCTCAGACTGGGGCAAAAATTCACCTTCCAACAGGACAACAACCCTAAGCACACAGCCAAGAACGCAGGAGTGGCTTCAGGACAAGTCTCTGAATGTCCTTGAGTGTCCCAGTCAGAGCCCGACTGAAACCCGATCAAACATCTCTAGAGAGACCTGAAAATAGCTGTGCAGCAACACTCCCCATCCAACCTGACAGAGCTTGAGAGGATCTGCAGAGAAGAATGGGATAAACTCCCCAAATACAGGTGTGTCAAGCTTGTAGCGTCATACCCAAGAAGACTCTAGACTTTAATTGCTGCCAAAGGTGCTTCAACAAAGTACTGAGTAAAGGGTCTGAATACTTATGTAAATGTGATATTTCAGACATTTGTGAAAATGTCTAAAAACAGTTTTTGCTTTGTCAATATGGGTTATTGTGTGTAGATTGATGGGGGGAAAAACTACTTTTTCAAATTTGGAATAAGGCTGTAATGTAACAAATTGTTGAAATGGTCAATGGGTCTGAATACTTTCCAAATGCTCTGTATCTGAAGTGCTGTTGTTTTAATTTATGTAATTCTTTCTTGTTTGTTATATGGTATCACATACGCGTGGTGTTGGCATCCTGGCATCCCAATCTGCATTGCGTTTTCACTGTCTTTGCGTGCACACACACTCATGAATACACACACTTACACTCCTAGACTCACATACACAAGCCCATACCCACACACAAGCATCCACACATCCCTGGAACACACACACACACACACACACACACACACACACACACACACACACACACACACACACACACTCATCTATTGAAAAACATGTAAAAATATTATTTTATGAGATAATATATCTTTTTTCTTGTTTACCCCATTGTATCTCAAATATAGTAATTTGGTTTCTTATTCTATGAGTTGTAATTTCCATACTACAGATTTAATACATTTTGTATTTCCAATTGCTTATAAGTGAGTGCTGTCAAAACCGTGACTTTCCTGTCTTTTATATATACTGTTTTTCCATACTCTGGGGTTGGAACAATACTGTGAAATTGTGATAATTATGATAATGCCTTTTCAGTGTCAGAACTTTTGAAAAGACCGCCTGAAATTTCAGGCATTTTTTGGAGGTATGGAGTTTTGGGCTGCCTGGTGATGTCACCAGGGGGTAAATTAGTTAATAGACCAATAAGAGAGAGTTCCAAACCTCTGCTAGTTTTCAGTTTTTCCCTCCCCACTAAGAGCACACCTAGACAGTCCTAGCAAAATTCTTGTTTGAGAAATGGCTCTTTCGTAAGGAGCTATTTTTGTTTCTTTTTGACTTTTTTAATTGAAAACAATCACAGTAAGGGACTTCATTGTTGGTCAGAAATGATTTGATATTGAGATAAAAATGGCTGCATTGGACCTTTAAGTGCTGTAATTCTCCGAATTCTGAAGAGGTCCTTGAGTTCATGAGGGGTTCTCCCCAGGATTACGTGTTCTGGATTTAGAGAAAGTGAGCATTCAATCATATCATCCAATACTTTGTATACTTCGTTCTGGAAATTATTGAGGACTGAGCAAGAATATTGTATGTGGGTGTGGTTAGTTCTGCTCTCCCCACAGTTATACCAGCAACTTAGTGTGATGTCATGGATGTACTTTTCGATTCTGAACTAAGCAAAAAAATAAATATCCTCTCACTGTCAACTGTGTTTATTTTCAGCAAACTTAACATGTGTAAATATTTGTATGAACATGACAAGATTCACCAAATGAGACATAAACGGAACAAGTTCCACAGACATGTGACTAACAGAAATTGAATAATGTGACTCTGAACAAAGGGAAGGGGGGGGGCTCAAAATCTAAAGTAACAGTCAGTATCTGGTGTTGCCACCAGCTGCATTAACTTCTTATGGCTGGGGCAGTATTGAGTAGCTTGGATGAATAAGGTACCCAGAGGTGCCCAGAGTAAACTGCCTGCTCCTCAGTCACAGATGCTAATATGCATATTATTAGTATATTTGGATAGAAAACACTCTGACGCTTCTAAAACTGTTTTAATGATGTCTGTGAATATAACAGAACTCATATGGCAGGCAAAAACATGAGAAAAAATCCAACCAGGAAGTGGGAAATCTGAGGTTGGTCGATTTTCAACTCAGCCCCTATTGAAGATACAGTGGGATATTGGTCATGTTGCACTTCCTAAGGCTTCCACTAGATGTCAACCATATTTAGAAACTTGTTTGAGGCTTCTACTGTGAAGGGGAGCTGAATGAGAGAGGAATGAGTCAGTGGTCTGTCAGCATCCACGAGCTGGTCACGCGCATTCACATGAGAGGTAACTCCCGTTCCATTTGCTTTTCTGAAGACATAGGAATTCTCCGGTTGGAACATTATTGAAGATTTATGTTAAAAACATCCTAAAGGTTGATTCTATACATCGTTTGACATGTTTCTACGAACTGTAACATAACTTTTTTGACATTTCGTCTGCAACTAGTGAACGCGCTCCGTGAGTTTTGATTTGTTTACAAAATGTGCTAACATAAGTAGCTATGATGGACATTATCGAACAAATCAAACATTTATTGTGAAACTGGGATTCCTGGGAGTGCATTCTGAGGAAGATCATCAAAGGTAAGTGAATATTTATAATGCTATTTCTGACTTCTGTTGACTGCACAATATGGCAGATATATTTTTGGCTTGTAGGGTCTCTGAGCGCCATACTCAGATTATTGCATGGTTTTTCCGTAAAGCTTTTTTTAAATCTGACACGGTTGCATTAAGGAGAAGTTTATCTATATTTCCATGTATAACACTTGTATTTTCATCAACATTTATAATGAGTATTTCTGTAAATTAATGTGGCTCTCTGCAAAATCACTGGATGTTTTTGGAACTACTGAACATAATGCGCCAATGTATACTGAGATTGTGTTATATAAATATGAACTTTATCAAACAAAACATACATGTATTGTGTAACATGAAGTCCTATGAGTGTCATTTGATGAAGATCATCAAAGGTTAGTGATTAATTCTATCTCTATTTCTGATTTTTGCGACTCCACTCTTTGGCTGGAAAAATGGCTGTGTTTTCCTGTGACTTGGCTCTGACCTAACATAATCGTTTGTGGTGCTTTCGCTGTAAAGCCTTTTTGAAATCTGACACTGTGGTGGGATTAACAACAAGATCACTTTTAAAATGGTATAAGATACTTGTATGTTTGAGGAATATTTATTATGAGATTTCTGTGTTTTTGAATTTGGCGCCCTGCACTTTCACTGGCTGTTGTTGATCCCATTAACGCGATTTCAGCCCTAAGAAGTTTTTAGGTACTGCAGTGCATCTCCTCCTCATGGACTGCACCAGATTTGTCAGTTCTTGCTGTGAGATGTTACCCCACTCTTCCAACAAGGCACCTGCGAGTTCCCGGACATTTCTGGGTGGAATGGCCCTAGCATTCAACAGGTCCCAGACGTGCTCAATGGGATTGAGATCCGGGCTCTTCGCTGGCCATGGCAGAACTCTGACATTGTTGTCTTGCAGGAAGTCAAGCACAGATTGAGCAGTATGGCTGGTGGCATTGTCATGCTGGAGGGTCATGTGAGGATGAGCCTGCCGGAAGGGTACCACAAGAAGGAGAAGGATGTCTTCCCTGTAACGCACAGCGTTGAGATTGCCTGCATTGACAACAAGCTCAGTCCGATGATGTTGTGACACACTGCCCCAGACCATGACAGACCCTCCACCTCCAAATCGATCGCACTCCATACTACAGGCCTCAGTGTAACGCTCATTCCTTCGACAATAAACGCACATTTGACCATCATCCCTGGTGAGACGAAACTGCGACTCGTCAGTGAAGAGCACTTTTTGCCAGTCCTGTCTGTTCCAGCGACGGTGGGTTTGTGCCCATAGACGATGTTGTTGCAGGTGATGTCTGGTGAGGACCTGCCTTACAACAGGCCTACAAACCCTCAGTCCAGCCTCCCTCAGCCTATTGCGGACAGTCTGAGCACTGATGGAGGGATTGTGCATTCCTGGTGTAATTCAGGCAGTTGTTGTTGCCATCCTGTACCTGTCCCGCAGGTGTGATGTTCGGATGTACCGATCCTGTGCAGGGGTTGTTACACGTGGTCTGCTACTGCGAGGATGATCAGCTGTCCGTCTTGTCTCCCTGTAGCGCTGTCTTAGGTGTCTCACAGTATGGACATTGCAATTTATTGCCCTGGCCACATCTGCAGTCCTCATGCCTCCTTGTAGCATGCCTAAGGCACGTTCACGCAGATGAGCAGGGATCCCGGGCATCTTTCTTTTGGTGTTTTTCAGAGTCAGTAGAAAGGCCTCTTTAGTGTCCTACGTTTTTATAACTGTGACCTTAATTGCCGACCGTCTGTAAGCTGTTAGTATCTTAACAACTGTTCCACAGGTGCATGTTCATTAACTGTTTATGGTTAATTGAACAAGCATGGGAAACAGTGTTTAAACCCTTTGCAATGAAGATCTGTGAAGTTATTTGTATTTTTATGAATTATCTTTGAAAGACAGGGTCCTGAAAGAGTTTCTTTCTTTGCTGAGTTACTTACAAGAGTTGTGAAAAATCTTGACTGAATTTTCCAAGAAAATTCCCTCCGGAGTGCAGAGTTGTCTAGAGCTTGTGGACTAATTAAATTCCATCTTGAACTCGTCAATTCACTGGGTCTGGACCAATGTCCAAGTGTAAATGTTCATGACTTCAGACAAGACCTTAGTCTTTGGTTTAGAAATCATGGGCAACCCAATTTGAAGGAGAAGACATTGCTCTCTGATCATTGGCTGATCACTCCTTCCCAACCCATAGGATCCCCATCCAGTTGACTACTTTAAAATGGCGGACACCCTCAATGGCAATGTCTATACTAAAACAACTTACATTCATCTAGAGTCCTCTATATATGTCTATGATTGACACGGGGCACTGTAACGCCTGTTATTTAGCCAAAATAAAGATAGGAAAATTGACATCAAACAACATTATTAATTAGATGTATAAGTAATTCAATCAATCAACAAGTGTCAGATTCATATAATCATCATTTAACATTTGACACAACTATAGAGATTATATTTCTCTAAATTCAATTAATGTTTTTACTATTTTGTAAATTTTGTATGATAATAACATTTCAAAAATGTATCTGTAATAGAAGGTTAATCAATATGATCACTACTGTGCATGGTCCTCTCTTTACAGCATCTTTTACACGATGTTTCAGCAGTGACAAATGTAGCGCCCGGTAAGGAATTCAGGACAATATTTAAAATATGTAATACAAACAAAGTACGTGAATAGTAGTTCAATATATCTATCTGAAATACAGTATGTTGTAAGAGATGTGTGCTGAACATTTGGGAAAAATAGGATGCAAATTAGAATGAATTTCCAAGCAACAATTTGCTGTAGTTCCCTAAGGGGCTCTGGTCAAAAGTAGTGCACTAACACAACTTCTGTTAGCATTCTTCTTATCTAGTACAGTACCTATACTACTCTACAGGCACAACACAGTCAGGACCACCACACAGTGAGAGCTCATTTTAGAGCTGCTTTAATTAAACACCCTGATGTGTTGTTAACCCCTCTGGATGAATGCATACGCTTCTGTTTTAATTAGGCCAGACTAACACTATGAAGATGCATAGGGATGGCGGATACAGACGTTTTCGTGTTACTACCACAACAGGAGAGTGTTGTGTGTTGCTCTCCCATAATAAAACACACACACACACACACACACACACACACACACACACACACACACACACACACACACACACACACACTCTGTAATTTACTGTTCACACTGTTGCCCTGTTCACACTGACACACTGGTAAATACAGTAAGAAATTAGAAATCTTTTGATGCCAAGTTACACCTCTGTACACTACTGTAGACAAACAAACTTAGGAACCAAATGAGGTAAGTGGTGTCTAATTGTCACTAATGTTGTTCTCACCTCTCATCTACCATTATAGATTCCAACACACCTGAAGTATAATTCCAAATCACTTGTATAATTCTAAATCCCTTTTTTAAACCTTTATTTAACTAGGCAAGTCAGTTAAGAACACATTCTATTTACAATGACGGCCTACCATTGAGGGTTAAAGAGAAACCAAGATTACGGTGAATCGCTTGCTCATAGGCCATATGAAAACTGAATGGTATATGTTCTCTAACATTACCAAAGACACTGATCATTATTTGACATGTAATCCTGCAGTTGAATATGCAGACCCAATACAACCTGCAGATAACCAATTAATCACCTTGACACCAGATACTAACGACACCTGAGTGGCGCTGGAACAGTGTGGAGAGGCGTGCGGGTGGCCATTCCTGATTGCTTTTCTTCATAGACCTATATAAGCCCGGCGCAGCTTAAAAATGGATTAAAAATGTAACATGCAGCCTGAGGTCTGTCTACAGTCAGACACCCTTGTTATTATGACTCCACTGGAGGCATTACACGGCGTGTTACTCCATATGAATCACACATGTCTATTGTTATGAGTCGGACACGATACTCATAACTGTATGAGATTCATAGTAGTTTTCCCTGGTCATATGACTCGGTCGGGAAAAACTGCTCCTAATCATGATAGAGTCCAGTCTGAGAAGATTAAAGTCTCCCACACTGTAGTGTCAACAGCACATCTGGTGGTGCTCAGCTGTTCATCCCGACATGTCACTTCTAATACCTCACCTGGTCCATGACAATCAGCAGCAAATGACCTGGAAGGAACCGCGTGTCCCTGTGCATATGGACCTGGTCCCAAACTAATCAGATCAAATATAAGGCCTTGTCCCACACACACAAGACCTTCAAATGGACGAGGTGACCGCACAAGAGCAACATGACATTCTAAGCCAAATACTTCCTAAACTTTCTTCCTACAGTGTGACTCACCTGAAACCTTTTTAATGTTCTACTGCCCCACTTGAATAAATCCACATTTTGTGCCACCACCCTTTACCTGTGAACCAAGAGGAACTGGCTACAACTCACCAGTGGGTCTCAAACCACCATCTGGGGAATTTAATTCAGTACCTGAGGGCCAGGAGTTTTTCCTAACCATTTGACCTCACAGCACATTTGGTTCCTTGGAAGTTGCTAGCTAGGTTGGGTTAACTGTTGAACTACAAGCACAGAGAAGACACATGTAAATTCATTTTTTCTTAGGCATTAGTCATTTATTTTTTTATTTTACGTTCTCAGTGAGATTCAAATGATCTTCTGTTCTCTATTCATGGGATTAGTCCACTGTGCCACCATGATGGAGCTAGCATACCATGTTCTTTACGCATACAAAGTTGTTCATTTCAGTCTATTCAAACAGACCCCATTTCAAAGGAATAGAGGATAGAGAGAGAGTTTTGTTGATGCTGAGAATTGAATCACATTACAATCACCCTCATGCACTTCAGGAAATCAAAAATATCATGGATATATTGGAACTAGTGGACATATGGAGGCTAAAGATATACATGGTGGAGGCTCAATCAAGTTCGTTGTCTTGACTACTTAAAACTTATGTAATTCTTGCTGGCACCAAAAGTTTAAAAAGTGTTGATAGGTGACAGAATGCAGTCGGATCAAATAATTGGCATATACATTATTCTTACAGAATTTCCACGTAGGCCAGGATATTGAAAATGTAATCAAAGCATACTGGATGACAAGTTGTTTTTAACCACTGACTTTTTCCAACATAACATTGGTAAAGCAGATCCTCTTATTGTATGGGAAACATTTAAATGTGCCAAAAGCAATTTAGGTCAAAAGATTTCATATTAAGAAAGTACAAACTGTATTTTGAAAGAGGAATCAAAGTACTTTAAGAATGTTTTAGTTTCCTCCATCTCCACTAACCAAAGTTAATTATAAAGATGTTTTTTCTATTGATAATATAAAATTAAGAGCTGTACAGAAAGACTCATGTGATGGCCAAATTACAGAGGAGGAACTTCTTGATGCAATTAAAGTCCAGAAAATTCCAGGGCTGGATGGCATACGAGAAAAAGTATATCAACCCTTCTTTCGATGTACTCAGAGGACTATTATTAGCATGTTTTAACCAATCCTATAAAAATGGTAGATTATCAGATACTCAACCAAGTCTGATGCCACTGTTACTGAAACAGGACCCAGGTGGGAAATAGAAAGATCCAGTCTAATTAAAAAGGTATTGTCGGATTGCCATGGAAATTACTCCCAGGGACAGCTGAAATCAATCTTAAATGAATCATTCTTTATTATCAGCATGCTAGAGAGGTTCCAACAACCTCAATGCACCAAGTAGTACATGTCTGTCAGGAGCTATACAGGGGCAGTCACGTTAGTTATCTTATATACTGCTTACATAGGCATGGTTCATAGGGTTGGTTCCTGCATGTGACTGGCACCGTCTCCTATCTTAATTTGTAGAACATATTCTGGTTATTCTGCCAAAAGGTCTGAGGAGGGGTCATGACCATCTCCCCCTCATATCTCTACCTAGCACCTACAGGAATCAATTATTGATATTATTCATCCTAATCAGACAGGTATTTTACATGGCCTTTTGAGAAATTGAGGAAACCAGGCCTGGTATTCATAGCTGAGGCTTTTGATAAAGTAAGACTGGAATTTATATATAAATACCTAGAATATTTCAATTTTGGAGAATCTCTTATACAAAGGTTAAAGTTATGCATAATAACCCTAGGTGTAAAATAGTAAGTAATGGATACTTCTCAAAGTATTAAACTGTCAAGAGTTAAACAAGGTTGTCCTCTATTGGCATATCTATTTATTATGGCCATCGAAATGTTAGCTATTAAAATCAGATCCAACAATAATAATGAAGGGGCTGGAAATCCAGGGCTTAAAAACAATGGTGTCATTGTACGCAGATGATTCATGTTTTCTTTTAAATCCACAATATGGGTCCCTCCATAGCCTCATAGAGGATCTAGATAATTTTTCTAACCACTCTGGATTACAACCAAATTCTGATAAGTGTACTTACTATATTACATATTGGACCACTAGAAATACAACTTTTACATTACCGTGTGGATTAACAATAAAATGGTCTAACAGAGAAGTGGACATACTTGGTATTCCTGTCCCAAAAGAAAGAAAATATCTCCCCACAATACATTTGAATAGAAAGTTAGAAAAAATAGATAAGCTCTTGCTACGATGTGAAGGGAAATACCGGTCTACCTGTGGAAAAATATCACCGTGATTAACTCGTTAGTCATATCCCAGTTTACCTATTTGCTCATGGCCCTGCATACACCTAACAACTTGTTTAAAAAAATTATATCAGCAAAAATATTAAATTTTATTTGGAATGGCAAGCCAGGCAAAATTAAATGGGCCTATTTATATATTGAGTATAAATTTGGAGGGCAGAAATGATTAAATATTAAAGCGTTAGACCTCTCACTAAAGGCTTCAGTCATACAAAAGCTATTGTCACGCCTGCTCCCGCTCCCCCTCCCTGGCGCTCGAAGGCACCAGGCTCCCCAGCATTATGCAGTCCTGCCACCATCATTACGCACACTGGACTCAGTGTCATTTCCTCCCCTATATCTGTCTGTTCCCAAGCTCTGTTCCCTGCTACAGGATTAATGTTAATTTGTCATTTTGTTACCTGGATCTAATGCTGTTCCTGCCTGCATGTCCAATCCACATTAAAAGTTCAACCCACCATACCTGGTTCTCTTCTCCAGTGTCAGTCCTCACAGCTATACTTAAATCCAAGCTGGTTCTCTAGCAAATGAGTAAGAATAGCTCACCCCGTGTTCAAGAATGTCCTTTTTCTCTGTAATCAGATTACAACCTCTCACTTTCGGTTATTTGAAAATGAAATAATCTATAAAATATTGCTATTTTTAAAACAAGCCATAGAAAGTGGGTTGCAATTTCAGTTTAATCCACCAGAAGAGAAAGAACAAATATTATGGTTAAACTCAAATATACTAATAAATAAAAAAAACAATTTTTGGATTATATATTTTTAAACAATATAATCTTTGTAAATTATTTCATAAATAGGACTGGTGGAGTTGTCACACATGCAGCTATCAAAAATATGTGGAAATGTCTGCTCTATCTGTCACACCCTGACCATAGTTTACTTTGTATGTTTCTATGTTTTGGTTGGTCAGGGTGTGATCTGAGTGGGCATTCTATGTTACATGTCTAGTTTGTCCAGTTCTATGTTCGGCCTGATATGGTTCTCAATCAGAGGCAGGTGTTCGTCATTGTCTCTGATTGGGAACCATATTTAGGTAGCCTGGGTTTCACTGTGTGTTTGTGGGTGATTGTTCCTGTCTATGTGTTTTCACCAGATAGGGCTGTTTAGGTTTTCGTTACGTTCATCACGTTCTTTATTTTGTAGTGTTTGTATTGATTCGTGTTTTACATTTGTTCATTAAAACATGGATCGCAATCTACACGCTGCATTTTGGTCCGACTCTCCTTCACATACAGAAAACCATTACAGAATCACCCACCACCAACGGACCAAGCAGCGTGTCAACAGGCAGCAACAGCAGCGTAAAGAGGAATGGACATGGGAGGACATTATGGACAGCAGGAGTATGGACTATACTACTTGGGAGGAGATTGACAGGTGGGCGGCCGACCCAGGGAGAGTGCCGGAGCCCGCCTGGGATTCGTTGGAGCAGTGCGAGGAAGGTTATCGTAGAATGGAGGCGGTGAAAGCAGAGAGGCGCTGGTATGAGAAGGCAGCACGGCGATGCGGATGGAAGCCTGAGAGGCAGCCCCAAAAATTTATTGGGGGGGGGGGGGGGGGGCTAACAGGGAGTATGGCTACGCCAGGTAGCAGACCTGAGCCTTCTCCCCCTGTTTATCGTGAGGAGCCAAGGAGGAGACCAGAACCAGAGCCGGTGTTGGAGGTGAGCGAAGCAGAGGCTGTGAAGGAGTTAATGGGGAAATTGGAGGAGAGAGTAATGAGGGAGTTGCTGTGTTGGTGTTTTAAACATGGAATTCGCCCGACGGAGCGTGTCGGGGATTTGATGGCACCTGGGTCAGCGCTCCATACTCGTTCTGAGGTGCGTGTTAGTCGGCTGGTGAAGATGGTGCCAGTCTCACGCACCAGGCCTCCTGTGCACCTTCCTAGCCTTGCACGTCCTGTGCCAGCACCGCTCTCAAGATCTCCAGTACGCCTTCACGGTCTAACCCATCCTGTGCCACCTCCACACCCCAGCCCTCCGGTAGCAGCTCCCCGCACCAGGCTTCCTGTGCGTGTCCTCGGCTCAGTACCACCAGTGCCAGCACCACGCATCAGGCCTACAGTGCGCCTCGCCTGTCCAGCGCTGCCAGAGCTTTCCTCCTCTCCAGCGCTGTCGGAGTCTCCCGCCTGTTTAGCGCTGCCAGAGCTTTCCGCCTCTACAGCGCTGTCGGAGTCTCCCGCCTGTTTAGCGCTGTTAGAGCTTTCCGCCTCTACAGCGCTGCCGGAGTCTCCCGCCTGTTCGGAACTGCCAGTCTGCAAGGAGCTGCCAGTCTGCAAGGAGCTGCCAGTCTGCAAGGAGCTGCCAGTCTGCATAGAGCTGCCAGTCTGCAAGGAGCTGCCAGTCTGCAAGGAGCTGCCAGTCTGCAAGGAGCCGCCAAAGCTGCCAGTTTGCAAGGAGCCGCCAGAGCTGCCAGTCTGCAAGGAGCCGCCAGAGCTGCCAGTTAGCATGGAGCCGCCAGAGCTGCCAGTTAGCATGGAGCAGCCAGAGCTGCCAGTTAGCATGTAGCAGCCAGGGCCGCCAGTCAGCATGGAGCAGCCAGGGCCGCCAGTCAGCATGGAGCAGCCAGGGCCGCCAGTCAGCATGGAGCAGCCAGGGCCGCCAGTCAGCATGGAGCAGCCAGGGCCGCCAGTCAGCATGGAGCAGCCAGGGCCGCCAGTCAGCATGGGGCAGCCAGTCAGCATGGAGCAGCCAGAGCTGCCAGTCGACCAGACTCTTCCAGAGCTGCCAGTCGACCAGACTCTTCCAGAGCTGCCAGTCGACCAGACTCTTCCAGAGCTGCCAGTCGACCAGACTCTTCCAGAGCTGCCAGTCGACCAGACTCTTCCAGAGCTGCCAGTCGACCAGACTCTTCCAGATCTGCCAGTCGACCAGACTCTTCCAGATCTGCCAGTCGACCAGACTCTTCCAGATCTGCCAGTCGACCAGACTCTTCCAGATCTGCCAGTCGACCAGACTCTTCCAGATCTGCCAGTCAGCCAGGATCTGCTAGATCCAACTACCTGCCTGGGCTTCCTCTCAGTGCTGAGCTTCCTCTCAGTGCTGAGCTACCCATCAGTCCCGAGCTACCTCTGTCCCGAGCTGCCCCTCTGTCCTGAGCGGTCATTAAGGAGGGTAACCTATCTAGGGACGCTAAGGAGGTGGACTAAAACTATTATGAAGTGGGGTCCACGTCCAGCGCCAGAGCCGCCACCGCGGACAGATGCCCACCCAGACCCTCCCCTATAGGTTCAGGTTTTGCAGCCGGAGTCCGCACCTTGGGGGGGGGGGGGGTACTGTCACACCCTGACCATAGTTTACTTTGTATGTTTCTATGTTTTGGTTGGTCAGGGTGTGATGAGTGGGCATTCTATGTTACATGTCTAGTTTGTCCAGTTCTATGTTCGGCCTGATATGGTTCTCAATCAGAGGCAGGTGTTCGTCATTGTCTCTGATTGGGAACCATATTTAGGTAGCCTGGGTTTCACTGTGTGTTTGTGGGTGATTGTTCCTGTCTATGTGTTTTCACCAGATAGGGCTGTTTAGGTTTTCGTTACGTTCATCACGTTCTTTATTTTGTAGTGTTTGTATTGATTCGTGTTTTACGTTTGTTCATTAAAACATGGATCGCAATCTACACGTTGCATTTTGGTCCGACTCTCCTTCACATACAGAAAACCATTACACTATCCAAAATAACAATCAACTAACTGCAGCATTACCACAAAAATAGAAGAGGCAAGTTAAAGGGCGAGAAAGTAAGGAACTTGTCTGTCGGCCCTGCAATAAAGACCAACATTTGTTAAATAAAATTGTGATAAATAAACAAAATATACCAGTTTCATTTAAGGACCAACATTTTTTACAGTTGTCCTATACAGATTGCTGTAATGGGTGTCGTCGTCTGAAGAGGAAGAATCGGACCAAAGCGCAGTGTGGTAAGTGTTCATGACTTGAACTGAACACTGGAACAAAATAACAAAGAGAATACATGAAACCGAAACAGTCCTGTCAGGTGCAGAAAACACTAAACAGAAAATAACTACCCACAAAACATAGGTGGGGAAAAAGCTACCTAGGTATGGTTCCCAATCAGAGACAACAATAGTCAGCTGTCCCTGATTGAGAACCATACCCGGCCAAAACAAAGAAATACAAAACATAGAAAAAGGATAATTGCAAAATAGATTTTTGATATACTGATTCCTTGGCGGATGGTTCATGAACTTATACACAAAAGGACACCGGATACAAAACTTTCAGTTTTTCAATTTAAATTATTATACAAAATCCTTGCAACTAATAGAATGTTATATAGCTATGCAACGAGACAGAATCATCAGATCATTTGTTTTTATACTGTCTATATGTATCTTGTTTTTGGTCACATGTTCAGGAATGGCTGAATTTCAACATTTACTGTACCTGGAGTTAACTTAGAAAATAGCACTACTGGGTGATCTGAAAAGTCATAGTCAATCGATCAATAATATGATACTCTTAGCAAAAATGTTTATCTTTAATTTACAATCTGTAGAAACTATGAGAATAGAACGGTTCAGAACTTTTGTGAAACAGCACAATTGAAAAATATATGGCAAATAGAAATCCAAACTGGATGGTGTTCAGAGATAGGTGGAAGGTGTTGAGGGGAGCTGAAGGATGTGACTAAAAACAAACAAAATATAACTAATGTAAAATATTCTGTGTCCGTAAAATGCATATAGTATGTATAAACTGGAATCAGAAGCCTAAGTGTTGTTGTCCATTAGTTTACTCCAATTAGGGGAGGGGTGGTAGGGATAGGGGAAACGAATATAGGAAAATATATACAAATATGTATATTTAAAATAATATATTTATTAACAAAATATATTTTGGGGATTGGAAATTATACAGACAATTACAGCGATAGAAGCCACAATCTATTTGCAATATTAAAGCTGATCCACCTGGCTAAAAAAAGAACGGAATTTACATGTTTTTAAATAACATGCTTAGAACGTTCTTTGAATGTTACTAATGTTTTCCTGTTGTTTTTACAGAACGTTTTCTTCATGTTCTGAGAACATGACTTTAAATAGAATCCTGAGGAAGCCTGCGGAAAAAGTCATGCTGAAGTACAGAAATTCCCACCTAAGAAACATATGGTTCACAGAACGTTATGTACTTGCTGGGTATCCTGCACTATTGTGTATGGAAAATAACCATATGACAACCACACTCTCACCAAGCTCTAAGAAACATATGGTTCTCAGAACTTTATGTGCTAGCTGGGCTGGTCTGTAAAAACTCTAGGCTCTAGTTGTAGCACAATTATCAGCAGTGCAGTACATGAACCAGTCTTGACACAATGTGTAAGGTGACAAGTGTCTTAATTTCCCCCAAAAAGTCAGGAAGCCACATTGCATCCCTCTGTAAATCACAGGCCCAGAAGTGGGAGAAACCAATTATGTGAACGAAAAAGCCTCCTCACTGGCACAAGAGAGGAAATACAAATCCTCCCTTCCATCACTCCCCTCCTCTGAGGACAATCCCATTTGGGAGGCATTATCTTAGTGTTTTGTCATTGATTTCTATGATTGAGCTGGCCCCCCTGGGCGGAAGGGACTTCCTCTTGATTTAAAACAAATTACATGATGATGATCTATCCGAGGATGCTGGGAAGCCAACCTGCCTCCCTGGGCCTGGCCAGGAGAGAGTGGGCCGACAGGATAAATCACCAGACAGTGGCGGCCGGGGCACTCCCACCAGTCTATCTATTTCCTTTCTTCACTTCTGTTCTGTGGCTTGCTGAACTGTGATGCCTCTGTCCTAGAGTGGGTGAAATGACTGCTTGCTTATGTTTTTTTTTTTTTGGAGCGGACTGTTACTTTAACTTGGAAAGTCACATATTTGTGTCAAATGAAATACAATTTGATTGAAAGTGCAATTAAAACCTTTTAATACAACAGTAGACACAATAAAATACAACATGTGAGATCAAAACCAAGGCAACTTGTTTACTTCAACTTTCAACTGGACAGTATCTGACACATGCAGTTACAAATCAGAGCAAGCAGTAGCCTGCATCAGACTGCATTACACCAACATGGCGTTGGAGATTGTAAACTCCTGTGAGCGTATTTATTTCGTAATATCTCTCCAGTAAGTATTTTGAACACTTGAGTCTGAAATCCTGCTTGATCTGATATTCATGAATATTAATCCTGGATTACACAAAGCCTGTTGATGGCTTCTCTGCTTATTGAATGTCAAATAATCACACATATTCTGCCGTAGTCCCTAGACGCCTACGGCAGCCTTCAAGCTAATTATAAACAACTGTGTTACTTAACACCCCCTCCCTTTTTTAAAGGAGATTACTCATATCGTTATTCATATTTAGAACACATATAAACAAAACATTCACCTGGCGTTCACCCCACCGCGTCGTGTCAACCGGGACCTGGCGCTTTGTGGCCACATTGGCATCCCTAGATGATCTTCCCTGCAATTCATTCAATCATTCCACAGCTCTTTGAAGAATGTCAAAGTTTTAACAATCATTTGAGAGCATCCATTTATCCCGGGCCAAATGTAGGTCAATGTTTATCGCCTTTTTACACAACTTAGTATTGTATGCTCTTTCATCAGACTTATTCTTCACGTTAGTTTAACATAAACCACTGTCTCCCCAGAGTCCTGTATATTTATTGGATGTAAGTACTGTGACTACCTCAGTGCTTTCAGTCTGAGTACCTCAGTGCTTTCCTATCCTCTCAGGAGCACACCTAGGCCACATCCCAATTGTCTTTACTTCCTTCCAAAATGTGAGCTTCACTTCCCTTCATGGATTTGAAAATAAATTACTGGTATGTATTTAGATTTGTGGGACACACCCCTAGTGCAGGCCTACTACAGCTGATGCTTCCACTCTGTAAGTCCTTTACAACATGGGGCCTCTATCCATGCCTCTTTATTTAACAGCTTACCTGTATTCTCCGATGGAGCAGGAAATCTATTTATCTTAATTATAAGCTGCACTGACATCTGTGTGTTAAATACCACTTCCTTAAACCTTGGGGTGCCTTTTGGAATACATTAGCAGCGCGCGCAGTGTGAGTGTGAACCCAATGCCGCCTCCCCGCAGTATTCCACTTGCCTTTGTCTTGCCTGAGTCAACTGGGCCGGATCGTCAGAGGAACTCCCGGACCCTGAAAGGAGACTTGGAAGAAAGTTGCTTCCCCCCACCACCAAATCACACGGATTCCAGCAGCAGAACAGAGAGAAGAGCTGATAGTCCGATATTATTCCCTCTCTCCACCACCAGTGGTTGGTTTATTAATGCACCTGGAACTAGTTCTTCAAGGGTTCTCCTGTGGGGGACAGCCGAAGAACTCTTTTAGATTCTAGATAGCACCTTTTTTCTAAGAGTGTAGTGCACTACTTTTGACCAGGGCCCATAATGGGTTGTCTGACAATGTCACAAAAATGTTGCGGGCTCATCGATGAGGCTGAAGGCCTTGTTGTTATGATTCTGAACGGTCAGGTAGCTAGCAACAATGACAAGAAGTTGCCATGTGGGGAATAGTAGGTGGCTTGTAGCAGCTGGTTGTATCTTGTTCTTGATGTCATGTTAGAGTTGTCTATGCTTATATGGCAACATTTTGCTAAATAGCTAACCAACAACTGTCACGATGTATTTGAGAGACAACAAGTGCTTATTGTGCAAATGTATTTATGTTTTCAATAAACTGATTTTTTTGCAAAACATCTCAACACAACTCAAATCAAATTGTATTTGTCACATGTGCCGAATACAACAGGTTACAGTTTCACCTTACAGTGAAATGCTTACTTACACAAGCCCTTAACCAACAATGTAGTTTTAAGAAAATACCTTAAAAAAGTAAGAAATAAAAGTAACAAATAATAAAAGAGCAGCAGTAAAATAACAATAGCGAGGCTATAGACAGGTACCGTTACAAAGTCAATGTTAGTCGAGGTCATTGAGGTAATGGTGTTGATGTGAGCCATGACTCACCAGTCTATAGGGCTCTGGTCAAAAGTAGTGTTGTATATTAATATATGGAAGAGGGTGCCATTTGGGACGCAGCCATGCTGAGTCAGCTGTCCCAGCAGGGCACGACAGGGTCATGTGGTTTAGCATACAACCCAGGAGATATATGCTCCAATGTCAGAAAGCTATCTCTTTCCTGGTCACTCACAGAGATAAGATGTGTCCGCGATGCAGGATGGTTTCTGGCGAAAGGCTTGAAGCATAATGCCAGCTCTTTTTTTAAAACTGTATCTGGTTCACATATCCCTCAGCCTTCATCTGTCAAAACACATCCTTGATTAATGAAGGTTTAAACATTTTATGCAATTTTATTTCTAGAGAGAAGGGTCACTTTATGGTCCTAGTTGGCACAGCTAATCCCAAGCATGTTTTATCTTGCCTCCAAATTTCATTCCATTATTATATCCCACAGATTCTCCCAATCATATTAATGCGATCACACTAAACTATAAATGGATGCAAATATCATAGGCTACCAGACTATTTGATACATGAGCTGTGGATGAAGTACTTTATTCGTGGACAATAAAAGCAATAATCACATGAATCATTTACTTCCCCGAGACCGTAAAAAAAACAAGTATAAATGATCTGTTTTTAGTCGCCTGTAAATCCAGCAACAGCTCAGACTCATTCTCTTCAAAGCCATAAAGCTCTAATGTGGGTCTCCCGATAGCTCATTGAACCTTCAGACAGAAGTAATTGAATGTAATGGACAGAAAGAAATTGTTCCTCATTTAGCTTTATTGCTGAACCTTGGGAGAACAGAAAAAGACACTTCATTAGGCTTCTTTTTTATAGGTTAATCTAAATCAGATGTGGGCCTTAATGGTGGCACACTATTATTTATATTTGATATGGAATGTTTAAAATCCCAGAGTCATCATCAACCATTTGAACCTGACATTTCAAGCACATTTCCAAGCACTGTCCTCTGTCAAAGTGGATTATTAAACTTTAATAATCTGCACGCAGAGTCCATTTTTCCACGTGATTGCGAAAAAGGAAATAGTCTGACGAAAAAGGGAAATATTTCTTACCATTTGAGTGGTCAGCCTCCTGAGGCTTAGCTCCACCCAGAGGAGTGCCTGTGAGCGTTGTTTGAAAATAGTCTCAGTGAGCTGTCAGTTAAATTTGTGAGATGTCATCATTTAAAGGCTGCTAGCAGTGGGCCCGGGGCCCAGGCTGAAATCACTGAGCCCTCTGCTACAGTAGTTCCTCCAGGGGCCAGGTGCACCAACCGCCACTGTCCTCAGAGTGCAGTTGTGCAGGGTCGCCCCACAGCATAGAACTCTGGGATATGTGGCTGACCGCCGGACCTTCTGTCATTCATGCATGAGTCAACATGAAGTTTGTAGAGGAAACTCTTTGGACTCCAGTAAACCTCGTCCGACCCACAGTGCAGGAGCACATCTCCTGTTTCTGTAGGGTGAGGAATCTTTTGACTATACTTTTGCATGTTATAAAAATGTATGTCTCCACCTCGAAGCATTTTATCTAGCCGGCTTGACACCAATATACACTGAGTATACAAAACATTAAGAACACCTACTCTTTCCATGACACAGACTGACCAGGTGAATCCACGTGACAGCTATGATCCCTTATTGATAAATCCACTTCAATCGGTGTAGATGAAGGGGAGGAGACAGGTTAAACAAGGATGTTTAAGCCTTGATACAATGAAGACATGTGCAAGACAAAATTATTAAGTGCCTTTGAAAGGGGTGTGGTAGTAGGTGTCAGGCGCACCAGTTTGTGTCAAGAACTGCAACGCTGCTGTTTTTTTCAAGTTCAAGAATGGTCCACCACCCAAAGGACATCCAGCCAATGTTCCCTCTAAGCTGAGTGTGTGTGTGTGGTACGCAGCTCCCCCAGGTACTGCTGTGCAGAAGAAAAATCAGCCTGCACAGAGAAGCAAGAGATTGAACTTCACTCAACTTTCTAGAGTTTTCCTGTTTAGTTAACACTATCAACATTTCCCTTTACTGTGGGAATTGTGATCGAATCAACGCAATATTAGACACTTTCAATGCAACATACCGAAACAAAACGAACTATGCAAGACTTAGTTCGCAAAACTAACTATGCAAGAGATTTTGTTGTAGGCAGAGCGCATTGGAGTAGGATTCAATTGCATTGACATGCATGATTCAGGTCCGTACTCTATACAGACCAGTGCGCCATAACCAATCAGAGCTGCAGTAGGCCTATATGTAAATATACCATTGCCATATATGGATGTGCCATTCACTTTGAACTGGATTGTTTTACAGCATTAGTGGTTGCGATTATTACATGCTTGTTTTTGAGATCAAAGCGAGAGCTACACGTAGCCACGTGTGCACAGTTGTTCATATTCTTTACTAGTTAGTGAGATATTGGCACAGTTATAACTAATTTGTAGTCAGAAATGTGGGGGTGACTGCTTCCTACAAGAGCACAAAACGTGTGCATCTCTTGCCGTCTTTGAAAATGGATTCAGGTAGAACTGTATTTTATGTCTTCAAGGGGCAGTGTTGTATTTTCAGACTCAATATTAGGACGGTTATCCTACTGTTTGGTGTACTCAGTGTAAGAAAAGAGTCTGAACTCGTAGTATGTTGTCGATAAAAACAGTTGTCGATGCAGTACAGTAAAACGCGGACATGTTTTGCCGTCAATATGTATTGATTGCTGATGTCTTCTTGGCCAATAAATAACCAATTCCAATGGCCTCTGGTTTTGTAATACGTGTGACGAACAGAGTGCCTTGAGATGCAGCACATCAGTGTATTTTCTGCACTGACAATCAATACCTGAGTGCAATTATTGACTCCCTTCTCTGCCCCTGATACTAAGTGCATTAAATAGATTGCCACAATTAATGAAAAGGGGACCTTTCCTGTAAAGTCATCTCCAGAGCCATAGACCTACTCATCTCCTCCTGACAAAGGCTGCGGTGCAATACGGACGGACACAGGAGAGGCTATCGTTTCCCTATGGAGACTTCTTATGAAATCTACCAAATCCAGTGACACACTTCTCAATGTCTTTAACACAGATCTCAGCCAGACCAAGGTAGTTGCCATCCCACCATACAGGGCTGCTACTGGAACACTGGAGGTGAGCATATATGAGTCGCCACATTAGACGTTTGGCATTTCTGTAAACAAGGCCATAGACATGTTCAGAGCATACACATCAAAAAAGAGACCCAGTGTTATTGATTATTATTCTTGGCTGTAATCCATGATGGTTTATCACAAATACTAATATCATTCACAACCAACCGCAATTTGCTGCCTAATTACCGACGTGGCGTTTTCTATACTGTAGCCTAGGTCTGTACGTAAGTGAAGAATCTTATTCGGCATGCAGAATTACCTTGGAAACCAACTTAATTACCGACTGCATGCAATTCAATTTGAAGTAGTTAACATTCATGTAATCCTCATTGATTTCTGTGGAATACGTGAGCCTCCATGAATAAATCCCTTTAATTGCTTTCCTTTCTCTTTGGCTTGTAAATGTAGTAGACATCGCTGGCAATAGGTTCTAAGAGTTAGCTAGTGCTTTTACAGTACACTAGCACAAGATTTATGATCATCCCTGGATTAAAATGTCATTAGTGTTATCTCTGGAAAAACAATACAAACGTACCCTACTTCAATTACTATGGAATTATTTTGTTATTAATTGAAGCTTGTGTTTCCACAAAATGAGCACACTCCGACCCAAAATGAAAAGTAACACAAGATTCATGAAATGCATTTTTTTTTGATCCCCTCTTCCTTTCTTCCTTCCTCCTTACAGTGCTGACTTTGTGATTGAAATGTGAATATTTTATACTTATGAATAATTCAGCTGATTGCAAACAGTAGTTAAACTCCCCTGTCCTCTGTGTTCACTAGAGTGTCCTTGTATGAAAAAAATACTACCTGTTCAACAAGATATTAACGCTAAATGGCGTCATTTACAGAGGTGGTACTTTTCTATTGAAGTATGAAGTTGGAGTGAGAATAAGGAGTTGTCTCGTTCAAACGTTGTAAAATACGCATTGAAGGTAGTACTGGGGATGATGTGCAACGAGAAATATTGAAGTGGACAAATATCCTGTCAAAGCAATCAACATCAGGGAATTGAACGGCGAGGTAGTAAAGTCTGTCTGATGTTTGAAAAGAAAGTGTTTACTTTACTCTCAAATTGACCATTTTGGTCCAGTTTGAGGATGCAAATTATGAGAGAGTCTCCACATAATTGCACCAGTACCTCGAAAGAAATTCAAATGCCAATGATTATAAGTGGTGAACGTACTTTACATATTTCACAACATAACCTTGCAAACCAAGGGAGCATACTAACATAATTCTGAAAGGAAATCTATACTCCACCTACATCCATCATTTGCATATTGGATTTTCAAATATTGAAATAGTAAAAAGTGCGAGAAAATGCAATGCATTCATCATGAAATTGGACATCGACAACATACTGTGTGAGTTCAACTCATGCGCTCTTCTGTTTGACACTATGAAAGGAAAGCCACTTTGACATGAAGGTCTTTACTGCACTCTCTCTCTATCAGAGAGGGCACTCAGAAGCAGTCATTCACTCTCCGCTCAGTAGGAGCTGAAGGACACACAGGTTTTCACAGGCACAGCTCTGCTCAGGGGAGTTACATTGGCAACTGTTCATACTGGCCAAGTGCATTTCCTACCCTCTATAACCTCTCTTCTTTCAGTTTGAAAGTGCACCTTGTTCACCTTGCAGTGGAGTCAAGAGTAGAGTAGAGGGGAAGGCAGACAGAGAGAGCGCTTGAGGTTTAGCAAGAGCGAGACCGTGAGAGTGAGCAAGAGAAGGAGAGGGAGTGAACAAGTGTGAGAGAGACCGAGAGACAGAGATAAAAACAAAGACAGAGAAAGAGATGCAGCTTTGTGGGGAGAGGCCAGGTTCATTCAAATATTCAAACTGTTGAAAAATCTAAAGTCAAAAGGTCATACATAAATAGAAGAATGGGAGCTGAAGAAGAAGAGAGAGCAATAACAACAGAAGGTATGAGAGGGAGAGATTAAAAGGAAGGAGAGAGACCTGTCAAAGGAAGCGAGCGATAGCTGCAAAAAAGAGATGTGAAAGAGAGACAAAAATCAAGGAGAAGAGTGTGAGTTGAATTTGTGCCCTATTAACAATGTACAGGTTACCACTCACCCAGCTTATGATGTCTTTAATCCTCATTTGGGCGGTTTGTAATGCAGGGCCTCTTCACGCTATACCTGCCCCTGCTCAGCTTCTGCTCCTGCACTTCTGCTTCTGCTCCTGAACCTAAAAGGGTTCTTCGGCTGTCCCCATAGGATAACCCTTTGAAGAACCCCTTTGGTTGCAGGTAGAACCCTTTAGCTTCCAAGTAGAAACCTTTTGGGTTCCATGTAGAACCATTTCTACATGGAACCTAAAAGGGTTCAACTTGGAACCTCAAGTTGAACAAGGTGCACTTTCAAACTGAAAGAAGAGAGTTTATAGAGGGTAGGAAATGCACAGTTGAGCATGAAAAACCAAGCAGCATTGTAGTTCTTGACACAAAGCGGTGCGCCTGGCACCTACTACCACACCCTGTTCAAAGGCACTTCAATGTTGTGTCTTGCCCATTCAACCTTTGAATGGCACACATACACAATCATGTCTCAATTGTCACAAAGCTTTAAAATCCTTCTTTAACCTGCCTCCTCCCCTTCATCTACACTGATTGAAATAGATTTAACAGATGACATCAATAAGGGATCAATAGCTTTCACTTGGATTCACCTGGTCAGTCTATGTCATGGAAAGAGCAGGTGTCCTTAATGTTTTCTATATTCAGTGTACAACACCACCCCCCCCCCCCCCCCCCCCCCCCCACACCAAAAAAAACATCCACTATACAAAGTATTTTCTAAGATGGTCAACAAACGATTTCCAAATTCTGTCATATGTGTCTGGTTTATGCTTGATTTTGTAATATATAGAGTCTCATGAGACTTAGCTATAGATAGTTCAGTCTTCCAGTTTGTTATTGAGGGTGTATAATGAGGCTTTCCAATTGATGGCTATACATTGAAATTGGCACGGTCTGGAATAAATACATCACCCTTGGTAATATATTAATTTTGATTATCTTGACTCCACCTCACATAGAAATAGGGAGAGAACTCCATCTCTGGACATTCAATTCAATCCTATCTATTAAAGGAGAGTAATTCATTTGATAGGCCTCCTCCAGATGGCATGGTATCAGTACACCCAGGTATTTAACATGTGTCTGTCCATTTCCGCTTAAATGTCATTTCTAAGCATGAGAAGTCGTAATTAGAAATAGTCATTATTTAAGTTTTCTCCCAATTCCCTTTGAACTTGATACAGCATCCAACAGCAGTAAAATAAATGACAGAGAATGTTCTGGTTCAGAGGAAACCTGGCACCTTCCCTACGGGGAAGCATGGCGGTGGCGGCATCATGCTGTGGGGATGTTTTTCAGCAGCTGGGACTGGGAGACTAGTCAGGATCGAGGCAAAGATGAACGGATTAAAGGCCAGAGAGATCCTTGATGAAAACCTGCTCCAGAGTTCTCAGGACCTCAGACTGGGGTGAAGGTTCACCTTCCAACAGGACAATGACGCAAAGCACACAGCCAAGACAATGCAGGAGTGGCTTCGGGACAAGTCTCTGAATGTCCCAGCCAGAGCCTGGACTCGAACATCTCTGGAGAGACCTGAAAATAGATGTGCAGCAACGCTCCCCATCCAATATAACAGATTTTGAGAGGATATGCAGAGAAGACTGGGAGAAACCGCCGAAATATTATTATTTAACCAGGCAAGTCAGTTAAGAACACATTCTTATTTACAATGACAGCTTAGGAACAGTGGGTTGACTGCCTTGTTCAGGGGCAGAACAACAGATTTTTACCTTGTCCGCTCTGGGATTCGATTTAGCAACATTTCAGTTACTGGCCCAATGTTCTAACCACTAGGCTACCTGCAAATACAGGTTTACCAAGCTTTTAGTGTGATACCCAAGAAGTCTCAAGACTGTAATCGCTGCCAAAGGAACTTCAACAAAGTACTTAGTAAAGGGTCTGAGTACTTATGAAAATGTGATATTTCAGGTTAAAAAAATACATAAATGAGCAAAAATGTCTAAAAAACTATTTCATAAATTTTCCAATAAGGCTGTAATGTAGCAAAATGTGGAAAAAGGCAATAGGTCTGAATACTTTCTGAAGGCACTGTACATTCAGAAACACAGTCAATTAAAGAAAGTAAACAACAAAAAAGTCAATTCTTGAATATGTGTTATGTGATATGTGAATATGTGGACGCGAGAGTAATAGGAGTATTGTCTTTCAGTTGGATGTTTATATCTCCACAGTTCACATAGACCATCTCTTTTGATGTTGTGGTGTCATGCCTTAGACATGTTAGGAAGAGGATATAGTTTAGATGATGACTTGTCTAGAATTTCATCCCTCCCCACCCCATATAATATTCCCGTTACATTGAGGAAGATATTGTATAAGGCCATTAATAAACTTTGGGTCATCTTCATTTGGGCAATAACAATTCAGTAAAGTGACTTTTTCTTGTGCCAGGTTTTTATTTGACCATTATAAAATGTCCATTTGGGCCTGTAGTAATTTCTGTACACTTAAATGGGACTTTTTTTTATCAATGAGAAGGGATGTTCCTCTGGATCTTCAGGAGTAGGTGGAGGATAATGCTCGTCCAAACTTTTCACTTTCTATTGCTGATAGGTGCGTTTCTTGTAAAATAAAAAAGAGAAGATTTTGCATTTATACTTTTTCAAATGAGACAATACCTTAATTATTTTAGCTGGCTGCACAATTCCATTGACATTCCATGTCACACATGTCACGTACTCATATCTTAAGTACTATCTTAAGTCTTTACATATTTTCTTGTCTCATATCGACTCCATACATTATGTAAGGTTTTGATACACTACATAAACAGCTACAATTAAAATAGTGTTGATCAATCCTCAGTCTTCTCAGTAGGCATGTATTCACAAGAAATAAAAAACTAATCAAAACAACTCCTCCCTTTTCCCCTTTGGTGCTTCCAGCATGAATCTGTCCGGTTCTGTTGTACAGGTGAGAGAGGGACACAATTGGTGCCTCCACTGTGGTCAGTCCCTTTAATACAGGTTATTAGTCAGTAACTGTGTCTCTATGCAATACAAAGAAAATATATGTATAGTCTTGCCAATATCTACACATATATACTTACTATATACTCCATATAGTCTGAAATTCAAAGTCTACCAAATTCAGCAGGTCAGGATGTGTCTGTAAAGAGGGTGTGGTATGTGTGTAACAGTATGCTGTATAGAGGGTGTGTTATGTGTGGTAGAGTATGCTGTATAGAGGGTGTGGTACAGTACACTGTATAGAGGGTGTGTTATGTGTGGTACAGTATGCTGTATAGAGGGTGTGGTACAGTACGCTGTATAGAGGGTGTGGTACAGTACACTGTATAGAGGGTATGGTACAGTACGCTGTATAGAGGGTGTGGTATAGTACGCTGTATAGAGGGTGTGGTACAGTACACTGTATAGAGGGTGTCGGACAGTACGCTGTATAGAGGGTGTGGTACAGTATGCTGTATAGAGGGTGTGGTACGCTGTATAGAGGTTGTGGTACAGTACGCTGTATAGAGGGTATGGTACAGTACGCTGTATAGAGGGTGTCGGACAGTACGTTGTATAGAGGGTATGGTACAGTACGCTGTATAGAGGGTGTGGTACAGTACACTGTATAGAGGGTATGGTACAGTACGCTGTATAGAGGGTGTGGTACAGTATGCTGTATAGAGGGTGTGGTACAGTACGCTGTATAGAGGGTGTGGTACAGTACGCTGTATAGAGGGTGTGGTACAGTACGCTGTATAGAGGGTGTGGTACAGTATGCTGTATAGAGGGTGTCGGACAGTACGCTGTATAGACGGTATGGTACAGTACGCTGTATAGAGGGTGTGGTACAGTATGCTGTATAGAGGGTGTGGTACAGTACGCTGTATAGAGGGTGTGGTACAGTACGCTGTATAGAGGGTGTGGTACAGTATGCTGTATAGAGGGTGTGGTACAGTACGATGTATAGAGGGTGTGGTACAGTACGCTGTATAGAGGGTGTGGTACAGTACGCTGTATAGAGGGTGTGGTACAGTACGCTGTATAGAGGGTGTGGTACAGTACGCTGTATAGAGGGTGTGGTACAGTATGCTGTATAGAGGGTGTGGTACAGTACGCTGTATAGAGGGTGTGGTACAGTATGCTGTATAGAGGGTGTGGTACAGTACGCTGTATAGAGGGTGTGGTACAGTACGCTGTATAGAGGGTGTGGTACAGTACGCTGTATAGAGGGTGTGGTACAGTACGCTGTATAGAGGGTGTGGTACAGTACGCTGTATAGAGGGTGTGGTACAGTACGCTGTATAGAGGGTGTGGTACAGTACGCTGTATAGAGGGTGTGGTACAGTACGCTGTATAGAGGGTGTGGTACAGTATGCTGTATAGAGGGTGTCGGACAGTACGCTGTATAGACGGTATGGTACAGTACGCTGTATAGAGGGTGTGGTACAGTACGCTGTATAGAGGGTGTGGTACAGTACGCTGTATAGAGGGTGTGGTATGTGTGGTACAGTAAGCTGTATAGAGGGTGTGGTATGTGTGGTACAGTACGCTGTATAGAGGGTATGGTACAGTACGCTGTATAGAGGGTATGGTACAGTACGCTGTATAGAGTGTGTGGTACAGTACGCTGTATAGAGGGTATGGTACAGTACGCTGTATAGAGGGTGTGGTACAGTACGCTGTATAGAGGGTGTGGTACAGTACGCTGTATAGAGGGTGTGGTACAGTACGCTGTATAGAGAGTGTCGGACAGTACGCTGTATAGAGAGTATGGTACAGTACGCTGTATAGAGGGTGTGGTACAGTACGCTGTATAGAGGGTGTGGTACAGTACGCTGTATAGAGAGTTTCGGACAGTACGCTGTATAGGGAGTGTGGGACAGTGTGGTGTATAGAGGGTGTGGTACAGCACACTGTATAGAGGGTATGGTACAGTACGCTGTATAGAGGGTGTGGTATGTGTGGTACAGTAAGCTGTATAGAGGGTGTGGTATGTGTGGTACAGTACGCTGTATAGAGGGTGTGGTATGTGTGGTACAGTACGCTGTATAGAGGGTGTGGTATGTGTGGTACAGTACGCTGTATAGAGGGTGTGGTATGTGTGGTACAGTACGCTGTATAGAGGGTATGGTATGTGTGGTACAGTACGCTGTATAGAGGGTATGGTATGTGTGGTACTGTATGCTGTATAGAGGGTGTGGTACAGTACGCTGCATAGAGGGTGTGGTACAGTACGCTGTATAGACAGTGTGGTATGTGTGGTACAGCATGCTCTATAGAGGGTGCGGTACAGCATGCTCTATAGAGGGTGTGGGACAGTATGCTGTATAGAGGGTGTGGTACAGTAGCTGTACAGAGTGTGTGGTACAGTACGCTGTACAGAGTGTGTGGTACAGTACGCTGTATAGAGGGTGTGGTACAGTATGCTGTATAGAGGGTGTGGTACAGTACGCTGTATAGAGGGTGTGGTACAGTATGCTGTATAGAGGGTGTGGTACAGTACGCTGTATAGAGGGTGTGGTACAGTACGCTGTATAGAGGGTGTGGTACAGTACGCTGTATAGAGGGTGTGGTACAGTACGCTGTATAGAGGGTGTGGTACAGTACGCTGTATAGAGGGTGTGGTACAGTACGCTGTATAGAGGGTGTGGTACAGTACGCTGTATAGAGGGTGTGGTACAGTACGCTGTATAGAGGGTGTGGTACAGTACGCTGTATAGAGGGTGTCGGACAGTACGCTGTATAGACGGTATGGTACAGTACGCTGTATAGAGGGTGTGGTACAGTACGCTGTATAGAGGGTGTGGTACAGTACGCTGTATAGAGGGTGTGGTATGTGTGGTACAGTAAGCTGTATAGAGGGTGTGGTATGTGTGGTACAGTACGCTGTATAGAGGGTATGGTACAGTACGCTGTATAGAGGGTATGGTACAGTACGCTGTATAGAGTGTGTGGTACAGTACGCTGTATAGAGGGTATGGTACAGTACGCTGTATAGAGGGTGTGGTACAGTACGCTGTATAGAGGGTGTGGTACAGTACGCTGTATAGAGGGTGTGGTACAGTACGCTGTATAGAGAGTGTCGGACAGTACGCTGTATAGAGAGTATGGTACAGTACGCTGTATAGAGGGTGTGGTACAGTACGCTGTATAGAGGGTGTGGTACAGTACGCTGTATAGAGAGTTTCGGACAGTACGCTGTATAGGGAGTGTGGGACAGTGTGGTGTATAGAGGGTGTGGTACAGCACACTGTATAGAGGGTATGGTACAGTATGCTGTATAGAGGGTGTGGTATGTGTGGTACAGTAAGCTGTATAGAGGGTGTGGTATGTGTGGTACAGTACGCTGTATAGAGGGTGTGGTATGTGTGGTACAGTACGCTGTATAGAGGGTGTGGTATGTGTGGTACAGTACGCTGTATAGAGGGTGTGGTATGTGTGGTACAGTACGCTGTATAGAGGGTATGGTATGTGTGGTACAGTACGCTGTATAGAGGGTATGGTATGTGTGGTACTGTATGCTGTATAGAGGGTGTGGTACAGTACGCTGCATAGAGGGTGTGGTACAGTACGCTGTATAGACAGTGTGGTATGTGTGGTACAGCATGCTCTATAGAGGGTGCGGTACAGCATGCTCTATAGAGGGTGTGGGACAGTATGCTGTATAGAGGGTGTGGTACAGTAGCTGTACAGAGTGTGTGGTACAGTACGCTGTACAGAGTGTGTGGTACAGTACGCTGTACAGAGTGTGTGGTACAGTACGCTGTACAGAGTGTGTGGTACAGTACGCTCTATAGAGGGTGTGGTACAGTATGCTGTATAGAGGGTGTGGTAAAGTACACTGTGTAGACGGTGTGGTATGTGGTACTGTACGCTGTATAGAGGGTGTGGTACAGTACGCTGTATAGAGGGTGTGGTACAGTACGCTGTATAGAGGGTGTGGTACAGTACACTGTATAGAGGGTGTGGTACAGTACGCTGTATAGAGAGTGTGGTACAGTACGCTGTATAGAGAGTGTCGGACAGTACGTTGTATAGAGGGTATGGTACAGTACGCTGTATAGAGGGTGTGGTACGCTGTATAGAGGGTATGGTACAGTACGCTGTATAGAGGGTGTGGTACGCTGTATAGAGGTTGTGGTACGCTGTATAGAGGGTATGGTACAGTACGCTGTATAGAGGGTATGGTACAGTACGCTGTATAGAGGGTGTGGTACAGTACGCTGTATAGAGGGTATGGTACAGTACGCTGTATAGAGGGTGTGGTACAGTACGCTGTATAGAGGGTATGGTACAGTACGCTGTATAGAGGGTATGGTACAGTACGCTGTATAGAGGGTATGGTACAGTACGCTGTATAGAGGGTGTGGTACAGTACGCTGTATAGAGAGTGTGGTACAGTACGCTGTATAGAGAGTGTCGGACAGTACGTTGTATAGAGGGTATGGTACAGTACGCTGTATAGAGGGTGTGGTACGCTGGATAGAGGGTATGGTACAGTACGCTGTATAGAGGGTATGGTACAGTACGCTGTATAGAGGGTATGGTACAGTAAGCTGTATAGAGGGTATGGTACAGTACGCTGTATAGAGGGTATGGTACAGTACGCTGTATAGAGGGTATGGTACAGTACGCTGTATAGAGGGTATGGTACAGTACGCTGTATAGAGGGTGTGGTACAGTATGCTGTATAGAGGGTATGGTACAGTACGCTGTATAGAGGGTATGGTACAGTACGCTGTATAGAGGGTGTGGTACAGTACGCTGTATAGAGGGTGTGGTACAGTACGCTGTATAGAGGGTGTGGTACAGTATGCTGTATAGAGGGTGTCGGACAGTACGCTGTATAGACGGTATGGTACAGTACGCTGTATAGAGGGTGTGGTACAGTACGCTGTATAGAGGGTGTGGTACAGTACGCTGTATAGAGGGTGTGGTATGTGTGGTACAGTAAGCTGTATAGAGGGTGTGGTATGTGTGGTACAGTACGCTGTATAGAGGGTATGGTACAGTACGCTGTATAGAGGGTATGGTACAGTACGCTGTATAGAGTGTGTGGTACAGTACGCTGTATAGAGGGTATGGTACAGTACGCTGTATAGAGGGTGTGGTACAGTACGCTGTATAGAGGGTGTGGTACAGTACGCTGTATAGAGGGTGTGGTACAGTACGCTGTATAGAGGGTGTGGTACAGTACGCTGTATAGAGAGTTTCGGACAGTACGCTGTATAGGGAGTGTGGGACAGTGTGGTGTATAGAGGGTGTGGTACAGCACACTGTATAGAGGGTATGGTACAGTACGCTGTATAGAGGGTGTGGTATGTGTGGTACAGTAAGCTGTATAGAGGGTGTGGTATGTGTGGTACAGTACGCTGTATAGAGGGTGTGGTATGTGTGGTACAGTACGCTGTATAGAGGGTGTGGTATGTGTGGTACAGTACGCTGTATAGAGGGTGTGGTATGTGTGGTACAGTACGCTGTATAGAGGGTATGGTATGTGTGGTACAGTACGCTGTATAGAGGGTATGGTATGTGTGGTACTGTATGCTGTATAGAGGGTGTGGTACAGTACGCTGCATAGAGGGTGTGGTACAGTACGCTGTATAGACAGTGTGGTATGTGTGGTACAGCATGCTCTATAGAGGGTGCGGTACAGCATGCTCTATAGAGGGTGTGGGACAGTATGCTGTATAGAGGGTGTGGTACAGTAGCTGTACAGAGGGTGTGGTACAGTAGCTGTACAGAGTGTGTGGTACAGTACGCTGTACAGAGTGTGTGGTACAGTACGCTGTACAGAGTGTGTGGTACAGTACGCTGTACAGAGTGTGTGGTACAGTACGCTCTATAGAGGGTGTGGTACAGTATGCTGTATAGAGGGTGTGGTAAAGTACACTGTGTAGACGGTGTGGTATGTGGTACTGTACGCTGTATAGAGGGTGTGGTACAGTACGCTGTATAGAGGGTGTGGTACAGTACGCTGTATAGAGGGTGTGGTACAGTACACTGTATAGAGGGTGTGGTACAGTACGCTGTATAGAGAGTGTGGTACAGTACGCTGTATAGAGAGTGTCGGACAGTACGTTGTATAGAGGGTATGGTACAGTACGCTGTATAGAGGGTGTGGTACGCTGTATAGAGGGTATGGTACAGTACGCTGTATAGAGGGTGTGGTACGCTGTATAGAGGTTGTGGTACGCTGTATAGAGGGTATGGTACAGTACGCTGTATAGAGGGTATGGTACAGTACGCTGTATAGAGGGTGTGGTACAGTACGCTGTATAGAGGGTATGGTACAGTACGCTGTATAGAGGGTGTGGTACAGTACGCTGTATAGAGGGTATGGTACAGTACGCTGTATAGAGGGTATGGTACAGTACGCTGTATAGAGGGTATGGTACAGTACGCTGTATAGAGGGTGTGGTACAGTACGCTGTATAGAGAGTGTGGTACAGTACGCTGTATAGAGAGTGTCGGACAGTACGTTGTATAGAGGGTATGGTACAGTACGCTGTATAGAGGGTGTGGTACGCTGGATAGAGGGTATGGTACAGTACGCTGTATAGAGGGTATGGTACAGTACGCTGTATAGAGGGTATGGTACAGTACGCTGTATAGAGGGTATGGTACAGTACGCTGTATAGAGGGTATGGTACAGTACGCTGTATAGAGGGTATGGTACAGTACGCTGTATAGAGGGTATGGTACAGTACGCTGTATAGAGGGTGTGGTACAGTATGCTGTATAGAGGGTATGGTACAGTACGCTGTATAGAGGGTATGGTACAGTACGCTGTATAGAGGGTGTGGTACAGTACGCTGTATAGAGGGTATGGTACAGTACGCTGTATAGAGGGTGTGGTACGCTGTATAGAGGGTGTGGTACGCTGTATAGAGGGTATGGTACAGTACGCTGTATAGAGGGTATGGTACAGTACGCTGTATAGAGGGTGTGGTACAGTACGCTGTATAGAGGGTGTGGTACAGTACACTGTATAGAGGGTGTGGTACAGTACGCTGTATAGAGAGTGTGGTACAGTACGCTGTATAGAGAGTGTCGGACAGTACGTTGTATAGAGGGTATGGTACAGTACGCTGTATAGAGGGTGTGGTACAGTACGCTGTATAGAGGGTGTGGTACAGTACGCTGTATTGAGGGTGTGGTATGTGTGGTACAGTACGCTGTATAGAGGGTGTGGTACAGTACGCTGCATAGAGGGTGTGGTACAGTACGCTGTATAGTGGGTGTGGTATGTGTGGTACAGTACGCTGTATAGAGGGTGTGGTACAGTACGCTGCATAGAGGGTGTGGTACAGTATGCTGTATAGACAGTGTGGTATGTGTGGTACAGCATGCTCTATAGAGGGTGCGGTACAGCATGCTCTATAGAGGGTGTGGGACAGTATGCTGTACAGAGTGTGTGGTACAGTACGCTGTACAGAGTGTGTGGTACAGTACGCTGTACAGAGTGTGTGGTACAGTACGCTGTACAGAGTGTGTGGTACAGTACGCTGTATAGAGGGTGTGGTACAGTATGCTGTATAGAGGGTGTGGTAAAGTACACTGTGTAGACGGTGTGGTATGTGGTACTGTACGCTGTATAGAGGGTGTGGTACAGTACGCTGTATAGAGGGTGTGGTACAGTACGCTGTATAGAGGGTGTGGTACAGTACACTGTATAGAGGGTGTGGTACAGTACGCTGTATAGAGAGTGTGGTACAGTACGCTGTATAGAGAGTGTAGGACAGTACGTTGTATAGAGGGTATGGTACAGTACGCTGTATAGAGGGTGTGGTACAGTATGCTGTATAGAGGGTGTGGTACGCTGTATAGAGGGTATGGTACAGTACGCTGTATAGAGGGTATGGTACAGTACGCTGTATAGAGGGTGTGGTACGCTGTATTGAGGGTGTGGTACTCTGTATAGAGGGTATGGTACAGTACGCTGTATAGAGGTTGTGGTACAGTACGCTGTATAGAGGGTGTGGTACAGTAGCTGTACAGAGGGTGTGGTACAGTAGCTGTACAGAGTGTGTGGTACAGTACGCTGTATAGAGGGTGTGGTACAGTACGCTGTATAGAGGGTGTGGTACAGTATGCTGTATAGAGGGTGTGGTACAGTACGCTGTATAGAGGGTGTGGTACAGTACGCTGTATAGAGGGTGTGGTACAGTACGCTGTATAGAGGGTGTGGTACAGTACGCTGTATAGAGGGTGTGGTACAGTACGCTGTATAGAGGGTGTGGTACAGTACGCTGTATAGAGGGTGTGGTACAGTACGCTGTATAGAGGGTGTGGTACAGTACGCTGTATAGAGGGTGTGGTACAGTACGCTGTATAGAGGGTGTGGTACAGTATGCTGTATAGAGGGTGTCGGACAGTACGCTGTATAGACGGTATGGTACAGTACGCTGTATAGAGGGTGTGGTACAGTACGCTGTATAGAGGGTGTGGTACAGTACGCTGTATAGAGGGTGTGGTATGTGTGGTACAGTAAGCTGTATAGAGGGTGTGGTATGTGTGGTACAGTACGCTGTATAGAGGGTATGGTACAGTACGCTGTATAGAGGGTATGGTACAGTACGCTGTATAGAGTGTGTGGTACAGTACGCTGTATAGAGGGTATGGTACAGTACGCTGTATAGAGGGTGTGGTACAGTACGCTGTATAGAGGGTGTGGTACAGTACGCTGTATAGAGGGTGTGGTACAGTACGCTGTATAGAGAGTGTCGGACAGTACACTGTATAGAGAGTATGGTACAGTACGCTGTATAGAGGGTGTGGTACAGTACGCTGTATAGAGGGTGTGGTACAGTACGCTGTATAGAGAGTTTCGGACAGTACGCTGTATAGGGAGTGTGGGACAGTGTGGTGTATAGAGGGTGTGGTACAGCACACTGTATAGAGGGTATGGTACAGTACGCTGTATAGAGGGTGTGGTATGTGTGGTACAGTAAGCTGTATAGAGGGTGTGGTATGTGTGGTACAGTACGCTGTATAGAGGGTGTGGTATGTGTGGTACAGTACGCTGTATAGAGGGTGTGGTATGTGTGGTACAGTACGCTGTATAGAGGGTGTGGTATGTGTGGTACAGTACGCTGTATAGAGGGTATGGTATGTGTGGTACAGTACGCTGTATAGAGGGTATGGTATGTGTGGTACTGTATGCTGTATAGAGGGTGTGGTACAGTACGCTGCATAGAGGGTGTGGTACAGTACGCTGTATAGACAGTGTGGTATGTGTGGTACAGCATGCTCTATAGAGGGTGCGGTACAGCATGCTCTATAGAGGGTGTGGGACAGTATGCTGTATAGAGGGTGTGGTACAGTAGCTGTACAGAGGGTGTGGTACAGTAGCTGTACAGAGTGTGTGGTACAGTACGCTGTACAGAGTGTGTGGTACAGTACGCTGTACAGAGTGTGTGGTACAGTACGCTGTACAGAGTGTGTGGTACAGTACGCTCTATAGAGGGTGTGGTACAGTATGCTGTATAGAGGGTGTGGTAAAGTACACTGTGTAGACGGTGTGGTATGTGGTACTGTACGCTGTATAGAGGGTGTGGTACAGTACGCTGTA
This sequence comes from Oncorhynchus mykiss, assembly GCF_057628025.1. Classification (NCBI taxonomy): domain Eukaryota; kingdom Metazoa; phylum Chordata; class Actinopteri; order Salmoniformes; family Salmonidae; genus Oncorhynchus; species Oncorhynchus mykiss. The sequence continues at coordinate 51,058,522 of NC_143033.1, forward strand.
TAGAGGGTGTGGTACAGTACGCTGTATAGAGGGTGTGGTACAGTACACTGTATAGAGGGTGTGGTACAGTACGCTGTATAGAGAGTGTGGTACAGTACGCTGTATAGAGAGTGTCGGACAGTACGTTGTATAGAGGGTATGGTACAGTACGCTGTATAGAGGGTGTGGTACGCTGTATAGAGGGTATGGTACAGTACGCTGTATAGAGGATGTGGTACGCTGTATAGAGGTTGTGGTACGCTGTATAGAGGGTATGGTACAGTACGCTGTATAGAGGGTATGGTACAGTACGCTGTATAGAGGGTGTGGTACAGTACGCTGTATAGAGGGTATGGTACAGTACGCTGTATAGAGGGTGTGGTACAGTACGCTGTATAGAGGGTATGGTACAGTACGCTGTATAGAGGGTATGGTACAGTACGCTGTATAGAGGGTATGGTACAGTACGCTGTATAGAGGGTGTGGTACAGTACGCTGTATAGAGAGTGTGGTACAGTACGCTGTATAGAGAGTGTCGGACAGTACGTTGTATAGAGGGTATGGTACAGTACGCTGTATAGAGGGTGTGGTACGCTGGATAGAGGGTATGGTACAGTACGCTGTATAGAGGGTATGGTACAGTACGCTGTATAGAGAGTATGGTACAGTACGCTGTATAGAGGGTATGGTACAGTACGCTGTATAGAGGGTATGGTACAGTACGCTGTATAGAGGGTATGGTACAGTACGCTGTATAGAGGGTATGGTACAGTACGCTGTATAGAGGGTGTGGTACAGTATGCTGTATAGAGGGTATGGTACAGTACGCTGTATAGAGGGTATGGTACAGTACGCTGTATAGAGGGTGTGGTACAGTACGCTGTATAGAGGGTATGGTACAGTACGCTGTATAGAGGGTGTGGTACACTACGCTGTATAGAGGGTGTGGTACAGTATGCTGTATAGAGGGTGTCGGACAGTACGCTGTATAGACGGTATGGTACAGTACGCTGTATAGAGGGTGTGGTACAGTACGCTGTATAGAGGGTGTGGTACAGTACGCTGTATAGAGGGTGTGGTATGTGTGGTACAGTAAGCTGTATAGAGGGTGTGGTATGTGTGGTACAGTACGCTGTATAGAGGGTATGGTACAGTACGCTGTATAGAGGGTATGGTACAGTACGCTGTATAGAGTGTGTGGTACAGTACGCTGTATAGAGGGTATGGTACAGTACGCTGTATAGAGGGTGTGGTACAGTACGCTGTATAGAGGGTGTGGTACAGTACGCTGTATAGAGGGTGTGGTACAGTACGCTGTATAGAGGGTGTGGTACAGTACGCTGTATAGAGAGTTTCGGACAGTACGCTGTATAGGGAGTGTGGGACAGTGTGGTGTATAGAGGGTGTGGTACAGCACACTGTATAGAGGGTATGGTACAGTACGCTGTATAGAGGGTGTGGTATGTGTGGTACAGTAAGCTGTATAGAGGGTGTGGTATGTGTGGTACAGTACGCTGTATAGAGGGTGTGGTATGTGTGGTACAGTACGCTGTATAGAGGGTGTGGTATGTGTGGTACAGTACGCTGTATAGAGGGTGTGGTATGTGTGGTACAGTACGCTGTATAGAGGGTATGGTATGTGTGGTACAGTACGCTGTATAGAGGGTATGGTATGTGTGGTACTGTATGCTGTATAGAGGGTGTGGTACAGTACGCTGCATAGAGGGTGTGGTACAGTACGCTGTATAGACAGTGTGGTATGTGTGGTACAGCATGCTCTATAGAGGGTGCGGTACAGCATGCTCTATAGAGGGTGTGGGACAGTATGCTGTATAGAGGGTGTGGTACAGTAGCTGTACAGAGGGTGTGGTACAGTAGCTGTACAGAGTGTGTGGTACAGTACGCTGTACAGAGTGTGTGGTACAGTACGCTGTACAGAGTGTGTGGTACAGTACGCTGTACAGAGTGTGTGGTACAGTACGCTCTATAGAGGGTGTGGTACAGTATGCTGTATAGAGGGTGTGGTAAAGTACACTGTGTAGACGGTGTGGTATGTGGTACTGTACGCTGTATAGAGGGTGTGGTACAGTACGCTGTATAGAGGGTGTGGTACAGTACGCTGTATAGAGGGTGTGGTACAGTACACTGTATAGAGGGTGTGGTACAGTACGCTGTATAGAGAGTGTGGTACAGTACGCTGTATAGAGAGTGTCGGACAGTACGTTGTATAGAGGGTATGGTACAGTACGCTGTATAGAGGGTGTGGTACGCTGTATAGAGGGTATGGTACAGTACGCTGTATAGAGGGTGTGGTACGCTGTATAGAGGTTGTGGTACGCTGTATAGAGGGTATGGTACAGTACGCTGTATAGAGGGTATGGTACAGTACGCTGTATTGAGGGTGTGGTACAGTACGCTGTATAGAGGGTATGGTACAGTACGCTGTATAGAGGGTGTGGTACAGTACGCTGTATAGAGGGTATGGTACAGTACGCTGTATAGAGGGTATGGTACAGTACGCTGTATAGAGGGTGTGGTACAGTACGCTGTATAGAGAGTGTCGGACAGTACGTTGTATAGAGGGTATGGTACAGTACGCTGTATAGAGGGTGTGGTACGCTGGATAGAGGGTATGGTACAGTACGCTGTATAGAGGGTGTGGTACAGTACGCTGTATAGAGGGTATGGTACAGTACGCTGTATAGAGGGTATGGTACAGTACGCTGTATAGAGGGTGTGGTACAGTACGCTGTATAGAGAGTGTGGTACAGTACGCTGTATAGAGAGTGTCGGACAGTACGTTGTATAGAGGGTATGGTACAGTACGCTGTATAGAGGGTGTGGTACGCTGGATAGAGGGTATGGTACAGTACGCTGTATAGAGGGTATGGTACAGTACGCTGTATAGAGGGTATGGTACAGTACGCTGTATAGAGGGTATGGTACAGTACGCTGTATAGAGGGTATGGTACAGTACGCTGTATAGAGGGTATGGTACAGTACGCTGTATAGAGGGTATGGTACAGTACGCTGTATAGAGGGTGTGGTACAGTATGCTGTATAGAGGGTATGGTACAGTACGCTGTATAGAGGGTATGGTACAGTACGCTGTATAGAGGGTGTGGTACAGTACGCTGTATAGAGGGTATGGTACAGTACGCTGTATAGAGGGTGTGGTACGCTGTATAGAGGGTGTGGTACGCTGTATAGAGGGTATGGTACAGTACGCTGTATAGAGGGTATGGTACAGTACGCTGTATAGAGGGTGTGGTACAGTACGCTGTATAGAGGGTGTGGTACAGTACACTGTATAGAGGGTGTGGTACAGTACGCTGTATAGAGAGTGTGGTACAGTACGCTGTATAGAGAGTGTCGGACAGTACGTTGTATAGAGGGTATGGTACAGTACGCTGTATAGAGGGTGTGGTACAGTACGCTGCATAGAGGGTGTGGTACAGTACGCTGTATAGTGGGTGTGGTATGTGTGGTACAGTACGCTGTATAGAGGGTGTGGTACAGTACGCTGCATAGAGGGTGTGGTACAGTACGCTGTATAGACAGTGTGGTATGTGTGGTACAGCATGCTCTATAGAGGGTGCGGTACAGCATGCTCTATAGAGGGTGTGGGACAGTATGCTGTACAGAGTGTGTGGTACAGTACGCTGTACAGAGTGTGTGGTACAGTACGCTGTACAGAGTGTGTGGTACAGTACGCTGTACAGAGTGTGTGGTACAGTACGCTGTATAGAGGGTGTGGTGCAGTATGCTGTATAGAGGGTGTGGTAAAGTACACTGTGTAGACGGTGTGGTATGTGGTACTGTACGCTGTATAGAGGGTGTGGTACAGTACGCTGTATAGAGGGTGTGGTACAGTACGCTGTATAGAGGGTGTGGTACAGTACACTGTATAGAGGGTGTGGTACAGTACGCTGTATAGAGAGTGTGGTACAGTACGCTGTATAGAGAGTGTAGGACAGTACGTTGTATAGAGGGTATGGTACAGTACGCTGTATAGAGGGTGTGGTACAGTACGCTGTATAGAGGGTGTGGTACGCTGTATAGAGGGTATGGTACAGTACGCTGTATAGAGGGTATGGTACAGTACGCTGTATAGAGGGTGTGGTACGCTGTATTGAGGGTGTGGTACTCTGTATAGAGGGTATGGTACAGTACGCTGTATAGAGGTTGTGGTACAGTACGCTGTATAGAGGGTGTGGTACAGTAGCTGTACAGAGGGTGTGGTACAGTAGCTGTACAGAGTGTGTGGTACAGTACGCTGTATAGAGGGTGTGGTACAGTACGCTGTATAGAGGGTGTGGTACAGTATGCTGTATAGAGGGTGTGGTACAGTACGCTGTATAGAGGGTGTGGTACAGTATGCTGTATAGAGGGTGTGGTACAGTACGCTGTATAGAGGGTGTGGTACAGTACGCTGTATAGAGGGTGTGGTACAGTACGCTGTATAGAGGGTGTGGTACAGTACGCTGTATAGAGGGTGTGGTACAGTATGCTGTATAGAGGGTGTGGTACAGTACGCTGTATAGAGGGTGTGGTACAGTACGCTGTATAGAGGGTGTGGTACAGTACGCTGTATAGAGGGTGTGGTACAGTATGCTGTATAGAGGGTGTCGGACAGTACGCTGTATAGACGGTATGGTACAGTACGCTGTATAGAGGGTGTGGTACAGTACGCTGTATAGAGGGTGTGGTACAGTACGCTGTATAGAGGGTGTGGTATGTGTGGTACAGTAAGCTGTATAGAGGGTGTGGTATGTGTGGTACAGTACGCTGTATAGAGGGTATGGTACAGTACGCTGTATAGAGGGTATGGTACAGTACGCTGTATAGAGTGTGTGGTACAGTACGCTGTATAGAGGGTGTGGTACAGTACGCTGTATAGAGGGTGTGGTACAGTACGCTGTATAGAGGGTGTGGTACAGTACGCTGTATAGAGAGTGTCGGACAGTACGCTGTATAGAGAGTATGGTACAGTACGCTGTATAGAGGGTGTGGTACAGTATGCTGTATAGAGGGTGTGGTACAGTACGCTGTATAGAGAGTTTCGGACAGTACGCTGTATAGGGAGTGTGGGACAGTGTGGTGTATAGAGGGTGTGGTACAGCACACTGTATAGAGGGTATGGTACAGTACGCTGTATAGAGGGTGTGGTATGTGTGGTACATTAAGCTGTATAGAGGGTGTGGTATGTGTGGTACAGTACGCTGTATAGAGGGTATGGTATGTGTGGTACAGTACGCTGTATAGAGGGTATGGTATGTGTGGTACTGTATGCTGTATAGAGGGTGTGGTACAGTACGCTGCATAGAGGGTGTGGTACAGTACGCTGTATAGACAGTGTGGTATGTGTGGTACAGCATGCTCTATAGAGGGTGCGGTACAGCATGCTCTATAGAGGGTGTGGGACAGTATGCTGTATAGAGGGTGTGGTACAGTAGCTGTACAGAGGGTGTGGTACAGTAGCTGTACAGAGTGTGTGGTACAGTACGCTGTACAGAGTGTGTGGTACAGTACGCTGTACAGAGTGTGTGGTACAGTACGCTGTACAGAGTGTGTGGTACAGTACGCTCTATAGAGGGTGTGGTACAGTATGCTGTATAGAGGGTGTGGTAAAGTACACTGTGTAGACGGTGTGGTATGTGGTACTGTACGCTGTATAGAGGGTGTGGTACAGTACGCTGTATAGAGGGTGTGGTACAGTACGCTGTATAGAGGGTGTGGTACAGTACACTGTATAGAGGGTGTGGTACAGTACGCTGTATAGAGAGTGTGGTACAGTACGCTGTATAGAGAGTGTCGGACAGTACGTTGTATAGAGGGTATGGTACAGTACGCTGTATAGAGGGTGTGGTACGCTGTATAGAGGGTATGGTACAGTACGCTGTATAGAGGGTGTGGTACGCTGTATAGAGGTTGTGGTACGCTGTATAGAGGGTATGGTACAGTACGCTGTATAGAGGGTATGGTACAGTACGCTGTATAGAGGGTGTGGTACAGTACGCTGTATAGAGGGTATGGTACAGTACGCTGTATAGAGGGTGTGGTACAGTACGCTGTATAGAGGGTATGGTACAGTACGCTGTATAGAGGGTATGGTACAGTACGCTGTATAGAGGGTATGGTACAGTACGCTGTATAGAGGGTGTGGTACAGTACGCTGTATAGAGAGTGTGGTACAGTACGCTGTATAGAGAGTGTCGGACAGTACGTTGTATAGAGGGTATGGTACAGTACGCTGTATAGAGGGTGTGGTACGCTGGATAGAGGGTATGGTACAGTACGCTGTATAGAGGGTATGGTACAGTACGCTGTATAGAGGGTATGGTACAGTACGCTGTATAGAGGGTATGGTACAGTACGCTGTATAGAGGGTATGGTACAGTACGCTGTATAGAGGGTATGGTACAGTACGCTGTATAGAGGGTATGGTACAGTACGCTGTATAGAGGGTGTGGTACAGTATGCTGTATAGAGGGTATGGTACAGTACGCTGTATAGAGGGTATGGTACAGTACGCTGTATAGAGGGTGTGGTACAGTACGCTGTATAGAGGGTATGGTACAGTACGCTGTATAGAGGGTGTGGTACAGTACGCTGTATAGAGGGTGTGGTACAGTATGCTGTATAGAGGGTGTCGGACAGTACGCTGTATAGACGGTATGGTACAGTACGCTGTATAGAGGGTGTGGTACAGTACGCTGTATAGAGGGTGTGGTACAGTACGCTGTATAGAGGGTGTGGTATGTGTGGTACAGTAAGCTGTATAGAGGGTGTGGTATGTGTGGTACAGTACGCTGTATAGAGGGTATGGTACAGTACGCTGTATAGAGGGTATGGTACAGTACGCTGTATAGAGTGTGTGGTACAGTACGCTGTATAGAGGGTATGGTACAGTACGCTGTATAGAGGATGTGGTACAGTACGCTGTATAGAGGGTGTGGTACAGTACGCTGTATAGAGGGTGTGGTACAGTACGCTGTATAGAGAGTGTCGGACAGTACGCTGTATAGAGAGTATGGTACAGTACGCTGTATAGAGGGTGTGGTACAGTACGCTGTATAGAGGGTGTGGTACAGTACGCTGTATAGAGAGTTTCGGACAGTACGCTGTATAGGGAGTGTGGGACAGTGTGGTGTATAGAGGGTGTGGTACAGCACACTGTATAGAGGGTATGGTACAGTACGCTGTATAGAGGGTGTGGTATGTGTGGTACAGTAAGCTGTATAGAGGGTGTGGTATGTGTGGTACAGTACGCTGTATAGAGGGTGTGGTATGTGTGGTACAGTACGCTGTATAGAGGGTGTGGTATGTGTGGTACAGTACGCTGTATAGAGGGTGTGGTATGTGTGGTACAGTACGCTGTATAGAGGGTATGGTATGTGTGGTACAGTACGCTGTATAGAGGGTATGGTATGTGTGGTACTGTATGCTGTATAGAGGGTGTGGTACAGTACGCTGCATAGAGGGTGTGGTACAGTACGCTGTATAGACAGTGTGGTATGTGTGGTACAGCATGCTCTATAGAGGGTGCGGTACAGCATGCTCTATAGAGGGTGTGGGACAGTATGCTGTATAGAGGGTGTGGTACAGTAGCTGTACAGAGGGTGTGGTACAGTAGCTGTACAGAGTGTGTGGTACAGTACGCTGTACAGAGTGTGTGGTACAGTACGCTGTACAGAGTGTGTGGTACAGTACGCTGTACAGAGTGTGTGGTACAGTACGCTGTACAGAGTGTGTGGTACAGTACGCTCTATAGAGGGTGTGGTACAGTATGCTGTATAGAGGGTGTGGTAAAGTACACTGTGTAGACGGTGTGGTATGTGGTACTGTACGCTGTATAGAGGGTGTGGTACAGTACGCTGTATAGAGGGTGTGGTACAGTACGCTGTATAGAGGGTGTGGTACAGTACACTGTATAGAGGGTGTGGTACAGTACGCTGTATAGAGAGTGTGGTACAGTACGCTGTATAGAGAGTGTCGGACAGTACGTTGTATAGAGGGTATGGTACAGTACGCTGTATAGAGGGTGTGGTACGCTGTATAGAGGGTATGGTACAGTACGCTGTATAGAGGGTGTGGTACGCTGTATAGAGGTTGTGGTACGCTGTATAGAGGGTATGGTACAGTACGCTGTATAGAGGGTATGGTACAGTACGCTGTATAGAGGGTGTGGTACAGTACGCTGTATAGAGGGTATGGTACAGTACGCTGTATAGAGGGTGTGGTACAGTACGCTGTATAGAGGGTATGGTACAGTACGCTGTATAGAGGGTATGGTACAGTACGCTGTATAGAGGGTATGGTACAGTACGCTGTATAGAGGGTGTGGTACAGTACGCTGTATAGAGAGTGTGGTACAGTACGCTGTATAGAGAGTGTCGGACAGTACGTTGTATAGAGGGTATGGTACAGTACGCTGTATAGAGGGTGTGGTACGCTGGATAGAGGGTATGGTACAGTACGCTGTATAGAGGGTATGGTACAGTACGCTGTATAGAGGGTATGGTACAGTACGCTGTATAGAGGGTATGGTACAGTACGCTGTATAGAGGGTATGGTACAGTACGCTGTATAGAGGGTATGGTACAGTACGCTGTATAGAGGGTATGGTACAGTACGCTGTATAGAGGGTGTGGTACAGTATGCTGTATAGAGGGTATGGTACAGTACGCTGTATAGAGGGTATGGTACAGTACGCTGTATAGAGGGTGTGGTACAGTACGCTGTATAGAGGGTATGGTACAGTACGCTGTATAGAGGGTGTGGTACGCTGTATAGAGGGTGTGGTACGCTGTATAGAGGGTATGGTACAGTACGCTGTATAGAGGGTATGGTACAGTACGCTGTATAGAGGGTGTGGTACAGTACGCTGTATAGAGGGTGTGGTACAGTACACTGTATAGAGGGTGTGGTACAGTACGCTGTATAGAGAGTGTGGTACAGTACGCTGTATAGAGGGTGTGGTACAGTATGCTGTATAGAGGGTATGGTACAGTACGCTGTATAGAGGGTGTGGTACAGTACGCTGTATAGAGGGTGTGGTACAGTACGCTGTATTGAGGGTGTGGTATGTGTGGTACAGTACGCTGTATAGAGGGTGTGGTACAGTACGCTGCATAGAGGGTGTGGTACAGTACGCTGTATAGTGGGTGTGGTATGTGTGGTACAGTACGCTGTATAGAGGGTGTGGTACAGTACGCTGCATAGAGGGTGTGGTACAGTACGCTGTATAGACAGTGTGGTATGTGTGGTACAGCATGCTCTATAGAGGGTGCGGTACAGCATGCTCTATAGAGGGTGTGGGACAGTATGCTGTACAGAGTGTGTGGTACAGTACGCTGTACAGAGTGTGTGGTACAGTACGCTGTACAGAGTGTGTGGTACAGTACGCTGTACAGAGTGTGTGGTACAGTACGCTGTATAGAGGGTGTGGTACAGTATGCTGTATAGAGGGTGTGGTAAAGTACACTGTGTAGACGGTGTGGTATGTGGTACTGTACGCTGTATAGAGGGTGTGGTACAGTACGCTGTATAGAGGGTGTGGTACAGTACGCTGTATAGAGGGTGTGGTACAGTACACTGTATAGAGGGTGTGGTACAGTACGCTGTATAGAGAGTGTGGTACAGTACGCTGTATAGAGAGTGTAGGACAGTACGTTGTATAGAGGGTATGGTACAGTACGCTGTATAGAGGGTGTGGTATGTGTGGTACAGTACGCTGTATAGAGGGTATGGTATGTGTGGTACAGTACGCTGTATAGAGGGTATGGTATGTGTGGTACTGTATGCTGTATAGAGGGTGTGGTACAGTACGCTGCATAGAGGGTGTGGTACAGTACGCTGTATAGACAGTGTGGTATGTGTGGTACAGCATGCTCTATAGAGGGTGCGGTACAGCATGCTCTATAGAGGGTGTGGGACAGTATGCTGTATAGAGGGTGTGGTACAGTAGCTGTACAGAGGGTGTGGTACAGTAGCTGTACAGAGTGTGTGGTACAGTACGCTGTACAGAGTGTGTGGTACAGTACGCTGTACAGAGTGTGTGGTACAGTACGCTGTACAGAGTGTGTGGTACAGTACGCTCTATAGAGGGTGTGGTACAGTATGCTGTATAGAGGGTGTGGTAAAGTACACTGTGTAGACGGTGTGGTATGTGGTACTGTACGCTGTATAGAGGGTGTGGTACAGTACGCTGTATAGAGGGTGTGGTACAGTACGCTGTATAGAGGGTGTGGTACAGTACACTGTATAGAGGGTGTGGTACAGTACGCTGTATAGAGGGTATGGTATGTGTGGTACAGTACGCTGTATAGAGGGTATGGTATGTGTGGTACTGTATGCTGTATAGAGGGTGTGGTACAGTACGCTGCATAGAGGGTGTGGTACAGTACGCTGTATAGACAGTGTGGTATGTGTGGTACAGCATGCTCTATAGAGGGTGCGGTACAGCATGCTCTATAGAGGGTGTGGGACAGTATGCTGTATAGAGGGTGTGGTACAGTAGCTGTACAGAGGGTGTGGTACAGTAGCTGTACAGAGTGTGTGGTACAGTACGCTGTACAGAGTGTGTGGTACAGTACGCTGTACAGAGTGTGTGGTACAGTACGCTGTACAGAGTGTGTGGTACAGTACGCTCTATAGAGGGTGTGGTACAGTATGCTGTATAGAGGGTGTGGTAAAGTACACTGTGTAGACGGTGTGGTATGTGGTACTGTACGCTGTATAGAGGGTGTGGTACAGTACGCTGTATAGAGGGTGTGGTACAGTACGCTGTATAGAGGGTGTGGTACAGTACACTGTATAGAGGGTGTGGTACAGTACGCTGTATAGAGAGTGTGGTACAGTACGCTGTATAGAGAGTGTCGGACAGTACGTTGTATAGAGGGTATGGTACAGTACGCTGTATAGAGGGTGTGGTACGCTGTATAGAGGGTATGGTACAGTACGCTGTATAGAGGGTGTGGTACGCTGTATAGAGGTTGTGGTACGCTGTATAGAGGGTATGGTACAGTACGCTGTATAGAGGGTATGGTACAGTACGCTGTATAGAGGGTGTGGTACAGTACGCTGTATAGAGGGTATGGTACAGTACGCTGTATAGAGGGTGTGGTACAGTACGCTGTATAGAGGGTATGGTACAGTACGCTGTATAGAGGGTATGGTACAGTACGCTGTATAGAGGGTATGGTACAGTACGCTGTATAGAGGGTGTGGTACAGTACGCTGTATAGAGAGTGTGGTACAGTACGCTGTATAGAGAGTGTCGGACAGTACGTTGTATAGAGGGTATGGTACAGTACGCTGTATAGAGGGTGTGGTACGCTGGATAGAGGGTATGGTACAGTACGCTGTATAGAGGGTATGGTACAGTACGCTGTATAGAGGGTATGGTACAGTACGCTGTATAGAGGGTATGGTACAGTACGCTGTATAGAGGGTATGGTACAGTACGCTGTATAGAGGGTATGGTACAGTACGCTGTATAGAGGGTATGGTACAGTACGCTGTATAGAGGGTGTGGTACAGTATGCTGTATAGAGGGTATGGTACAGTACGCTGTATAGAGGGTATGGTACAGTACGCTGTATAGAGGGTGTGGTACAGTACGCTGTATAGAGGGTATGGTACAGTACGCTGTATAGAGGGTGTGGTACGCTGTATAGAGGGTGTGGTACGCTGTATAGAGGGTATGGTACAGTACGCTGTATAGAGGGTATGGTACAGTACGCTGTATAGAGGGTGTGGTACAGTACGCTGTATAGAGGGTGTGGTACAGTACACTGTATAGAGGGTGTGGTACAGTACGCTGTATAGAGAGTGTGGTACAGTACGCTGTATAGAGGGTGTGGTACAGTATGCTGTATAGAGGGTATGGTACAGTACGCTGTATAGAGGGTGTGGTACAGTACGCTGTATAGAGGGTGTGGTACAGTACGCTGTATTGAGGGTGTGGTATGTGTGGTACAGTACGCTGTATAGAGGGTGTGGTACAGTACGCTGCATAGAGGGTGTGGTACAGTACGCTGTATAGTGGGTGTGGTATGTGTGGTACAGTACGCTGTATAGAGGGTGTGGTACAGTACGCTGCATAGAGGGTGTGGTACAGTACGCTGTATAGACAGTGTGGTATGTGTGGTACAGCATGCTCTATAGAGGGTGCGGTACAGCATGCTCTATAGAGGGTGTGGGACAGTATGCTGTACAGAGTGTGTGGTACAGTACGCTGTACAGAGTGTGTGGTACAGTACGCTGTACAGAGTGTGTGGTACAGTACGCTGTACAGAGTGTGTGGTACAGTACGCTGTATAGAGGGTGTGGTACAGTATGCTGTATAGAGGGTGTGGTAAAGTACACTGTGTAGACGGTGTGGTATGTGGTACTGTACGCTGTATAGAGGGTGTGGTACAGTACGCTGTATAGAGGGTGTGGTACAGTACGCTGTATAGAGGGTGTGGTACAGTACACTGTATAGAGGGTGTGGTACAGTACGCTGTATAGAGAGTGTGGTACAGTACGCTGTATAGAGAGTGTAGGACAGTACGTTGTATAGAGGGTATGGTACAGTACGCTGTATAGAGGGTGTGGTATGTGTGATACAGTACGCTGTATAGAGGGTATGGTATGTGTGGTACAGTACGCTGTATAGAGGGTATGGTATGTGTGGTACTGTATGCTGTATAGAGGGTGTGGTACAGTACGCTGCATAGAGGGTGTGGTACAGTACGCTGTATAGACAGTGTGGTATGTGTGGTACAGCATGCTCTATAGAGGGTGCGGTACAGCATGCTCTATAGAGGGTGTGGGACAGTATGCTGTATAGAGGGTGTGGTACAGTAGCTGTACAGAGGGTGTGGTACAGTAGCTGTACAGAGTGTGTGGTACAGTACGCTGTACAGAGTGTGTGGTACAGTACGCTGTACAGAGTGTGTGGTACAGTACGCTGTACAGAGTGTGTGGTACAGTACGCTCTATAGAGGGTGTGGTACAGTATGCTGTATAGAGGGTGTGGTAAAGTACACTGTGTAGACGGTGTGGTATGTGGTACTGTACGCTGTATAGAGGGTGTGGTACAGTACGCTGTATAGAGGGTGTGGTACAGTACGCTGTATAGAGGGTGTGGTACAGTACACTGTATAGAGGGTGTGGTACAGTACGCTGTATAGAGAGTGTGGTACAGTACGCTGTATAGAGAGTGTCGGACAGTACGTTGTATAGAGGGTATGGTACAGTACGCTGTATAGAGGGTGTGGTACGCTGTATAGAGGGTATGGTACAGTACGCTGTATAGAGGGTGTGGTACGCTGTATAGAGGTTGTGGTACGCTGTATAGAGGGTATGGTACAGTACGCTGTATAGAGGGTATGGTATAGTACGCTGTATAGAGGGTGTGGTACAGTACGCTGTATAGAGGGTATGGTACAGTACGCTGTATAGAGGGTGTGGTACAGTACGCTGTATAGAGGGTATGGTACAGTACGCTGTATAGAGGGTATGGTACAGTACGCTGTATAGAGGGTATGGTACAGTACGCTGTATAGAGGGTGTGGTACAGTACGCTGTATAGAGAGTGTGGTACAGTACGCTGTATAGAGAGTGTCGGACAGTACGTTGTATAGAGGGTATGGTACAGTACGCTGTATAGAGGGTGTGGTACGCTGGATAGAGGGTATGGTACAGTACGCTGTATAGAGGGTATGGTACAGTACGCTGTATAGAGGGTATGGTACAGTACGCTGTATAGAGGGTATGGTACAGTACGCTGTATAGAGGGTATGGTACAGTACGCTGTATAGAGGGTATGGTACAGTACGCTGTATAGAGGGTGTGGTACAGTATGCTGTATAGAGGGTATGGTACAGTACGCTGTATAGAGGGTATGGTACAGTACGCTGTATAGAGGGTGTGGTACAGTACGCTGTATAGAGGGTATGGTACAGTACGCTGTATAGAGGGTGTGGTACGCTGTATAGAGGGTGTGGTACGCTGTATAGAGGGTATGGTACAGTACGCTGTATAGAGGGTATGGTACAGTACGCTGTATAGAGGGTGTGGTACAGTACGCTGTATAGAGGGTGTGGTACAGTACACTGTATAGAGGGTGTGGTACAGTACGCTGTATAGAGAGTGTGGTACAGTACGCTGTATAGAGGGTGTGGTACAGTATGCTGTATAGAGGGTATGGTACAGTACGCTGTATAGAGGGTGTGGTACAGTACGCTGTATAGAGGGTGTGGTACAGTACGCTGTATTGAGGGTGTGGTATGTGTGGTACAGTACGCTGTATAGAGGGTGTGGTACAGTACGCTGCATAGAGGGTGTGGTACAGTACGCTGTATAGTGGGTGTGGTATGTGTGGTACAGTACGCTGTATAGAGGGTGTGGTACAGTACGCTGCATAGAGGGTGTGGTACAGTACGCTGTATAGACAGTGTGGTATGTGTGGTACAGCATGCTCTATAGAGGGTGCGGTACAGCATGCTCTATAGAGGGTGTGGGACAGTATGCTGTACAGAGTGTGTGGTACAGTACGCTGTACAGAGTGTGTGGTACAGTACGCTGTACAGAGTGTGTGGTACAGTACGCTGTACAGAGTGTGTGGTACAGTACGCTGTATAGAGGGTGTGGTACAGTATGCTGTATAGAGGGTGTGGTAAAGTACACTGTGTAGACGGTGTGGTATGTGGTACTGTACGCTGTATAGAGGGTGTGGTACAGTACGCTGTATAGAGGGTGTGGTACAGTACGCTGTATAGAGAGTGTGGTACAGTACGCTGTATAGAGAGTGTAGGACAGTACGTTGTATAGAGGGTATGGTACAGTACGCTGTATAGAGGGTGTGGTACAGTACGCTGTATAGAGGGTGTGGTACGCTGTATAGAGGGTATGGTACAGTACGCTGTATAGAGGGTATGGTACAGTACGCTGTATAGAGGGTGTGGTACGCTGTATTGAGGGTGTGGTACTCTGTATAGAGGGTATGGTACAGTACGCTGTATAGAGGTTGTGGTACAGTACGCTGTATAGAGGGTGTGGTACAGTAGCTGTACAGAGGGTGTGGTACAGTAGCTGTACAGAGTGTGTGGTACAGTACGCTGTATAGAGGGTGTGGTACAGTACGCTGTATAGAGGGTGTGGTACAGTATGCTGTATAGAGGGTGTGGTACAGTACGCTGTATAGAGGGTGTGGTACAGTATGCTGTATAGAGGGTGTGGTACAGTACGCTGTATAGAGGGTATGGTACAGTACGCTGTATAGAGGGTGTGGTACAGTACGCTGTATAGAGGGTGTGGTACAGTATGCTGTATAGAGGGTGTCGGACAGTACGCTGTATAGACGGTATGGTACAGTACGCTGTATAGAGGGTGTGGTACAGTACGCTGTATAGAGGGTGTGGTACAGTACGCTGTATAGAGGGTGTGGTACAGTAGCTGTACAGAGGGTGTGGTACAGTAGCTGTACAGAGTGTGTGGTACAGTACGCTGTATAGAGGGTGTGGTACAGTACGCTGTATAGAGGGTGTGGTACAGTATGCTGTATAGAGGGTGTGGTACAGTACGCTGTATAGAGGGTGTGGTACAGTATGCTGTATAGAGGGTGTGGTACAGTACGCTGTATAGAGGGTGTGGTACAGTACGCTGTATAGAGGGTGTGGTACAGTACGCTGTATAGAGGGTGTGGTACAGTACGCTGTATAGAGGGTGTGGTACAGTACGCTGTATAGAGGGTGTGGTACAGTACGCTGTATAGAGGGTGTGGTACAGTACGCTGTATAGAGGGTGTGGTACAGTACGCTGTATAGAGGGTGTGGTACAGTATGCTGTATAGAGGGTGTCGGACAGTACGCTGTATAGACGGTATGGTACAGTACGCTGTATAGAGGGTGTGGTACAGTACGCTGTATAGAGGGTGTGGTACAGTACGCTGTATAGAGGGTGTGGTATGTGTGGTACAGTAAGCTGTATAGAGGGTGTGGTATGTGTGGTACAGTACGCTGTATAGAGGGTATGGTACAGTACGCTGTATAGAGGGTATGGTACAGTACGCTGTATAGAGTGTGTGGTACAGTACGCTGTATAGAGGGTGTGGTACAGTACGCTGTATAGAGGGTGTGGTACAGTACGCTGTATAGAGGGTGTGGTACAGTACGCTGTATAGAGAGTGTCGGACAGTACGCTGTATAGAGAGTATGGTACAGTACGCTGTATAGAGGGTGTGGTACAGTATGCTGTATAGAGGGTGTGGTACAGTACGCTGTATAGAGAGTTTCGGACAGTACGCTGTATAGGGAGTGTGGGACAGTGTGGTGTATAGAGGGTGTGGTACAGCACACTGTATAGAGGGTATGGTACAGTACGCTGTATAGAGGGTGTGGTATGTGTGGTACAGTAAGCTGTATAGAGGGTGTGGTATGTGTGGTACAGTACGCTGTATAGAGGGTATGGTATGTGTGGTACAGTACGCTGTATAGAGGGTATGGTATGTGTGGTACTGTATGCTGTATAGAGGGTGTGGTACAGTACGCTGCATAGAGGGTGTGGTACAGTACGCTGTATAGACAGTGTGGTATGTGTGGTACAGCATGCTCTATAGAGGGTGCGGTACAGCATGCTCTATAGAGGGTGTGGGACAGTATGCTGTATAGAGGGTGTGGTACAGTAGCTGTACAGAGGGTGTGGTACAGTAGCTGTACAGAGTGTGTGGTACAGTACGCTGTACAGAGTGTGTGGTACAGTACGCTGTACAGAGTGTGTGGTACAGTACGCTGTACAGAGTGTGTGGTACAGTACGCTCTATAGAGGGTGTGGTACAGTATGCTGTATAGAGGGTGTGGTAAAGTACACTGTGTAGACGGTGTGGTATGTGGTACTGTACGCTGTATAGAGGGTGTGGTACAGTACGCTGTATAGAGGGTGTGGTACAGTACGCTGTATAGAGGGTGTGGTACAGTACACTGTATAGAGGGTGTGGTACAGTACGCTGTATAGAGAGTGCGGTACAGTACGCTGTATAGAGAGTGTCGGACAGTACGTTGTATAGAGGGTATGGTACAGTACGCTGTATAGAGGGTGTGGTACGCTGTATAGAGGGTATGGTACAGTACGCTGTATAGAGGGTGTGGTACGCTGTATAGAGGTTGTGGTACGCTGTATAGAGGGTATGGTACAGTACGCTGTATAGAGGGTATGGTACAGTACGCTGTATAGAGGGTGTGGTACAGTACGCTGTATAGAGGGTATGGTACAGTACGCTGTATAGAGGGTGTGGTACAGTACGCTGTATAGAGGGTATGGTACAGTACGCTGTATAGAGGGTATGGTACAGTACGCTGTATAGAGGGTATGGTACAGTACGCTGTATAGAGGGTGTGGTACAGTACGCTGTATAGAGAGTGTGGTACAGTACGCTGTATAGAGAGTGTCGGACAGTACGTTGTATAGAGGGTATGGTACAGTACGCTGTATAGAGGGTGTGGTACGCTGGATAGAGGGTATGGTACAGTACGCTGTATAGAGGGTATGGTACAGTACGCTGTATAGAGGGTATGGTACAGTACGCTGTATAGAGGGTATGGTACAGTACGCTGTATAGAGGGTATGGTACAGTACGCTGTATAGAGGGTATGGTACAGTACGCTGTATAGAGGGTATGGTACAGTACGCTGTATAGAGGGTGTGGTACAGTATGCTGTATAGAGGGTATGGTACAGTACGCTGTATAGAGGGTATGGTACAGTACGCTGTATAGAGGGTGTGGTACAGTACGCTGTATAGAGGGTATGGTACAGTACGCTGTATAGAGGGTGTGGTACAGTACGCTGTATAGAGGGTGTGGTACAGTATGCTGTATAGAGGGTGTCGGACAGTACGCTGTATAGACGGTATGGTACAGTACGCTGTATAGAGGGTGTGGTACAGTACG
Organism: Oncorhynchus mykiss; assembly: GCF_057628025.1. Classification (NCBI taxonomy): domain Eukaryota; kingdom Metazoa; phylum Chordata; class Actinopteri; order Salmoniformes; family Salmonidae; genus Oncorhynchus; species Oncorhynchus mykiss. Next base: position 51,076,439 of record NC_143033.1, read on the forward strand.
CTGTATAGAGGGTGTGGTACAGTACGCTGTATAGAGGGTGTGGTATGTGTGGTACAGTAAGCTGTATAGAGGGTGTGGTATGTGTGGTACAGTACGCTGTATAGAGGGTATGGTACAGTACGCTGTATAGAGGGTATGGTACAGTACGCTGTATAGAGTGTGTGGTACAGTACGCTGTATAGAGGGTATGGTACAGTACGCTGTATAGAGGGTGTGGTACAGTACGCTGTATAGAGGGTGTGGTACAGTACGCTGTATAGAGGGTGTGGTACAGTACGCTGTATAGAGAGTGTCGGACAGTACGCTGTATAGAGAGTATGGTACAGTACGCTGTATAGAGGGTGTGGTACAGTACGCTGTATAGAGGGTGTGGTACAGTACGCTGTATAGAGAGTTTCGGACAGTACGCTGTATAGGGAGTGTAAGACAGTGTGGTGTATAGAGGGTGTGGTACAGCACACTGTAAAGAGGGTATGGTACAGTACGCTGTATAGAGGGTGTGGTATGTGTGGTACAGTAAGCTGTATAGAGGGTGTGGTATGTGTGGTACAGTACGCTGTATAGAGGGTGTGGTATGTGTGGTACAGTACGCTGTATAGAGGGTGTGGTATGTGTGGTACAGTACGCTGTATAGAGGGTGTGGTATGTGTGGTACAGTACGCTGTATAGAGGGTATGGTATGTGTGGTACAGTACGCTGTATAGAGGGTATGGTATGTGTGGTACTGTATGCTGTATAGAGGGTGTGGTACAGTACGCTGCATAGAGGGTGTGGTACAGTACGCTGTATAGACAGTGTGGTATGTGTGGTACAGCATGCTCTATAGAGGGTGCGGTACAGCATGCTCTATAGAGGGTGTGGGACAGTATGCTGTATAGAGGGTGTGGTACAGTAGCTGTACAGAGGGTGTGGTACAGTAGCTGTACAGAGTGTGTGGTACAGTACGCTGTACAGAGTGTGTGGTACAGTACGCTGTACAGAGTGTGTGGTACAGTACGCTGTACAGAGTGTGTGGTACAGTACGCTCTATAGAGGGTGTGGTACAGTATGCTGTATAGAGGGTGTGGTAAAGTACACTGTGTAGACGGTGTGGTATGTGGTACTGTACGCTGTATAGAGGGTGTGGTACAGTACGCTGTATAGAGGGTGTGGTACAGTACGCTGTATAGAGGGTGTGGTACAGTACACTGTATAGAGGGTGTGGTACAGTACGCTGTATAGAGAGTGTGGTAGAGTACGCTGTATAGAGAGTGTCGGACAGTACGTTGTATAGAGGGTATGGTACAGTACGCTGTATAGAGGGTGTGGTACGCTGTATAGAGGGTATGGTACAGTACGCTGTATAGAGGGTGTGGTACGCTGTATAGAGGTTGTGGTACGCTGTATAGAGGGTATGGTACAGTACGCTGTATAGAGGGTATGGTACAGTACGCTGTATAGAGGGTGTGGTACAGTACGCTGTATAGAGGGTATGGTACAGTACGCTGTATAGAGGGTGTGGTACAGTACGCTGTATAGAGGGTATGGTACAGTACGCTGTATAGAGGGTATGGTACAGTACGCTGTATAGAGGGTATGGTACAGTACGCTGTATAGAGGGTGTGGTACAGTACGCTGTATAGAGAGTGTGGTACAGTACGCTGTATAGAGAGTGTCGGACAGTACGTTGTATAGAGGGTATGGTACAGTACGCTGTATAGAGGGTGTGGTACGCTGGATAGAGGGTATGGTACAGTACGCTGTATAGAGGGTATGGTACAGTACGCTGTATAGAGGGTATGGTACAGTACGCTGTATAGAGGGTATGGTACAGTACGCTGTATAGAGGGTATGGTACAGTACGCTGTATAGAGGGTATGGTACAGTACGCTGTATAGAGGGTATGGTACAGTACGCTGTATAGAGGGTGTGGTACAGTATGCTGTATAGAGGGTATGGTACAGTACGCTGTATAGAGGGTATGGTACAGTACGCTGTATAGAGGGTGTGGTACAGTACGCTGTATAGAGGGTATGGTACAGTACGCTGTATAGAGGGTGTGGTACGCTGTATAGAGGGTGTGGTACGCTGTATAGAGGGTATGGTACAGTACGCTGTATAGAGGGTATGGTACAGTACGCTGTATAGAGGGTGTGGTACAGTACGCTGTATAGAGGGTGTGGTACAGTACACTGTATAGAGGGTGTGGTACAGTACGCTGTATAGAGAGTGTGGTACAGTACGCTGTATAGAGAGTGTCGGACAGTACGCTGTATAGAGGGTGTGGTACAGTACGCTGTATTGAGGGTGTGGTATGTGTGGTACAGTACGCTGTATAGAGGGTGTGGTACAGTACGCTGCATAGAGGGTGTGGTACAGTACGCTGTATAGTGGGTGTGGTATGTGTGGTACAGTACGCTGTATAGAGGGTGTGGTACAGTACGCTGCATAGAGGGTGTGGTACAGTACGCTGTATAGACAGTGTGGTATGTGTGGTACAGCATGCTCTATAGAGGGTGCGGTACAGCATGCTCTATAGAGGGTGTGGGACAGTATGCTGTACAGAGTGTGTGGTACAGTACGCTGTACAGAGTGTGTGGTACAGTACGCTGTACAGAGTGTGTGGTACAGTACGCTGTACAGAGTGTGTGGTACAGTACGCTGTATAGAGGGTGTGGTACAGTATGCTGTATAGAGGGTGTGGTAAAGTACACTGTGTAGACGGTGTGGTATGTGGTACTGTACGCTGTATAGAGGGTGTGGTACAGTACGCTGTATAGAGGGTGTGGTACAGTACGCTGTATAGAGGGTGTGGTACAGTACACTGTATAGAGGGTGTGGTACAGTACGCTGTATAGAGAGTGTGGTACAGTACGCTGTATAGAGAGTGTAGGACAGTACGTTGTATAGAGGGTATGGTACAGTACGCTGTATAGAGGGTGTGGTACAGTACGCTGTATAGAGGGTGTGGTACGCTGTATAGAGGGTATGGTACAGTACGCTGTATAGAGGGTATGGTACAGTACGCTGTATAGAGGGTGTGGTACGCTGTATTGAGGGTGTGGTACTCTGTATAGAGGGTATGGTACAGTACGCTGTATAGAGGTTGTGGTACAGTACGCTGTATAGAGGGTGTGGTACAGTAGCTGTACAGAGGGTGTGGTACAGTAGCTGTACAGAGTGTGTGGTACAGTACGCTGTATAGAGGGTGTGGTACAGTACGCTGTATAGAGGGTGTGGTACAGTATGCTGTATAGAGGGTGTGGTACAGTACGCTGTATAGAGGGTGTGGTACAGTATGCTGTATAGAGGGTGTGGTACAGTACGCTGTATAGAGGGTGTGGTACAGTACGCTGTATAGAGGGTGTGGTACAGTACGCTGTATAGAGGGTGTGGTACAGTACGCTGTATAGAGGGTGTGGTACAGTACGCTGTATAGAGGGTGTGGTACAGTACGCTGTATAGAGGGTGTGGTACAGTACGCTGTATAGAGGGTGTGGTACAGTACGCTGTATAGAGGGTGTGGTACAGTATGCTGTATAGAGGGTGTCGGACAGTACGCTGTATAGACGGTATGGTACAGTACGCTGTATAGAGGGTGTGGTACAGTACGCTGTATAGAGGGTGTGGTACAGTACGCTGTATAGAGGGTGTGGTATGTGTGGTACAGTAAGCTGTATAGAGGGTGTGGTATGTGTGGTACAGTACGCTGTATAGAGGGTATGGTACAGTACGCTGTATAGAGGGTATGGTACAGTACGCTGTATAGAGTGTGTGGTACAGTACGCTGTATAGAGGGTATGGTACAGTACGCTGTATAGAGGGTGTGGTACAGTACGCTGTATAGAGGGTGTGGTACAGTACGCTGTATAGAGGGTGTGGTACAGTACGCTGTATAGAGAGTGTCGGACAGTACGCTGTATAGAGAGTATGGTACAGTACGCTGTATAGAGGGTGTGGTACAGTACGCTGTATAGAGGGTGTGGTACAGTACGCTGTATAGAGAGTTTCGGACAGTACGTTGTATAGGGAGTGTGGGACAGTGTGGTGTATAGAGGGTGTGGTACAGCACACTGTATAGAGGGTATGGTACAGTACGCTGTATAGAGGGTGTGGTATGTGTGGTACAGTAAGCTGTATAGAGGGTGTGGTATGTGTGGTACAGTACGCTGTATAGAGGGTGTGGTATGTGTGGTACAGTACGCTGTATAGAGGGTGTGGTATGTGTGGTACAGTACGCTGTATAGAGGGTGTGGTATGTGTGGTACAGTACGCTGTATAGAGGGTATGGTATGTGTGGTACAGTACGCTGTATAGAGGGTATGGTATGTGTGGTACTGTATGCTGTATAGAGGGTGTGGTACAGTACGCTGCATAGAGGGTGTGGTACAGTACGCTGTATAGACAGTGTGGTATGTGTGGTACAGCATGCTCTATAGAGGGTGCGGTACAGCATGCTCTATAGAGGGTGTGGGACAGTATGCTGTATAGAGGGTGTGGTACAGTAGCTGTACAGAGGGTGTGGTACAGTAGCTGTACAGAGTGTGTGGTACAGTACGCTGTACAGAGTGTGTGGTACAGTACGCTGTACAGAGTGTGTGGTACAGTACGCTGTACAGAGTGTGTGGTACAGTACGCTCTATAGAGGGTGTGGTACAGTATGCTGTATAGAGGGTGTGGTAAAGTACACTGTGTAGACGGTGTGGTATGTGGTACTGTACGCTGTATAGAGGGTGTGGTACAGTACGCTGTATAGAGGGTGTGGTACAGTACGCTGTATAGAGGGTGTGGTACAGTACACTGTATAGAGGGTGTGGTACAGTACGCTGTATAGAGAGTGTGGTACAGTACGCTGTATAGAGAGTGTCGGACAGTACGTTGTATAGAGGGTATGGTACAGTACGCTGTATAGAGGGTGTGGTACGCTGTATAGAGGGTATGGTACAGTACGCTGTATAGAGGATGTGGTACGCTGTATAGAGGTTGTGGTACGCTGTATAGAGGGTATGGTACAGTACGCTGTATAGAGGGTATGGTACAGTACGCTGTATAGAGGGTGTGGTACAGTACGCTGTATAGAGGGTATGGTACAGTACGCTGTATAGAGGGTGTGGTACAGTACGCTGTATAGAGGGTATGGTACAGTACGCTGTATAGAGGGTATGGTACAGTACGCTGTATAGAGGGTATGGTACAGTACGCTGTATAGAGGGTGTGGTACAGTACGCTGTATAGAGAGTGTGGTACAGTACGCTGTATAGAGAGTGTCGGACAGTACGTTGTATAGAGGGTATGGTACAGTACGCTGTATAGAGGGTGTGGTACGCTGGATAGAGGGTATGGTACAGTACGCTGTATAGAGGGTATGGTACAGTACGCTGTATAGAGGGTATGGTACAGTACGCTGTATAGAGGGTATGGTACAGTACGCTGTATAGAGGGTATGGTACAGTACGCTGTATAGAGGGTATGGTACAGTACGCTGTATAGAGGGTGTGGTACAGTATGCTGTATAGAGGGTATGGTACAGTACGCTGTATAGAGGGTATGGTACAGTACGCTGTATAGAGGGTGTGGTACAGTACGCTGTATAGAGGGTATGGTACAGTACGCTGTATAGAGGGTGTGGTACAGTACGCTGTATAGAGGGTGTGGTACAGTATGCTGTATAGAGGGTGTCGGACAGTACGCTGTATAGACGGTATGGTACAGTACGCTGTATAGAGGGTGTGGTACAGTACGCTGTATAGAGGGTGTGGTACAGTACGCTGTATAGAGGGTGTGGTATGTGTGGTACAGTAAGCTGTATAGAGGGTGTGGTATGTGTGGTACAGTACGCTGTATAGAGGGTATGGTACAGTACGCTGTATAGAGGGTATGGTACAGTACGCTGTATAGAGTGTGTGGTACAGTACGCTGTATAGAGGGTATGGTACAGTACGCTGTATAGAGGGTGTGGTACAGTACGCTGTATAGAGGGTGTGGTACAGTACGCTGTATAGAGGGTGTGGTACAGTACGCTGTATAGAGAGTGTCGGACAGTACGCTGTATAGAGAGTATGGTACAGTACGCTGTATAGAGGGTGTGGTACAGCACACTGTATAGAGGGTATGGTACAGTACGCTGTATAGAGGGTGTGGTATGTGTGGTACAGTAAGCTGTATAGAGGGTGTGGTATGTGTGGTACAGTACGCTGTATAGAGGGTGTGGTATGTGTGGTACAGTACGCTGTATAGAGGGTGTGGTATGTGTGGAACAGTACGCTGTATAGAGGGTGTGGTATGTGTGGTACAGTACGCTGTATAGAGGGTATGGTATGTGTGGTACAGTACGCTGTATAGAGGGTATGGTATGTGTGGTACTGTATGCTGTATAGAGGGTGTGGTACAGTACGCTGCATAGAGGGTGTGGTACAGTACGCTGTATAGACAGTGTGGTATGTGTGGTACAGCATGCTCTATAGAGGGTGCGGTACAGCATGCTCTATAGAGGGTGTGGGACAGTATGCTGTATAGAGGGTGTGGTACAGTAGCTGTACAGAGGGTGTGGTACAGTAGCTGTACAGAGTGTGTGGTACAGTACGCTGTACAGAGTGTGTGGTACAGTACGCTGTACAGAGTGTGTGGTACAGTACGCTGTACAGAGTGTGTGGTACAGTACGCTCTATAGAGGGTGTGGTACAGTATGCTGTATAGAGGGTGTGATAAAGTACACTGTGTAGACGGTGTGGTATGTGGTACTGTACGCTGTATAGAGGGTGTGGTACAGTACGCTGTATAGAGGGTGTGGTACAGTACGCTGTATAGAGGGTGTGGTACAGTACACTGTATAGAGGGTGTGGTACAGTACGCTGTATAGAGAGTGTGGTACAGTACGCTGTATAGAGAGTGTCGGACAGTACGTTGTATAGAGGGTATGGTACAGTACGCTGTATAGAGGGTGTGGTACGCTGTATAGAGGGTATGGTACAGTACGCTGTATAGAGGGTGTGGTACGCTGTATAGAGGTTGTGGTACGCTGTATAGAGGGTATGGTACAGTACGCTGTATAGAGGGTATGGTACAGTACGCTGTATAGAGGGTGTGGTACAGTACGCTGTATAGAGGGTATGGTACAGTACGCTGTATAGAGGGTGTGGTACAGTACGCTGTATAGAGGGTATGGTACAGTACGCTGTATAGAGGGTATGGTACAGTACGCTGTATAGAGGGTATGGTACAGTACGCTGTATAGAGGGTGTGGTACAGTACGCTGTATAGAGAGTGTGGTACAGTACGCTGTATAGAGAGTGTCGGACAGTACGTTGTATAGAGGGTATGGTACAGTACGCTGTATAGAGGGTGTGGTACGCTGGATAGAGGGTATGGTACAGTACGCTGTATAGAGGGTATGGTACAGTACGCTGTATAGAGGGTATGGTACAGTACGCTGTATAGAGGGTATGGTACAGTACGCTGTATAGAGAGGGTATGGTACAGTACGCTGTATAGAGGGTATGGTACAGTACGCTGTATAGAGGGTATGGTACAGTACGCTGTATAGAGGGTATGGTACAGTACGCTGTATAGAGGGTGTGGTACAGTATGCTGTATAGAGGGTATGGTACAGTACGCTGTATAGAGGGTATGGTACAGTACGCTGTATAGAGGGTGTGGTACAGTACGCTGTATAGAGGGTATGGTACAGTACGCTGTATAGAGGGTGTGGTACGCTGTATAGAGGGTGTGGTACGCTGTATAGAGGGTATGGTACAGTACGCTGTATAGAGGGTATGGTACAGTACGCTGTATAGAGGGTGTGGTACAGTACGCTGTATAGAGGGTGTGGTACAGTACACTGTATAGAGGGTGTGGTACAGTACGCTGTATAGAGAGTGTGGTACAGTACGCTGTATAGAGAGTGTCGGACAGTACGTTGTATAGAGGGTATGGTACAGTACGCTGTATAGAGGGTGTGGTACAGTACGCTGTATAGAGGGTGTGGTACAGTACGCTGTATTGAGGGTGTGGTATGTGTGGTACAGTACGCTGTATAGAGGGTGTGGTACAGTACGCTGCATAGAGGGTGTGGTACAGTACGCTGTATAGTGGGTGTGGTATGTGTGGTACAGTACGCTGTATAGAGGGTGTGGTACAGTACGCTGCATAGAGGGTGTGGTACAGTACGCTGTATAGACAGTGTGGTATGTGTGGTACAGCATGCTCTATAGAGGGTGCGGTACAGCATGCTCTATAGAGGGTGTGGGACAGTATGCTGTACAGAGTGTGTGGTACAGTACGCTGTACAGAGTGTGTGGTACAGTACGCTGTACAGAGTGTGTGGTACAGTACGCTGTACAGAGTGTGTGGTACAGTACGCTGTATAGAGGGTGTGGTGCAGTATGCTGTATAGAGGGTGTGGTAAAGTACACTGTGTAGACGGTGTGGTATGTGGTACTGTACGCTGTATAGAGGGTGTGGTACAGTACGCTGTATAGAGGGTGTGGTACAGTACGCTGTATAGAGGGTGTGGTACAGTACACTGTATAGAGGGTGTGGTACAGTACGCTGTATAGAGAGTGTGGTACAGTACGCTGTATAGAGAGTGTAGGACAGTACGTTGTATAGAGGGTATGGTACAGTACGCTGTATAGAGGGTGTGGTACAGTACGCTGTATAGAGGGTGTGGTACGCTGTATAGAGGGTATGGTACAGTACGCTGTATAGAGGGTATGGTACAGTACGCTGTATAGAGGGTGTGGTACGCTGTATTGAGGGTGTGGTACTCTGTATAGAGGGTATGGTACAGTACGCTGTATAGAGGTTGTGGTACAGTACGCTGTATAGAGGGTGTGGTACAGTAGCTGTACAGAGGGTGTGGTACAGTAGCTGTACAGAGTGTGTGGTACAGTACGCTGTATAGAGGGTGTGGTACAGTACGCTGTATAGAGGGTGTGGTACAGTATGCTGTATAGAGGGTGTGGTACAGTACGCTGTATAGAGGGTGTGGTACAGTATGCTGTATAGAGGGTGTGGTACAGTACGCTGTATAGAGGGTGTGGTACAGTACGCTGTATAGAGGGTGTGGTACAGTACGCTGTATAGAGGGTGTGGTACAGTACGCTGTATAGAGGGTGTGGTACAGTACGCTGTATAGAGGGTGTGGTACAGTACGCTGTATAGAGGGTGTGGTACAGTACGCTGTATAGAGGGTGTGGTACAGTACGCTGTATAGAGGGTGTGGTACAGTATGCTGTATAGAGGGTGTCGGACAGTACGCTGTATAGACGGTATGGTACAGTACGCTGTATAGAGGGTGTGGTACAGTACGCTGTATAGAGGGTGTGGTACAGTACGCTGTATAGAGGGTGTGGTATGTGTGGTACAGTAAGCTGTATAGAGGGTGTGGTATGTGTGGTACAGTACGCTGTATAGAGGGTATGGTACAGTACGCTGTATAGAGGGTATGGTACAGTACGCTGTATAGAGTGTGTGGTACAGTACGCTGTATAGAGGGTGTGGTACAGTACGCTGTATAGAGGGTGTGGTACAGTACGCTGTATAGAGGGTGTGGTACAGTACGCTGTATAGAGAGTGTCGGACAGTACGCTGTATAGAGAGTATGGTACAGTACGCTGTATAGAGGGTGTGGTACAGTATGCTGTATAGAGGGTGTGGTACAGTACGCTGTATAGAGAGTTTCGGACAGTACGCTGTATAGGGAGTGTGGGACAGTGTGGTGTATAGAGGGTGTGGTACAGCACACTGTATAGAGGGTATGGTACAGTACGCTGTATAGAGGGTGTGGTATGTGTGGTACAGTAAGCTGTATAGAGGGTGTGGTATGTGTGGTACAGTACGCTGTATAGAGGGTATGGTATGTGTGGTACAGTACGCTGTATAGAGGGTATGGTATGTGTGGTACTGTATGCTGTATAGAGGGTGTGGTACAGTACGCTGCATAGAGGGTGTGGTACAGTACGCTGTATAGACAGTGTGGTATGTGTGGTACAGCATGCTCTATAGAGGGTGCGGTACAGCATGCTCTATAGAGGGTGTGGGACAGTATGCTGTATAGAGGGTGTGGTACAGTAGCTGTACAGAGGGTGTGGTACAGTAGCTGTACAGAGTGTGTGGTACAGTACGCTGTACAGAGTGTGTGGTACAGTACGCTGTACAGAGTGTGTGGTACAGTACGCTGTACAGAGTGTGTGGTACAGTACGCTCTATAGAGGGTGTGGTACAGTATGCTGTATAGAGGGTGTGGTAAAGTACACTGTGTAGACGGTGTGGTATGTGGTACTGTACGCTGTATAGAGGGTGTGGTACAGTACGCTGTATAGAGGGTGTGGTACAGTACGCTGTATAGAGGGTGTGGTACAGTACACTGTATAGAGGGTGTGGTACAGTACGCTGTATAGAGAGTGTGGTACAGTACGCTGTATAGAGAGTGTCGGACAGTACGTTGTATAGAGGGTATGGTACAGTACGCTGTATAGAGGGTGTGGTACGCTGTATAGAGGGTATGGTACAGTACGCTGTATAGAGGGTGTGGTACGCTGTATAGAGGTTGTGGTACGCTGTATAGAGGGTATGGTACAGTACGCTGTATAGAGGGTATGGTACAGTACGCTGTATAGAGGGTGTGGTACAGTACGCTGTATAGAGGGTATGGTACAGTACGCTGTATAGAGGGTGTGGTACAGTACGCTGTATAGAGGGTATGGTACAGTACGCTGTATAGAGGGTATGGTACAGTACGCTGTATAGAGGGTATGGTACAGTACGCTGTATAGAGGGTGTGGTACAGTACGCTGTATAGAGAGTGTGGTACAGTACGCTGTATAGAGAGTGTCGGACAGTACGTTGTATAGAGGGTATGGTACAGTACGCTGTATAGAGGGTGTGGTACGCTGGATAGAGGGTATGGTACAGTACGCTGTATAGAGGGTATGGTACAGTACGCTGTATAGAGGGTATGGTACAGTACGCTGTATAGAGGGTATGGTACAGTACGCTGTATAGAGGGTATGGTACAGTACGCTGTATAGAGGGTATGGTACAGTACGCTGTATAGAGGGTATGGTACAGTACGCTGTATAGAGGGTGTGGTACAGTATGCTGTATAGAGGGTATGGTACAGTACGCTGTATAGAGGGTATGGTACAGTACGCTGTATAGAGGGTGTGGTACAGTACGCTGTATAGAGGGTATGGTACAGTACGCTGTATAGAGGGTGTGGTACGCTGTATAGAGGGTGTGGTACGCTGTATAGAGGGTATGGTACAGTACGCTGTATAGAGGGTATGGTACAGTACGCTGTATAGAGGGTGTGGTACAGTACGCTGTATAGAGGGTGTGGTACAGTACACTGTATAGAGGGTGTGGTACAGTACGCTGTATAGAGAGTGTGGTACAGTACGCTGTATAGAGAGTGTCGGACAGTACGTTGTATAGAGGGTATGGTACAGTACGCTGTATAGAGGGTGTGGTACAGTACGCTGTATAGAGGGTGTGGTACAGTACGCTGTATTGAGGGTGTGGTATGTGTGGTACAGTACGCTGTATAGAGGGTGTGGTACAGTACGCTGCATAGAGGGTGTGGTACAGTACGCTGTATAGAGGGTGTGGTATGTGTGGTACAGTACGCTGTATAGAGGGTGTGGTACAGTACGCTGCATAGAGGGTGTGGTACAGTACGCTGTATAGACAGTGTGGTATGTGTGGTACAGCATGCTCTATAGAGGGTGCGGTACAGCATGCTCTATAGAGGGTGTGGGACAGTATGCTGTACAGAGTGTGTGGTACAGTACGCTGTACAGAGTGTGTGGTACAGTACGCTGTACAGAGTGTGTGGTACAGTACGCTGTACAGAGTGTGTGGTACAGTACGCTGTATAGAGGGTGTGGTACAGTATGCTGTATAGAGGGTGTGGTAAAGTACACTGTGTAGACGGTGTGGTATGTGGTACTGTACGCTGTATAGAGGGTGTGGTACAGTACGCTGTATAGAGGGTGTGGTACAGTACGCTGTATAGAGGGTGTGGTACAGTACACTGTATAGAGGGTGTGGTACAGTACGCTGTATAGAGAGTGTGGTACAGTACGCTGTATAGAGAGTGTAGGACAGTACGTTGTATAGAGGGTATGGTACAGTACGCTGTATAGAGGGTGTGGTACAGTACGCTGTATAGAGGGTGTGGTACGCTGTATAGAGGGTATGGTACAGTACGCTGTATAGAGGGTATGGTACAGTACGCTGTATAGAGGGTGTGGTACGCTGTATTGAGGGTGTGGTACTCTGTATAGAGGGTATGGTACAGTACGCTGTATAGAGGGTGTGGTACAGTACGCTGTATAGAGGGTGTGGTACAGTAGCTGTACAGAGGGTGTGGTACAGTAGCTGTACAGAGTGTGTGGTACAGTACGCTGTACAGAGTGTGTGGTACAGTACGCTGTACAGAGTGTTTGGTACAGTACGCTGTACAGAGTGTGTGGTACAGTACGCTGTATAGAGGGTGTGGTACAGTATGCTGTATAGAGGGTGTGGTAAAGTACACTGTGTAGACGGTGTGGTATGTGGTACTGTACGCTGTATAGAGGGTGTGGTACAGTACGCTGTATAGAGGGTGTGGTACAGTACGCTGTATAGAGGGTGTTTTACAGTACACTGTATAGAGGGTGTGGTACAGTACGCTGTATAGAGAGTGTGGTACAGTACGCTGTATAGAGAGTGTCGGACAGTACGTTGTATAGAGGGTATGGTACAGTACGCTGTATAGAGGGTGTGGTACAGTACGCTGTATAGAGGGTGTGGTACAGTACGCTGTATAGAGGGTGTGGTACATTACGCTGTATAGAGGGTGTGGTACAGTACGCTGTATAGAGGGTGTGGTACAGTACGCTGTATAGAGGGTGTGGGACAGTACGCTGTATAGAGGGTGTGGTACAGTATGCTGTATATAGCGTGTGGTATAGTATGCTGTATAGAGGGTGTGTTACAGGACGCTGTAAAGACGGTGTGGTGCAGTACCCTGTTTAGAGGGTGTGGTACAGGACGCTGTATAGAGGGTGTGGTATGTGTGGTACAGTACGCTGTATAGAGGGTGTGGTACAGTACACTGTATAGAGGGTGTGGTATGTGTTGTACAGTACGCTGTATAGAGGGTGTGGTATGTGTGGTACAGTACACTGTATAGAGGGTGTGGCATGTGTGGTACAGTGCGCTGTATAGAGGGTGTGGCAGCAGCCATGGACCCAACGATGACAAAGCGACTATTTTCACAAGGAGACAATTCTCACTTACCCTTTTCATCCCCAGACGGGGAAGAAGTGAAAGACGTGAGAGATGGAGAGACTGGAACAGACAGGTGGGCGAAGGTTTGGCAGAGGAAGAGAGATGAGACTGGAGATGACAGCTAACACACAGCAGAGTGTGAATTACACAGACTGACTGATGCAGGGAGCCAGAATACTAATGGAATAGCACCTGACAGAAGCTGATAAAGGATTTACCAGGGCGCCAACTGCCAGCGACAAAGGCAAGGGCAAACTCATCCTGATGGATAGATATATGATACCTACAAACGAAAGGTATACGTCGTACTGTATATACAGGTAACTGCAAAAATGAAGGAAACACCAACACAGTGTCTTAATAGGGTGTTGGGCCACTACAAGCCGCCAGAACAGCTTCAATGCGCCTTGGCATAGATTCTACAAGTGTCTGGAACTTAATTGGAGGGATGTGACACCATTCTTCCATGAGAAATGCCATAATTTGGTATTTTGCTGATGGTGGTGGAAAACGCTAAGGCAGGCACCGCGGGCCATGGTAGCCAAAGTAATTGGCAATTGCATTTTTATGCATGAGCCTAAGCATGATGGGATGTTAATTGCTCAACACCTGTGTGGATGCACCTGCTTTCAATATACTTAGTGTCCTTCATTTACTCACGTGTTTCCTTTATTTTGGCAGTTACCTGTAGACTACCACTGATTTAGAATACATATTTTACACTACACATTGTTGGAAATAGATATGTTGCTGTGGCCTAAACTGATTCTGGCCGATTACTTTGGTTAAATGTGAATCTATTTTAATGTGAGAAGTTTGATCCTGATCCATTTCATATACCGTGACATTTGCATATTTCTTGCTTTTCATGTTGAGGTACGCTGAGGTTGGCCACTTCCCCTGTAATATGTGGATTGGGAAGGAGGGTCCCGGTTGTTATCAGTGCTTTTGTTGTACTGTATATCTTTCCCTGCACAATGAGAGCCATCTTTATCAGCCATCAACAGCTGTTCAGACTGTGGGATGGTTTCACATAGCCGCCCTCCTAGATAGGATGCTGTTACCACCATGTCACACTGTGCACTGTGAAAGTGGAATCATTTAATAGTTCCAACAATGTGCAGTTGTTGCTCCTCAATTCTTTTCCCGTTATGCTCACTCTACCTTGGCAGGAGTGAAATGCTTTCATTTTTCAGTGTAACATTTCTAGTGTTGAGTCAGGGTTCAAATTTACTCTGCAAGAGTGAAATTAAAATAACCCCCAGTGTTGGTGATAATAACCAGAGTTTCTGTTTTACACTGCGGCAGTAAAATAGTCCCATCAAAACCACACCCACCATTATCTCATTTCCCAGCATGCTCTACTGCAGGTAGATTTTTTTTGAATTGTTTTTCATATCTGGGTTTTTGCATGTACACTGATTGATTGATCAATCTTATTCTACACAAAGATAACTAACGTACATTTTCCTACACAAATCCAATCAGTAAACTATGCCACTTTGTTTACATACCCTACATTACTCATCTCATATGTATATACTGTGCTCGATACCATCTACTGCATCTTGCCTATGCCGTTCTGTACCATCACTCATTCATATATCTTTATGTACATATTATTTATCCCTTTACACTTGTGTGTATAAGGTAGTTGTTTTGGAATTGTTAGGTTAGATTACTCTTTGTGTATTACTGCATTGTCGGAACTAGAAGCACAAGCATTTCGCTACACTCGCATTAACATCTGCTAACCATGTGTATGTGACAAATACATTTGATTTGATTTGATTTATTGCACCCATTATTGAAATGGTTGTTCCGGTTTCAATGCTTTAGGTAGCCTTATTAAGTCCTACCCTGACTGTCATTCTGAATGCAGGTTGCGGGTGAATAAAAATTACAACTGTTGGACATTCTAACTCTGGTTGGAATCTAATAGGAATTACACATCACTTTGCAAGTCAGTATATTGTGACTTGCAGGCCTAATGTGGCCTGTAAACCAGGAGTTTCCTAACACCAATGTGTTAGGGTAAAACTAGTCCATCAAAGTAAGGCCTTATGATATTATCATGCCCTGACCTTAGATTCTCTGTTTTTCTATTTATTTTGGTTAGGTCGGGGTGTGACTACAGTGGGTACTCTAGTTCTTGTATGTCTAGGGTATTTTGTCATCTAGGGTTTTTGTATGTCTATGTTGGCCTGATATGGTTCCCAATTAGAGACAGCTGTTTATCGTTGTCTCTGATTGGGGATCATATTTAGGTAGCCATTTTCCCCGTTGTTAGTTGTGGGATCTTGTCTATGTTTAGTCGACCGTCAGCACTATTTGTATAGCGTCACGGTTTGGTTGTTTGTTGTTTTGTTAGGTGAGTTTCAGTTTATAAAAATTATGTGGAACTCTACTCACGCTGCGCCTTGGTCCGATCCTTACGACGAACGTGACAGATACTCACAAACTTCTACAGATGCACAATCGAGAGCATCCTGGCGGGCTGTATCACCGCCTGGTACGGCAACTGCTCCGCCCACAACCGTAAGGCTCTCCAGAGGGTAGTGAGGTCTGCACAACGCATCACCGGGGGCAAACTATCTGCCCTCCAGGACACCTACACCACCCGATGTCACAGGAAGGCCATAAAGATCATCAAGGACAACAACCACCCGAGCCACTGCCTGTTCACCCCGCTATCATCCAGAAGGCGAGGTCAGTACAGGTGCATCAAAGCTGGGACCGAGAGACTGAAAAACAGCTTCTATCTCAAGGCCATCAGACTGTTAAACAGCCATCACTAACATTGAGTGGCTGCTGCCAACACACTGACTCAACTCCAGCCACTTTAATAATGGGAATGGGGATGGGAAATTATGTAAAATATATCACTAGCCACTTTAAACAATGCTCCCTAATATAATGTTTACATACCCTACATTATTCATCTCATATGTATACGTATATACTGTACTCTATCATCTACTCCATCCTTATGTAATACATGTATCACTGGCCAATTGAACTATGCCACTTTGTTTACATACTCATCTCATATGTATATACTGTACTCGATACCATCTACTGTATCTTGCCTATGCTGCTCTGTACCATCACTCATCCATATATCTTTATGTACATATTCTTTATCCCCTTACACTGTGTATAAGACAGTAGTTTTGGAATTGTTAGTTAGATTACTTGTTGGTTATTACTGCATTGTCGGAACTAGAAGCACAAGCATTTCGCTACACTCGCATTAACATCTGCTAACCATGTGTATGTGACAAATAAAATTTGATTTGATATAGTATTTACATTTTCGTAATTTAGCAGACACTCTTATCCAGAACAATTGTGCCTTGCTCAAGGGCACATCATATTTTTCACATGGTTAGCTCGGGGATTTGAACAAGAAATGCTTCAGTTACAGGCCCAACACTTAACCACTGGGTTACTTGCTACCCTCTTATTTACTGTTGCAAAGTCACTAACAGACCATATCAACAGTGATGGTGGGATAAACTTATTTTAACGTTTGGGCAATGTCTAATTGACCATGGCTAGAACATGCAGTGCATTTTTGAAATGCAAATGCAATGTGTGTAGACAAATATTTCTATGTTGAAGCCAATAAAAAAATAACTACGATAGGCTGCATTTTTGTTATAACTAGGCCAATAGGATTACTGGTAACTAGAAACTATCTTCAATGGTTAGGAAAAACATTGCCAAGAGATGCGATTTAGGATATTGTGCTTCTGACCCAATCCGATTTATGAATATTGTTGTTTTAAAAAACAGATTGATTGTTTTGATTAAAACCAAAATAATAATAAAGATTCACTGAACATGGTTTTATGTTAAGAATGTACATGGCTCGAATGCAATGCAATTTTGTCTGCTATTATGTCATGGCTTCTGATAGGCTAATTGACATCATTTGAGTCAATTGGAGGTGTACCTGTGGATGAATTTCAAGGCCTACCTTCAAACTCAGTGCCTCTTTGCTTGAAATCATGGGAAAATCAAAAGAAACCAACCAAGACCTCAGAAAATTGTAGACCTCTACAAGTCTGGTTCATCTTTGGAAGCAATTTCCAAATGCCTGAAGGTACCACGTTCATCTGTATAAACAATAGTATGCAAGTATAAACACCATGGGACCACGCAGCCATCATACTGCTGAGGAAGGAGATGCGTTCTGTCTCCTAGAGATGAATGTATTTTGGTGCGAAAAGTACAAATCAATCCCAGAACAACAGCAAAGGACCTTGTGAAGATGCTGGAGGAGTCCTATATCGACATAACCTGAAAGGCCGCTCAGCAAGGAAGAAGCCACTGCTCCAAAACCACCAAAAAAAAAAGCCAGACAACGGTTTGCAACTGCACATGGGGACAAAGATCGTACTTATTGGAGAAATGTCCTCTGGTCTGATGAAACAAAAATAGAACTGATTGGCCATAATGATCATAGTTATGTTTGGAGGAAAATGGGGACGCTTGCAAGCCGAAGAACACCATCCCAACCGTGAAGCACGGGTGTGGCAGCATCATGTTGCGGGGGTGCTTTGCTGCAGGAGGTACTGGTGCACTTCACAAAATAGATGGCATAATGAGGAAAGAAAATTATATGGATATATTGAAGCAACATCTCAAGACATCAGTTAAAGCTTTGTCACAAATGGGTCTTCCAAATGGACAATGACCCCATGCAGACTTCCAAAGTTGTGAAAAAATGGCTTAAGGACAACAAAGTCAAGGTATTGGAGTGGCCATCACAAAGCTCTGACCTCAATCCCATTGAACATTTGTGGGCAGAACTGAAAAAGCGTGTGCGAGCAAGGAGGCCTACAAACCTGACACATTTACACAAGCTCTGTGAAGAGGAATGGGCCAAAATTCTTGTGGGAAGCTTGTGGAAGGCTACCCGAAAAGTTTGACTCAAGTTAACCAATTTAAAGGCAATGCTACCAAATACTAATTGAGTGTATGTAAACTTCTGACCCACTGGGAATGTGATGAAAGAAATAAAAGCTGAAATAAATCATTCTCTCTACTATTATTCTGACATTTCACATTCTTAAAATAAAGTGGTGATCCTAACTGACCTAAGACAGGGAATGTTTACTAGGATTAAAAGTCAGGAATTGTGAAACTGAGCTAAATGTCTTTGGCTATGGTGTATGTAAACTTCTGACTTCAACTGTAGATATTGACACAAATAATAGTTTCAACCAGCAATCAACCAGCAATAGAGCATGCTGGGAAATATTATAATGATTGGCATGGTTTTGTTTGAAATCTGGCTATTAACACCAACACTGTTTTTTTTAAACACCAACTCAACCATTGTAAAATGATAACTTCTGAATGAACACTGAAATCAACACTAGTTAAAACTTGCCAATTTGCTGTATGTTATGAACGGGACACATCTGCAGGCTTCCATACATTTCAAGTACCTTCAAATGTATGGAAGTTGTTGCAACCCCTATTAAAATTGTTGCAACCCCTATTAGTAGCCAGTTCAACCTCTCTTTCCTATCTTCTGAGATCCCTAATGATTGGAAAGCTGCTGCGATCATCCCCCTCTTCAAAGGGTGAGACACTCTAGACCTAAACTGTTATAGACCTATATCCATCCTGCCCTGCCTTTCTAAAATCTTCACCGACCATTTTGAATCCCACCGTACCTTCTCCACTATGCAATCTGGATTCTGAGCTGGTCACGGGTGCACCTCAGCCACGCTCAAGGTCCTGAACGATATCATAACCACCATCGATAAAAGACATTACTGTGCAGACGTCTTCATCGACTTGGCCAAGGCCTTCGACTCTGTCAATCACCGCATTCTTATCGGCAGACACAATAGCCTTGGCTTCTCAAATGACTGCCTCGCCTGGTTCACCAACTACATCTCAGACACAGTTCAGTGTGTCAAATCGGAGGACCTGTTGTCCGGACCTCTGCAGTCTCTGCCACAGGGTTCAATTCTCGGGCCAACTCTTTTCTCTGTATATATCAATGATGTCGCTCTTGATGCTGGTGATTCTCTGATCCACCTCTAGAGAGGCAACACCATTCTGTATACATCTGGCCCTTCTTTGGACATTATTCTAGCAAACCTCCAAACAAGCTTCAATGCCATACAACACTCATTCCGTGGCCTCTAACTGCTTTTAAATGCTATTAAAACTAAGTGCATGCTCTTCAACTGATTGCTGCATGCACCCTCCCGCCCGACTAGCATCACTACTCCGGACGGTTCTCACTTAGAATATGTGGACAACTACAAATACCTAGGTGTCTGGTTAGACTGTAAACTCTCCTTCCAGACTCACATTAAGCATCTCCAATACAAAATTAAATCTAGAATCAACTTCCTATTTTGCAACAAAGCCTCCTTCGCTCATGCTGCCAAACATACCCTCGTAAAACTGACTATCCTACCGATTCTTGACTTCGGCGAAGTAATTTACAAAATAGCCTCCAACGCTCTACTCAGCAAAGTGGATGTAGTCTATCACAGTGCCATCCGTTTTGTCACCAAAGCCCCATATACTACCCACCACTGCGATCTGTATGCTCGCGTTGGCTGGCCCTCACCACATATTCATTGCCAAACCCACTGGCTCCAGGTCATCTATAAGTCTATGCTAGGTAAATCCCCGCCTTATCTCAGCTCACTGGTCACCATAGCAACACCCACCCATAGCACGCGCTTCAGCAGGTATATTTCACTGGTCATCCCCAAAGCCAACACTTACTTTTCCGCCTTTCCTTCCAGTTCTCTGCTGCCAATGACTGGAACGAATTTCAAAAATCGCTGAAGCTGGAGTCTTATCTCCCTCGCTAAATTTATGCATCAGCTGTCAGAGCAGCTTACCAATCACTGTACCTGTACACAGCCAATCTGTAAATAGCACACCCAACTTCCTCATCCCCATATTGCTATTTATCCTCTTGCTCGTTTGCACCCCAGTATCTCTACTTGCACATCATCATCTGCACATCTATCACTCCAGTGTTAATGCTAAATTGTAATTATTTCACCTCTATGGCCTATTTATTGCCTTACCTCCCTACTCTTCTACATTTACACACACTGTACATAGATCTTTCTATTGTGTTATTGACTGTATGTTTGTTTATCCCATGTGTAACTCTGTTGTTTTTGTTGCACTGATTTGCTTTATCTTAGCCAGGTCGCAGATGTAAATGAGTACTTGGCCTACCTGGTTAAATAAAGGTGGAATACATAAAAAATAAAATAAAATAGAACAGTAGATGCCACGTCAAGAACCCCACACTTAACTCAATGGTTCTTTATCAGACAAGAGTCCTCCATGGAACCTTCAGAGCTGAGGAACAACCATTTATGAACCTTCATTTCTTTCATTGTAACATGTCCAACCAGGAATGCATGATTCTAAATATTTTGATATGCAACCTTATCCAGTAATTGTCATGAATTTTGTGTTGACAATTAGGAAAACAATTTTTTGTATCTTCGTCAAAATAGGGCTCCCTAAAAAAAAAAAATACATATAAAATAATTGTCCTTCATTTGTATGTGCACTAATATTATATATAGGCCTCATTCAAAACTCAAAAAACATGAGCTAGATCTCTAACTTAGGGGCGTCAGTTGGGTATGGCAATGTATGCACAAGACCAAAAATGTAACAGTAGGCAAAAATCCCTCCAATCCCAGTAAAAATGCAACAGCTGTTTAGTGTAATATATGGCTCACTTTAGGACCATGCGGAGCGTCGCTCGGAGAGAAACTGCCATCCTCAGCCTTGTAAATCTCCCAGGCAGCTGTTTCATGCACCGGTTACTTTTACATTGATTTCGACAAAGGTGGCGTGTCCAATAGGCTAGGGGAAGATAAGCTTCCCATAAATAAAATTGAATTAAATTTGCCAGAATTATCTATATAATTACTTGTGCGTATACATAAAAAAGACCAGCGAGCACAATTTGGCCACAGAGGATCATTACCTTCTTTTAAAAATAAGCTGTGGATTGTTTTAAGCTCACAATTTGGGCAGTGCGTGAGGCAAATAGCTGATTGTTGAGTTGCAGCTTTTTAATAAGCCTAGGCCTATCGCAATATTTCAAAATACAATTGTAGGAAAAACACATTTTAGATAGCAAATGCTATTGCTGAAAATTCTCAACTCCCAATTGAGATAACAGGAGCCTATTTTATTGGCACCAGCAGAGAGGATCGCACATATCCCTGGTGAGTGCACACATATTCACCTTCTTTATCATTGGATCAATACCACTGGAAAGGTTTTTGGGGAACAATAATTTCCTCCTCCAGACTAGATGTAAGTCATGTTGTACAATTTGTCTCCCCTTTTTCATAGGCCTAGATTAGATGGTCGCATTCAAGACAAGGTTGTTTTTACTGATCTGCTAATCAGTGTCAGCAGAGTAGGCTACTAATTTGTGTCGTATTTAAAAATATGTTTATGTCTCCAGTCATAAATTGTAGTAGAATTGCATGAAATGTGTTTCTACATGGCCACATTTTTCCTGTGCAAAGAAGGGAAGAAACGTCTTGATTAGGCCAACACGTGTGTAATGAATACTCAGGGAGAAAAAGGTGTAGATTCACACGCAGAGCGTGGCAGATGGATATTTCACCTTCACAGAAGGCAGGAATCGTGGTCACAGGCAGGCATCGGTCATATACCGGTAGGCAAACAGGCAGGTGAATCAAAACTAGGACTGGAGGCTATAACTGGTTCTCACAAATGAGCTAGGAAAAGACTTAGTAGAGTCAAAACAAACAATACATCACAAAGGCACAAACAGAATGAACTGAACTAAATAAGGAGCTGATGAGACCAGGTGAGTAACAAACAGGTGAAATCAATGAACAAAAATGAAAGACAGGGCTACGTTCAAGAACACAGCGAAACAGAACACAAGGTTGACAAAGAAAATAAATACAGAACCTTACAACATGCTCAGGCATGCATTGTTCAGAATTGTCTGTTTTCCTAAGAGTGATTGAGTAATGTTATTAGCCTAAATTATGACTACGCAATCTACTCATCACATTAGAAGTAGTAGCCTATATTACATTAGTCTGCAAAGGCTATGATAGATGCATGCAATCCTTTATTATAAAGGTGCTATTTTAGGGTGAAACAATTGCTTCCCCAAACTTGACACTCAAGTATGGATGTTGGCATTTGAAGTCAGCCTTGTTGTGACTTAATAGCGTATATTATGCATATATTTCATGTTGCACTGTACAGTCATGGCCAAAAGTTTTGAGAATGACACAAATATTAATTTTCACATACGTTTGCTGCTTCAGTGTCTTTAGATATTTTTGTCAGATGTTACTATGGAATACTGAAGTATAATTACAAGCATTTCATGAGTGTCAAAGGCTTTTTATTGACAATTACATTAAGTTGATGCAAAGAGGGGATTCATCAGAGAAAATGACTTTACCCCAGTCCTCAGCAGTCCAATCCCTGTACCTTTTGCAGAATATCAGTCTGTCCCTGATGTTTTTCCTGCAGAGAAATGGCTTCTTTGCTGCCCTTCTTGACACCAGGCCATCCTCCAAAAGTCTACGCCTCACTGTGCGTGCAGATGCACTCACACCTGCCTGCTGCCATTCCTGAGCAAGCTCTGTACTGGTGTTGCCCCGATCCCGCAGCTGAATCAACTTTAGGAGACAGTCCTGACGCTTGCTGGACTTTCTTGTGCGCCCTGAAGCCTTCTTCACAACAATTGAACCGCTCTCCTTTAAGTTCTTGATGATCCGATAAATGGTCAATTTAGGTGCAATCTTACTGGCAGCAATATCCTTGCCTGTGAAGCCCTTTTTGTGCAAAGCAATGATGACGGCACGTGTTTCCTTGCAGGTAACCATGATTGACAGAGGAAGAACAATGATTATAAGCACCACCCTCCCTTTGAAGCTTCCAGTCTGTATTTGAACTCAATCAGCATGACAGAGTGATCTCCAGCCTTGTCCTTGACAACACTCACACCCGTGTTAACAAGAGAATCACTGACATGATGTCAGCTGGTCCTTTTGTGGCAGGGCTGAAATGCAGTGGAAATGTTTTTTGGGGGGATTCAGTTCATTTGCATGGCAGAGGGACTTTGCAATTAATTGCAATTCATCTAATCACTCTTCATAACATTCTGGAGTATATGCAAATTGCCATCATACAAACTGAGGCACCAGACTGTGAAAATTAATATTTGTGTCATTCTCAAAACTTTTGGCCACGACTGTATGTGCCGTTCGACAGGTAAATGAGTGAATTTATGATGAGGTTGAGTAATGGTTGACATTGTACACACCATTCCACAGACCTTTAAACCTAATAATGCGGTGATAATGGCTGGGGTCATTTTTGTTTGTTTTTGGTGTTCTCCAAATAGCATTTTAGAGTTTTTAAATTGTGTAGAAATGCATCCAAATTCCAGCTTCAAATTCCCCCAAAATTCATTGGAAGTGGAATTTTTGCAATACTGTATATTTTGCTGAACTGACGACCACTGCTCTAACTCTAAATAAGACACATACTGCTAGTAGCCATGCATTAATCTCAGTAAATGTAATGTAGATAAAATCTCAGTAAATAAAATGTAACTTGTATGGCCTATGCCCAATTTCGCACACTCCGTATTTCAAAGTCATATCAGATATCTTGATTGTAGTGTGCTTTGATCTCAATAATGATCAATAATGATTGTTGAGAAATAAAAATTATACCTACAGAAAGCTGAGACCCTCCTCTCTCTAATATACTACTTGCTTCCAATATGTTTTTGTCCCTGCAATTGTATTTTGAAATGTTACACAATCAGAATGTGCAGCTCGCACCAGTGCAACCAATTAAAAAAGTAACTTGCACAGCCAAGTTAAAGGGTCGCAAAATACGACAAAATGGTCACAGTCTGGAGCCCTGTTGTAGGTTTCTGGAATGCCTGAAAAGATACCTCTGTGCGTGTGAGTTTGTGCGCGTGCCTGTGTGTGTGTAGGCCTACATTGTGTATGGGGTTTGGGTTATTTCAAAATGTTTCTTTATGTAATTCAAGGCAGCTGGAGTGACAGAAAAAGGGTTTATGAAGGCTGTACAATACTCCTTTGGTACCAGAGGTGTACGATGGAAAATCAATTGATATGATGGTATCAAACAAGGCTGGAACTTCGGATTTATTGTGTCTCCCGGCAGCAGGCGATTCTTATAAAAAAACAAATGGCCTCTTTGGTTCCCCACATGTCATGAATGTGTTTACATGATCTTGGGTTTAAATCATAAAATGTTCAATTCCAGTCACAATAAACAGTGATTGTTGAAGCGTTGATTGTGCTTTGATATGAAATAAGAGTAATGCTCTTCTTCCCTTCAATGAGAGTGCCTTATTAACAAACACTACCGTACACAGCTTGAAGCACATTTGATGTGGCCGATCTTGATTTATCATGCCGCGAGACAGAAATGAAGGCCATTTTCTCTTCTCCAATCTGCTTAGTTCACAAAGCTCTTTGAGAGTACGTTCACAGGGAAACATCCTCAGGTTTAGACTTAGAGATCAAATATCAAGTAATGTATTAGAAAAATCCACGTCAGACTTTTGTGTAGTGTTTGTGCAGTTTGTCCATGGTCTTGTAAATACAAGAACAAAGGCAGTTCCTTATATCGCTGCAAATATCAGTAATGTTACGACAATAAATAAATCATATCCTCAGGAAAAATGAAAAGCATCCAGCTGCAGATTATTCACGCTGACATCGCCTGGTCGCCAAACCTCCAAGCGCATGTATCTCAGATGGTATTTTGGTATTTCTGCATCACAGACGATATGTGTTTGTGCTACCTGTAGATGTTTGTTGGTCACGTGTTGAGCGTGAGTCAGTAGCTTTGTGCCAGGGCGTCAGTGTGCTTTGTTCCAGGGCGTCCAGTGTGCTATGCACATCCCAGCGCACTCTCTGGTCAAGGGCGCTATGTTAACCACTGTGGCTTGTGCAGCTAGCTAGTACACACTATCTGCGTCCAAAATGCAGTATTTGCAGCATACTCTAACTGCATTTATACTAGTAGTGTATGGCAGTTAGTCTGCAGTCTGACTGCAATCTTTTTTCATAAGGGCACTAGCTAGCTAGTACACACTATGTAGCTAGCTAGCACACCCTAGTTAGCTAGCTAGTACACACTAGATAGTACACGCTAGCTAGCTACGCACTAGCTAGTACCTAGCTTCTAATTCTAAATGTAATTTCACCATGCGTGGCGGTAACGCACCATCCTCTCTGGCACCATTAGACCTGTCTGAGCTCCTATGTCTCACAGTGTCTGTCCTGGGAAGGTATCTGTTGGAGCCAGATCCTATAGGGGAAAATGGATAACCTCTTAAGGCTAAACAACAACAGCCCCAGCAGGCTTTTATTTATTTAGTTTATTATAAATATTTATTTAATTCTTTTCATTTAGAAAGAATCATAGTTCTCAAAACTATTGAGTCTTTGAGGTTAGGAAAATCACAGGGCATCTTAGCTAACAAGCAAGGTTTTTTAACTAGGTTGAATATGAAACACCAAAGTCTTATCTGCGCGAACGTTCATATTCTGGACCATTCAGGCATAGAGGCTAAGATGAAAAAAGGATAGGCAAGAATGCAGGTATGTTTAAGGTCAGGTCACATGGTCAGGTATAGTTCCTGCATGGCCATAGATATACTGCAACATTCTGTTCAGAACCTATGGTTCTCTTGCTGGGTCAGAGAGGGCACTAAAAGCCAATGCGGATGAGAAGTGATGAACGTCCATGGGACAAAAACACCCTTTGACTTGCGAAGTGCACCTGCAGATAACACATGTTTTTCTCCCTCTCGTTCCCTCTCTCTCTCTCGCTGTCCATGTCTCTTTCATTGTGCTCATCCCATCCCTCTCTTCTGCCACTTAGCAGCGAGTGATGGGGTTGAAGGAGCCAGAGAGTGACTGACACGGCTATGATGGTCATCTCTGTCACGTCCTGTCAGGCCATAACAGGCCCAGGGACACAGCTGTCCACCTCGTCACCTCTCTCTGTATGGTCCAATTTAGATGTTGAGCATCACAAAGAGCCGCAGCATGGCAGCTATGTACAGAAAACCTACCTCACTACAGAACACAGGTTGTGCATATGTTTCAATCTCACATCTACCATGTCAACCAAAATGTTGGCCAAGAGGCAAGATTATCTTAAAAAACATTGTATTCACTATTACAGGTGTATTCACTATTACAGGTGTTGGGCTACATTTTTCCCAAACACAATTTCAGTATATCCCTTGCAAACCAACTTTCCATCAAATGAACCAACCCAAGCTAATCCCCTGGACCTGTCTAATTGAGGAGCTGCGTTCCCAGCGACTCCATTAGAGGGAGAGTGAGAGGCTGTCAGAGTGATGCCTGGCCTGTCACAACTGAGTGTAAGGACTCACCATACACACACATCCACAGAGAGAGAGGTTGCATTCCAAATGGCACCCTATTCCCTATAGGGCCATAGGGCTCTGGTCAAAAGTAGGGCACCATATAGGGGTTAGCGTGCTATTTAGGATGCACACAGAGAGGAGAGGAGGAGAGGGATGTGGAGAAGGGGGAGAGCGAGCAGGGACAGGGGCGGTAATAACTATGCTCTTATCTCTGCCCGGCGTTCCCAGCTTGGAGCCGTGCAGTGGCTGCATGGCCTCTGTGTGATGGAGGGAAATTAATGACCAGAGTCATCGGGATCATGTCTCTACAGGTCGCAGCGCTCCCTGACCTTCACCACCAACACCACAGATTGCATTCTCAAAGCTCTGTTGGATCCCGGCTTGTAGGAGATTTTTGGTCAATCAAAACAGTGTGGGAGACGACGGACGGCTGTCGGCCAAGTGGTGACAAATAAGTGCACTATTATGTTTTTTATGTAAAGATCATTACATGAATTCTTCAAATCAGCAATATCATGTTGAAATAGCTGTTTATATGAAGAACAAGCAAAACACCTCCACCAGAGATGGTACAATTTGTGTAGAGTTACAGAAATGGTATTGGGTAAAACTATTGCATCACCATTCAGAAGGAAGTTCATGCGTACCCCCATGACATAGAACACTTTGCCTGACAGCTGTCAGTGGGTAATATCCATGACAAATGACTAGTCCAGAGCTGAGCGTACTGTGCTCAATGTCAAACCTTACCAAGGATGTTCTGCTACATTCCTCTACCCGGGAACAGTAATCAGGGAGTCAACAAGCCACATGGCAAATTGGAGCCCCACTTCAAATACAATCTACTACCCTGCCAGAAAGATTTATGGTGGTGTGTAGGTCTGAAAGAGTTCAGCTTTTAACTTGTGGAGACAGAGTGAAGGTGTTCCCCCTAGACTTCTGTAGTTATGGGCTTCCAACACACTAAATAGCTCTAGCAGGTCAACACCCGAGGCCCTTTATTCCCATGGTTTATTGGTGTGGCTGCTGTAGCGTCTGTTTGGATCTGAAGAGAAGATATGTCCCTCACTGTATTATGACCAGTTCCATGCAGAATTATAGCGTGGACATGATCAATTCTGATGTCTGCTAAATGAGTGAGGGGAAAGTAGGGGTATTCTCAGTTATGAATTTGATACCCTGATGTGGTACGCTAGTGTGGTTCCCTGGTGCGGTTCCTAAGATGTGCACTTAGCTTGAACCATACAGTCTTTTGTGCTGCCAGAAAATTAAATAATGACAGCTTACATAATGACTGTTAGTGATTAATTGCCTCAAGCAATCTAACCAAAGCTATGATTACACAAGCAATTTGTTTTCATCCCTGATGTAAACACATAGGAGCAATAGACACACACTGCCACACAGCGAAATCAACATGGCAATAGACACACACCGCCACATAGCGAAATCAACATGGTCTTAGAGGTTGGCTGGGACCACACCAGGAAAAACAAGGAGGAGGGATTAACTTTCCCTTCTCACCATAATGAAAGAGCACCATCAGTCCACTCACAAAAGACTCATTTGTTGCCACTGTATAACAATGTGGCGTCTTTGTGTGGAAAGTGCTATTTCCATCAGAGCACACAAAAGGCCAGACACAATGTGGTTCAGAAAAAAGAAAAGAAGAGGTAAAAAACCCAAGGCAAGATTGGGGCCTGGTCCCCTCAGTGTAAAAACGAACGCTTTCTATTATCGCAGGTGTTGGGCTGAACAAAGGGGAGGTGAGACAGGCTCTCCACTATGTTCACTCAGGACCCTGAAGGTGATTTAATACTGAGCCTGAATCAGACCCACTAGATCAATTCCCACACAAGGGAATAGGAGACAGGGGGGAAAAAATATATATATAAGAGGCAATAGTTTCTCACTTTTTCCTTTATTTTCCGTGGCCGCACTGAGCCACCTAGCCGCCTCAATGATGGCTGACGCTTTGGTTGGATCCCTGCAGGCCAGGGACCCAAAAGAGGAGTCCCAGGAGTTTGCCTGACTTAAATTTGCTGTGGAGAACCACTGAGAAAAAAAAGCAATATCTCTCCTAGCAGCTACCACTAAATCAAATAATTTGCTATAACTGAGGTGTGATTGGAAAGACCACACCTCAATACTTCCCTCCAACCTCTGGTTATACAGTGTACATACAGTATTTTTCCATATCCATCTGTCATTAGGCTCCTTGTTGTTTTTGATGACCTAGCAAAAATGAAGAGTAATCTGATCTACAATAGATTGCGGCATATGGAATTCCATCACACACGAAACATTCTTTCCTCATTCCATTGAGCCACGAAATATTCCATGGAATTCCACTTCATTTTTTGTTACTTTTTTGTGTGTCAATGACAACTACGAGGCTTTTATGATGAGCTGACCAACATCAAATAGTCCACGTTTTTTTTTTGTGTTGCTTATATGCACTGTAAAAGTTTGAGTGACAAATCACATGTACTTGCATATATACAGTACGTTGTTTGTACGGACAGGTAAAACATATAATCAGGTATACCACGAAGACTCAATTCTTACAACTCTTCCTACAAAAGGGCACCATTCAAATATTTTTTTTCATTAGTTTGCCTTCCCCAGGCTCTTTGAAATGGCCAGACCAATCAATGATGGATGTTGAATCGGACTGCAGTAGCCTATAGATTAGCCACCAATTTAAACATTGGTTTAATTAGAGTGAGGTTTTAAAGCCTGGGGTGTTGGACTGGCGGCATGCAGCTGTCCAGAGAGTAGAGGAGGGAAGAGGACAGGAGAGGAGAGGAGGGAAGAGGAGAGGCGGGAAGAGGAGACTCCTGATTGCAGACCCAGTGTGAGAGAAGGAGCACCATGGCGAGGACTGGGGACACAAAGTCACCTTGAGGAGATAATTAGCTACTCACGCAAGTGTATTTTTGGTCACTTGTAGGAGCTTAACATGAGAAAGATTTTATACCTGCTACTTTAGGTTGCTTTTTTTTTCTTACCAGTGTTGATATATTGTAATTATATAATTAAGGAAAAGTGTGAGTTTAATAACATGTTAGTGCATTGCAATTATTCGGTGATTACTTATAATGGTACATTTTATAGTAATTAAAGCAGGGACCCCTTTCTCTGTAACATGCTTTACAAATACATGGGTATAAGAGCCCTTTAACAAGAATGATAAGAGTACATAATAGATTCATTCCCATTCACATGCTATGGGTCATACAGTACGTGTCACACGATCTGTTTTACCTGTCTTTGTGCTAGTCTCCACCCCCTCCAGTATTTATACCTGTGTTCTCTGTTTGTCTGTTGCCAGTTTGTCTGGTCTTGTCAGGTCTTACCAGCGCGTTTTCCCTTCTCCCTGCTGTCTCAAGTTATGTTTCCTACTTTCCCCTGTTCTGACCATTCTGCCTGCCCTGACCCCGAGACTGCCTGCCGTTCTGTACCTGCCTGACTCTGACCCGTTTACGAACAACTGACTGTCCTGACCCCGAGCCTGCATGCTGTTCTGTACCTTATTGACTCTGCCCTGGATTACGGACCTCTTGTCTTCTTTTGAATGGCCCCTGTTTGGGTCAATGCACATATGTGACTCTAGCTGTCTGCATCTGGTTGTTATCCTGAGTTCTGATAGTACATTTCAGTTTTAATGCAACTAATGCTCTGGAAGGGAGTTCTCACCTGAAGCAGTACCACTAGATTTCTCTTTGATGGCTAATTCTTATGTTCTGCTTTTAGTTAACTGGCCACATACAGTACAGAGCAAAAGGGACGCTTTCATGTCGGCTTACAGCACAGCACTAATAGGGGTCAACACATCTTGGTTGCGTCCCAAATGGCACCCTATTTCCAATGTAGTGCACCACTTTTGACCAGAGCTCTATGGCAGAATATAGGGAATAGGGTTCCATTTGGGATGCAGGCCTTGTGGTCAGTCACTGATGTAAGTAAGTACATCCTCATCACATTGACTGCTCAGGAAACAATTGACTCTTTAAAAGCCTGAGGTAGGTGCATCCCTATGGCAACCGCTGTATTGACCATATCATCCTAAAGGACATCCAGGCCTGTCTTCTCTCCAATGATCTCTATAAACAGTGTACATCTCATCTTAATTAGTTATCGAAGTTCTTTAATTAAAACATGATCTCTGACTGAAATAGTGAACAACAATGTTGTTTTAATGAAATGGGAACAAATAAACAAATATAAATGAACACATAGTTTCAAGTTATTTATATTATACATTTGTATTTTATTTTATTCATCGTATTAATTCCATTGTCATTTAAAAAAAAATCATTTTGTGAAAATAAGTTGTGGAGAGAGACATGGTGACCTATACATTGCATGTTTGTTTCTGAAAATTAGGCAGCCTGAACCTCGTGGAATGCAGCACACAATATCAAACGTGTCATGTGGTGACTAGTAATACAGCAAACTGTATTGCTTTGATGTAGCAGGTGGCGCAGTAGACACCTCCTCTTAGATTAGCTTGATGAATTGCCAACAAAGTCGATGAAAAATGATGTTGTTCATGTAATCAGTGTATGTAATCATTGGAATGTTGTTTACATTTTTTTTTTATTTCATCCGTATATTTGAAGTTTCAATACGTTTTATCACGAGGTAAGGCCATTAAAGATAGCTTCTAAATTAAATTGTAGGTTAATAATGGGTGCTATTCCTCAATGCAGTCATTCGATACAGAAACAAAAGTTTCAACTCATATGGACTCACTGCAATTCACTGTCCTTTCATCTATTACTCCGACAACTGCAATCATCTCCACAACTATTCATAATAATGAATGAACCAGAGAAGGGACATTCGGTGGATATATAGTGCATTCGGAAA
The DNA here is from genome assembly GCF_057628025.1 of Oncorhynchus mykiss. NCBI lineage: Eukaryota > Metazoa > Chordata > Actinopteri > Salmoniformes > Salmonidae > Oncorhynchus > Oncorhynchus mykiss. The sequence goes on from NC_143033.1 coordinate 51,108,036, forward strand.
GTATTCAGACCCGTTCCCTTTTTCCACATATTGTTATGTTACAGCCTTATTCTAAAATTGATTAAATAAATGTTTTTCTTCATCAATCTACACACAATATTTACATAAGCATTCAGACCCTTTGCTATGAGACTTGAAATTGAGCTCAGGTGCATCTTGTTTCCATTGATCATCCTTAAGATGTTTCTATAACTGGATTGGAGTCCACCTGTGGTAAATTCAATTGATTGGACATGGTTTGGAAAGGCACACACCTGTCTACTTAAGGTCCAACAGTTGACAGTTGTCAGCGCAAAAACCAAGCCATGAGGTCGAAGGAATTGTCTGTAGATCTCAGAGACAGGGTTCTGTCGAAGCACAGTTTGGAACCACCAAGCCTCTTCCTAGAGCTGGCCGCCCGGCCAAACTGATTAATCGGGGAGAAAGGCCTTGGTCAGGGAGGTGGTCACTCTCACAGAGCTCCAGAGTTCCTCTGTGGAGATGGGAGAACCTTTCAGAAGGACAACCATCTCTGCAGCACTCCACCAATCAGGCCTTTATGGTAGAGTGACCAGACAGCAGCCACTCCTCAGTAAAAGGCACATGACAGCCCGCTTTGAGTTTGTCAAAAGGACTCTCAGACCATGAGAAACAAGATTCTCTGGTCTGATGATGCCAAGATTGAAGTCTTTGGCCTGAATGCCAAGCATCACGTCTGGAGGAAAACTGGCACCATCCCTATGGTGAAGCATGGTGGTGGCAGCATCATTTTGTGGGGATGTTTTTCAGCGGTAGGGACTGGGAGACTAGTCAGGATTGAAGGAAGATGAACGGAGCAAAGTACTGAGAGATCCTTGATGAAAACCTACAGTGCTGAGTGCTCAGGACTTCAGACTGGGGCGAAGGTTCACCTTCCAACAGGACAACGACCCTAAGCACACAGCCAAGACAAAGCAGGAGTGGCTTCGGGATAAGTCTCTGAATGTCGTTGAGTGGCCCGGCCAGAGCCCGGACTTGAACCCGATCGAACATCTCTGGAGAGACCTGAAAATAGCTGTGCAGTGACACTCCCCATCCAACCTGACAGAGCTTGATCTGCAGAGAAGAATGTGAGAAACTCCCCTCCCCAAATACAGGTTCGCCAAGCTTGTAGCGTCAACCTAAGAAGACCCAAGGCTGTAGTCTCTGCCAAAGGTGCTTCCACAAAGTACTGAGTAAAGGGTCTGAATTATTATGTAAATGTGATATAAATTTGCAAACATTTCTAAAAACCTCTTTTTTTGCTTTGTCATTATGGGGTATCGTGTGTAGATTGATGAGGGAAAAAAACAATTTCACCCATTTTAGTGTAAGGCTGTAACGTAGAAAAAGTCTGAATAAGGGGAAGGGGTCTGAATACTTTCCAAATGCATTGTAATTCCTGCCTGTGCACTTATGCCGACATTTACCACTCTGCTCCCTCTGATCTCTTCTTCCATTCTGCCTTGTTTTGGTTTTGCTCAGATGTGCAGAGCATTTTATTGCAATTGCAATAGAAGGCTCTGGTTTTACTGCGTACCATGTATACCAGAACTCTTCAACCCTGTTCCTGGAGACATACCCTCCTGTAGGTTTTCACTCCAACCCAAGTTGTAGCTAACCTGATTCAGTTGATCAACCAGGTAATCATTAGAATCAGGTGTGCTAGATTAGGGTTGGAGTGAAAACCTACAGGACGGTAGCTCTCCATGAACAGTGTTGAAGGGTCCTGATGTATACAGACTACATTACAGGCCCTTTCATCATCAATGGCCCTATTGATTCTAACCTGACGCTACTAGCTGTCCTGCACCCTTTTGTTAATGGCTGCGTCCCAATGGCGCTGTATTCCCTATAAGGTGCACTACTATTGACAAGGGCCCATAGTGCACTATGAAGGGAATGGGATGCCATTTCGAACGCAGTATGTCTCTCTCTCTCTCTCTCCACCCAGATGTACAGCTTCTGGTGAAATCTTCCTAAAAGCATACAACTTTGATCCTCTCCTGCACAGCTGGTGTTGATGTCTCTTTATTATTTATTTTATGTTCCGGATTTTGGAAAATTACCAACCTCCTCTGGCAATTTGGCTGGCGTGTATCCATGAAGAATACCCCCGCTCTGTTTCTCTCTCCTTGTCTTTGTCCCATTATACAGAAATGACTCAGTTGAAAAGAGAAATGCTTGTCTGCTGCTCATACAATTACTATGCTATGGTACTAATTATAAAACGGTTGTTTGGATCCTGGATGCTGATTGGTTGATAGCAGTGAGTTATTTAAGACCATCCCCGGGTAAAGCCTGTTAACAATTTCATTTGAATGATTAATGTGCATCCACTTTCCCACAGCCAGCCAGGCAATTCATAAGCTTAATCTTCCCTGGAAAAAAGGGCCAATATTTCCCCACGCCTTTAGCCTATCATTTTGGCAGGCAACAGTTTGTTTTTTTCTAAATCTTGCTGCCTGCCTCTCCGATCTGTGCAACAATGTTTCAGTTTTTTTGTTGTTGCGATCTCCACTCCAAATTAACGTGTCTGGACGAGACTGACAGCTTCTCTGAGAAAGGCAAATTTATTTATCAGGATCATTAGAATGGATATATCCAAAGAAAAGGCAATACAAACAAAGCTAAAGCCAATGAAAATACACATTTGTTGTGGCTTTGGCTATGCTGGATTAAGTGATATGACATGCTATTCTATAAAATAATTTCTCTGTCATTAATATTACCTGATTAAGCTAATCAGGTAAATGTAATTAACTGGAAAGTCGGGGCACCACGAAATAATGTTTATAGATCTTCCAAATAAACTCTTAAAGACCTAGTAATATTTTATATCAGTAGCAGTCAATATTTAATCATCTGAAAGTTGTAAATTCTTCACGAACCCTGGCTAACAAGTTGAATGAGCAATACAAAATTTGGTTCAATTATTTATTTACTAAATACCTAAATAATCACACAGAATTACATATACACAGAATGAATCGTACATTGATTACAAATTATGTCAAAAATTAAAACATCCCTAGTGGACAGAACAGATATGACAGCTGATGACACAAAGAAAGGGGGTTGGGTTTGAGTGAAAGAGCGGGAAGACTGAGGAGCAAAAAGGTTTTGTGTCTCTATCGGGCCGTAGGCAGTTATGCTATTGTAAATACAGTATCGTATGCAGTCTAAATAACCGCCAATTTGAAAAAGGAAAATGGTAGATTCGGTAGATTGGTCATAGATAGAAGGCGGGGTGGTCCAGCATGAATCTCTGGTCCTCTGAAGAATGTCTAGTGGTGAACTGGAGCATGGTAGAATGGATACTCTGTCCGTCCTCTCCTAGCCCACGTCTACAGTTGTCTGGAATTTTAAAACTACTTCATATAAGGTCTGAGTTTCGTGTAGGCTTACCCGGTTCTGACCTTTTGATAGCCATGTACAGTACCTTCGGAAAGTATTCAGACCCCTTGACATTTTCCACATTTTCCTAGGTTACAGCCTTATTCTAAATTTGATTAAATTATTTTCCCCCTCATCAATTTATACACAATACCCCATGATGACAAAGCAAAAACATGTTTTTAGATTTGTTTTTAGCTTTCTTCTCCCATTCTTCTCTGTAGATCCTCTCAAGCTCTGTCAGGTTGGATGGGGAGCATTGCTGCACAATAAGTTGCATGGATGGGCTGTTGAGACAGTCAATTGCGCAGTCAGATGGAACAGAGTAAATAGGCATTTTAACGTCATAGATTTAGCCGGTGGCAACTTGTGGAATAGACACTGGCTGGAATGCGGTTTTAATCAATCAGCATTCAGGATTAGACCCCCTCCCTTGTATAATTCTTTATACTTGTCAGATAGGCTACTGTGTCTGCCATACAGATATAGGAATACAGCATGAGGCTCGTTCCAACATTTTCAATTAGAATATTTTTTTTAAGGTTAAACATCATATTGTTCGATTATAGGATTAACTCTGGAAAGGCGGAAAACATACTTCCACACCTCAAGTTCAACTGTTTATTTATTTATTGTCATGCCTGTGTGCACTTCATTCATAGCATAGGCCTGCAGTATGATAGGACTTACAGCCACACCACACCAAACCTTAGCAAAAGATACAAAACTTTACTAGGGTAAAAGAGAGTCAAGCCATTGTTTAGAAGGAATATAGGAGCACGATATTATATTGCGGCAAACACAACATTACTGTTGGAACTTAATTTGACCAAATAAAATGGCTCGACATAATGAAACAAAACACTTGCGAACTGGTTTAACCCTCACAAAAGTTTTGAACAGGCTATATTGGAGCAATTACCAAGAAAGGCTAGTGCCTACTGTACCCAACAAATGACAGAAATAGGCTAATGGTATTTATTTTACAATAGGCCTACTTATAACCTATCCTAAAGTAAATACGGAGCAAACAATTAAAGAAAATTAATTCTGTCTCAACAGAATGAAAGAAAACACGTTTGACATATTTAAAGCGCTGGTTTGGATTAATAAATAGGCCTACAACAATAAAAATGATAAACTCAAATGATTATAAATACGAGAAAAAAAAAATTACAAAATTGCATCCTACCTGAATAGCGAGTTGCACAATAGCCTGCTTTGGCCATGCCAACAGTCTTTTCATGTTTGTTTACTACAATATCACAACTTTTCCATAAGGAGGACATTCCCTTTGTAGCAGGGCTCCAGACCAACATATTCCCCGGGTGGCACTCGTGCCACTAAGTTTCAGTTGGTGGCACCAGCCCATGATTTGGTCGCACCCAGCAGCATCACGCAATAGAAAAAATTGTTGGGCCTATCATCTTATCAAGTCACAGTGCTTTCTTAAAAGTGTAATAGACAAATGAGATGGTATTGAAGAAATGCGTTATTTCATCATCTGTGATGTTATAATTATAAATATTTGAATGTGTAACCTAATCCAGTGTTTGTCATGCATTTATGTAGACAATTATGCTATTATTGATATATTTTACTGTTAAAATAGGGCTCCAGAATGTTTTTTTTTCTTTCAATAGATTGATTTGCCTGCATCTTTATGTGCTTTAATGTCATAGGCTCATTTATTTGGGGCTAATTCACCACCCGAGTAAGTGGAAACTCAAAACACATTGGCTAGATCACCAACTCTAAAGATAATACCTACTCATAGTAGCCATGTATTAAACTAACAGTATATTTAATGTCCAAAAAAACATTACAGTTTTAGCCTACCGTCTAGTGAGGCCTATGCATTTGCAATGGCCAATGAATATTTCGCATTCTGTATCTCAAAGCTCTATTAAATATCTTTGTAAAATAGTTTTTATTGAGCTCATAATTGAGAGTTGAGAAATAACAACAGGATTGGTGTGTTTCCCAGCAATTGGATTTTAAAATGAACACTTTTCTTTCTCCCGGAGCATTTTTTTCCCCAGGGAAGAGAGAGAGAGAGAGAGAGGCTTGCTGGACACAGCAGCAGGCCCCAGTGAAACAGATACAGGGGCAGAAAGGCAGACACTTTCATTACAGGAGTCTGCCTCGTAGGCTTTTCACTGTAGGCATACTCGCTAACTTTTGTTTTACTGAAATGAAAAAGGCCTCCATCTTCGCAATCAACGGTAGCCTAGGCTAACGCTCCTCGCTCGCTTTCTTTCTCTCCTCAGCAGCAGGGCAGCCCCAGACAATTGGCCGGCTACAATTTTATCAGATTTTCATTTATTTTATGGCCAAAAGCTGACAATTACCGGCAAACGGAATCCCTGCGCCCCAAAGGCTTTCAATAGCCCACTTGCACAACAAGCGGTGCGCTCTGTCCATTGTGCTGACAGCACAGCGGAGATAAAGATTTTGCGCCAACCTGTCACTCAATCATTTGAACTTTATTGATATTTTTATACAGGTACATAAAACTAAAACTGAGGAGGCTAAGCCCCCTTTTGCCCCCTTGTGGTGCCGGGTACGCATTGAACCCCAGGCTGTAGTAGTTCTTCAGCACTAAGATCCCCATCAAGGGAGAAGCTCATATTTTTGTATATGACATTCTTATGATGACTACAGTACATTCGGCAGGTATTCAGATAACCGGATGTTTGTTCCTGACGCTGTCCACTCCTCGGTCCTGGAGTGGGCCCACTCCTCAGGCTTGTCTGCCACTCCTGTTGGACCCCTGGCTTTTGTGCTACAATGGTTTTGGTAGCCTACCATGGTCCCGGACATCTCCACATTCGTCGCCGCCTACATGCTCTGTGCGCAGAACAAGACTCCTCGGCAAGTTCCGGCTGGTCTTCTTCAACCACTGCCTGTCCCTCACCGTCCCTGGTCTCACATATCCCTGGACATCCCCTGTCTGATGGCAACACCGCCATCCTGACAGTAGTGGACCGGTTTTCCAAAGTCATTCCTCTCCCCAAGCTACCCTTTTTCAAAGATACTGCGCAGCTCATGGTGCAGCACGTCTTCCGAATCCATGGGCTCCCTCAGTTCAAATCCCGGTTCTGGAAGGTGTTCTGCACACTCATTGGGTCGTTGGCCAGCCTGTGCTCCGGGTTCCACCCGCAGTCCAACGGCCAGTCGGAGCGAGCCAATCAAGACCTGGAGATGACTCTTCGCTGCCTTGTCTCCGCCAACCCCACCACCTGGAGCAAGCAACTCGTGTGGGTTGAATATGCCCGCAACACCCTCCCCTGCTCTGCCACTGGGCTCTCGCCTTTCGAGTGTTCCCTGCGTTATCAGCCCCCGCTCTTCTCGTAGCAAGAGGAAGAGGTGGACATACCCTCGGCCCAGATGCTTGTCTGCCACTGTCGCGGTGCCTGGAAGAGAGCCCGGGCCGCTACTTCTCAAGACCACCTCCAGGTATCGATGACAAGTGGACCGCCACTGGACCCCGGCTCCCCGGTATCATCTCGGGCAGAGGGTATGGCTGTCCACTCATGACCTGCCCCTCCGGGTGGAGTCCCGCAAACTTTTCCCCCACTTTATTGGCCCTTTCCCCATCTCCATGATCATTAGCTCCTCTGCTGTTCGTCTTCTGTTGCCCCGTAACCTTTGTAATCAGCCCACATTTCATACGTCTAGGATTAAACCCGTTTAATATGGCCGGTGTCAGTAAATGTTGGCAGCACAGTCACCAACGCTGTTACAGTCACCAACTCTGTTGATAACATCAAAACACCCTAACCAGCTCTGCTATGACAAGTACAATTGTAAGATTGAGGTGTTTTCTCATTTGTGTCTGGAAGTAGCTAGCCAGTTAGCTTGTGATGGTCAGAACGCTCGGACCAAGCCTACTCCTCGGCCAGTGTGACCTCTGAACGCTCCGAGAGGGGAAACACTCAGAATCGAAAAATGGACAATCTGACAACACTCTGAATTTAAGAACGCCCAGAGCGCACTCTGGCACTCCAGATTGAATTTATGAACACAAAAATGTTTAGCTAGTAATGTGTTATGCGGTCCTCATAAGAGCCAGTTTCATCATGGTGCTTGATAGTTTTTGCGACTGCACTTGAAGAAACTTTCAAAGTTCTTGAAGTGTTCCGTGTTGACTGACCTTCATGTCTTAAAGTAATGATGGACTGTAATTTTTCTTCGCTTATTTGAGCTTTTTTTTGCCATAATATGGACTCTGTCTTTTACCAAATAGGGTTATCTTCTGTATACTACCCCTACCTTGTCACAACACAAATGATTGGCTCAAACGCATAAAGAAGGAAAGAAATTCCACAAATTAACTTTTAAACAACGCAAACCTGTAATTGAAATGCATTCCAGGTGACTACCTCATGAAGCTGGTTTAGAGAATGCCACGAGTGTGCCAAGATGTCATCAAGGCAAAGGGTGGCTACTTTGAGGAATCTAAAATCAAAAATATATGTTGATTTCTTTAACACTTTTTTGGTTACTACATTATTTCATAGTTTGATGTCTTCACTATTATTTTACAATGTAGAAAATAGCACAAATAAAGAAGTGTGTCCAACCTTTTGACTGGTACTGTAGGTAAAACTGAGGAAATAATGTAAACACAAGTACAGTGCCTTGCGAAAGTATTTGGCCCCCTTGAACTTTGCAACCTTTTGCCACATTTCAGGCTTCAAACATAAAGATATAAAACTGTATTTTTTTGTGAAGAATCAACAACAAGTGGGACACAATCATGAAGTGGAACGGCATTTATTGGATATTTCAAACTTTTTTAACAAATCAAAAACTGAAAAATTGGGCGTGCAAAATTATTCAGCCCCCTTAAGTGAATACTTTGTAGCGCCACCTTTTGCTGCGATTACAGCTGTAAGTCGCTTGGGGTATGTCTCTATCAGTTTTGCACATCGAGAGACTGACATTTTTTCCCATTCCTTCTTGCAAAACAGCTCGAGCTCAGTGAGGTTGGATGGAGAGCATTTGTGAACAGCAGTTTTCAGTTCTTTCCACAGATTCTCGATTGGATTCAGGTCTGGACTTTGACTTGGCCATTCTAACACCTGGATATGTTTATTTTTGAACCATTCCATTGTAGATTTTGCTTTATGTTTTGGATCATTGTCTTGTTGGAAGACAAATCTCTGTCCCAGTCTCAGGTCTTTTGCAGACTACATCAGGTTTTCTTCCAGAATGGTCCTGTATTTGGCTCCATCCATCTTCCCATCAATTTTAACCATCTTCCCTGTCCCTGCTGAAGAAAAGCAGGCCCAAACCATGATGCTGCCACGACCATGTTTGACAGTGGGGATGGTGTGTTCAGGCTGATGAGCTGTGTTGCTTTTACGCCAAACATAACGTTTTGCATCGTTGCCAAAAAGTTCAATTTTGGTGTCATCTGACCAGAGCACCTTCTTCCACATGTTTGGTGTGTCTCCCAGGTGGCTTGTGGCAAACTTTAAACAACACTTTTTATGGATATCTTTAAGAAATGGCTTTCTTCTTGCCACTCTTCCATAAAGGCCAGATTTGTGCAATATACAACTGATTGTTGTCCTATGGACAGAGTCTCCCACCTCAGCTGTAGATCTCTGCAGTTCATCCAGAGAGATCATGGGCCTCTTGGCTGCATCTCTGATCAGTCTTCTCCTTGTATGAGCTGAAAGTTTAGAGGGACGGCCAGGTCTTGGTAGATTTGCAGTGCACCTCCTTGGGATGTTTAAAGCTTGGGAAATCTTTTTGTATCCAAATCCGGCTTTAAACTTCTTCACAACAGTATCTTGGACCTGCCTGGTGTGTTCCTTGTTCTTCATGATGCTCTCTGCGCTTTTAACGGACCTCTGAGACTATCACAGTGCAGGTGCATTTATACGGAGACTTGATTACACACAGGTGGATTGTATTTATCATCATTAGTCATTTAGGTCAACATTGGATCATTCAGAGATCCTCACTGAACTTCTGGAGAGAGTTTGCTGCACTGAAAGTAAAGGGGCTGAATAATTTTGCACGCCCAATTTTTCAGTTTTTGATTTGTTAAAAAAGTTTGAAATATCCAATAAATGTCGTTCCACTTCATGATTGTGTCCCACTTGTTGTTGATTCTTCCCCCAAAATTACAGTTTTATATCTTTATGTTTGAAGCCTGAAATGTGGCAAAAGGTCGCAAAGTTCAAGGGAGCCGAATACTTTCGCAAGGCACTGTAAATGAGGGATACAATGTATATTGAAAGGAGGTGCTTCCATACAGCAATGAATATCCCAACATGCTTAAGCTCATGTAGAAAAATGCTTGGCAGGCCATTATTTTGACTTCCATGGCTATGCCCCCATAGGATGACAATGCCCCCATGCACAGGGCATGAGTGGTCACTGAATGGTTTGATAAGCATGAAAACGATGTAAACCATGGCTGTCTCAGTCACCAGATCTTAACCCAATAGAACACTTATGGGAAATTATAGAGCGGCCGATGAGACAGCGTTTTCCACCACCATAAACAAAACACCAAATTATGTCATTTCTCATGGAAGAACGGTGTTGCATCCCTACAATAGAGTTCCAAGGTGCATTGAAGCTGTTCTGGCTTGTGGTGGCCAAACGCCCTATTAAGACACTCAGGGTCGGACTACCCCATTTGGGGCCACGGGGCACTGACCTCCGGAATATTTTTTGGGGGGGGAAATCGGTTAACTTCCTGCTTTTCAACACATTTAGCCATGGCGAAGAGAGAAAAATGTGCTGTTTTATAATGCTATTCATACAGTTTATCATAAGGCCAAGTGTCGATTTTGCAGTTTTAAAGCTAATTCCCTGCAAATAAAATATTTTTTATAGCACAACTCATGCTTTTGTTGGCTGAGAGAATTTTGCAGTTTTAAAGCTTATGTTATCCTGGCCTTTGCATTCACTGACTTTTTTTCCAGTTGCAAGTTTCGTCTTCTCAGGTCTTATCTGTATCACCAGTCCCCCATCTCACCACCTCTGGGAGGCAGAGGTGCTGTTGGTCTGTTGGTCCTCTAGGTCTGATAGCTGTTCACTTTTTATGTTCACTTTTACAGTATTCTGCTGGTCAATAACTCAGATTTGAAATACAAACAGATATAATCCTTATAAATAGGTATTTGATGAATTGTCTCTGCAATGGACAATCTTTCTCTCCCTCTTGGATCATACCGAGATTATTAATATTTTGTAATGCTGTAACTTGCCTTGTATAATGGAATCAATTTGTTTTACCATGGTACTAAATACTTGTTCAAAATTTTATTTCTCAGACCTTTCATCATAATCTATTTCTGTAACTCGACAATATACCTGTTGTATCTTTATGGAGTCAAATAATATACACTGAGTGTACAAAACATTAAGAACACCTTACTAATATTGAGTTGCACCATGATTTTGGCCTCAGAACAACCTCAATTCGTAAGGGGAAAAGACTCTAAAAGGTGTCAAGTGTTCCACAGGGATGCTGGCCCATGTTGACACCAATGCTTCCCACAATTGTGTCCAATTGGCTGGATGTCCTTTGGGTGGTGGACCATTCTTGATAAACAAGGGAAACTGTTGAGCGTGAAAAACCCAGCAGCTTTGCAGTACCACACACCTACTACCATACCCTGTTCAAAGGCACTTAAATTGTTTGTCTTGCCCATTCACCCTCTGAATGGCACACATTCACAATCCATGTATCATCTACAATTATCAAGTGACATCAATAAGGGATCATAGCTTTCATGTGGATTCACCTGGTCAGTCTATAATGTTTTGTATACTCATTGTAAATTTTAATGGACTTTGTTAATATACAAATTACATGGTCTTATTACGGGTAGCAGGTGAGGTATATACAGTGCATTCGGAAAGTATTCAGACCACTTGACTTTTTCCACATTTTGTTACATTTCAGCCTTATTACATTCTAAAATGTATTTTTTTAAATTTTTCCTCATCAATCTACACACAATGTGAGGACAGACACTGAGAGACGAGAAGGAAGTACAGTGAGTGAATATTCAAGAAATAACCGACATGAAAGGACAGCATCTGGACAGGGGAAACAAAACAACATTATTGCTGACACAGGGATGAAACAGAGGAATAGACAGATATAGGAGAGGCAATCAATAAGTGATGGAGTCCAGGTGAGTCCAATGAAGCTCTGATGAATGTAACAAGGGTGACAGGTGTGCGTAATGATGGTCTACCTGGCACCTTCGAGTGCCAGCGACGGGGGAGTGGGAGCAAGGTTTGACACACAATACCCCATAATGACAAGGCAAAAACAGGTTTTTAGATATTTAGCAAATGTATAAAAATAAAAACTGAAATATCACATTTACATAAGTATTAAGACCCTTTACTCAGTACTTTGTTGAAGCACCTTTGGCAGCGATTACAGCCTCGATTCTTCTTGGGTATGATGCTACAAGTTTGGCACACCTGTATTTGGGGAGTTTCTCCCATTCTTCTCTGTAGATCCTCTCAAGCTCTGTCAGGTTGGATGGGGAGCGATGCTCCACAGCTATTTTCAGGTCTCTCCAGAGATATTAGATAGGGTTCAAGTCCGGCTCTGGCTGGACCACTGAAAGACATTCAAAGACTTGTCCCGAAGCCACTCCTGCGTTGTCTTGGCTGTGTGCTTAGGGTCGTTTTCCTGTTGGAAGGTGAACCTTTGCTCCAGTCTGAGGTCCTTAGTGCTCTGAAGCAGGTTTTCATCAAGGATCTCTCTATACTTTGATTTATTCACCTTTCTCTCAATCCTGACTAGTCTCCCAGTCCCTGCCACTGAAAAACATCCTCACAGCATGATGCTACCACCATCATGCTTCACTGTAGGGATAGTGCCAGGTTTCCTCCAGACATGAAGCTTGGCATTCAGGCCAAAGAGTTCAATATTGGTTTCATCAGACCAGAAAAGCTTGCTTCTCATGGTCTGAGAGTCTTTAGGTGCCTTTTGGCAAACTGAGAGGCCCAATGTGATGTCATGTGCCTTTTACTGAGAAGTGGCTTCAGTATGGACATTCTACCATAAATACCTTATTGGTGGAGTGCTTCAGAGACGGTTGTCCTTCTGGAAGGTTCTCCCATCTCCACAGATGAAATCTGAAGCTCTGTCAGAGTGTTCTGGTTCTTGGTCACCTCCTTGACCAAGGCCCTTCTCCCTCTAATGCTCAGTTTGGCCGGGTGGCCAGCTCTAGGAAGGGTCTAGGTGGTTCCAAACTTGAATGATGGAGGCCACTGTGTTCTTGGGGACCTTCAATGCTGCAGACATTTTTTGGTACCCTTCCCCAGATCTGTGCCTCGACACAACCCTGTATTGGAGCTCTACAGGTGATTCCTTCGACCTCATATCTTGGTTTTTGCTCTGACACAATGTCAACTGTGGGACCTTATATAGACAGGTGTGTTCCTCTCCAAATCATGTCCAATCAATTGAATTTACCACAGGTGGACTCCAATCAAGTTGTAAAAGCATCTCAAGGATGATCAATGAAAACAGGATGAACGTGAGCTCAATTTCGAGTCTCATTATGGGGTATTTATGGGGTCGTTATGGGGTTTTGATGAGGAAATTTTATAATAAGGCTGTAACGTAACAAAAAATCTAAAAAGTCAAGGGGTCTGAATTCTTTCTGCATGCATTCACTACACATGAACTGATTGTGCTGTTTTAAGACCCTGAAAATAAATGTATTCTGTAAAAATGCAACATATAGAAAATGAGCAGTCAATCTCTTCTGTCCAAGGCAAGAATATGCTGCTCATTTTTGTTCCAGCCAGGTGCATGGACAGCCATTCCTTTCCCTGGCCACCATGCTCTCTCTGGCCAGCTCTGCTCTCATAAAAAAGGGAATAAATTATGATCTACCCTCAGGCTATCTGCAGACTCGAGCCCTCATCTCACCTGTTTACAGTGACCATGCATTCACTTGGGCAATATTTGCTTTATTAATGTTGTCCGGTAGAATAATTAATCTCCTCAACGAAGGTACCATCTGGCTGACCCAAAAATGCAATTATACTTCCCCAATCAGTGATTAAGATGAATTTCCCGGAGAAGGACAAATGTGTAAACAAAGGAAATGCATGTTGAGGGATGAGCGAGCCTCTCCTCCTCCTCTCCGCCCTCTTTCCCTCTCCTCCAACACCCCCTACACACCTCTGCAGTGCAGTGCATGCAAAGAGATAACCCCTGTAATGAAAATGAATGCTGCCCCTCTGAATCTAATAGATTTCTTTTGTTGGGGATGTGATGCCCACACCAGCTTCGCTTATTTCTCCTCTCCCCTTTGGGCCTGTTCCATTGAAAACAGTGGCACCACAGTCTAAAGAAGGCTAATCTTCCACGTCGTCAGAGCTGTGGCATAGGCAGAATTACATTGATGGCAGGGGCAGCTGAAATGTTGGTGGACCAAAATGCAGGCTCTCAAATCGTCATTCAGTTGTCATAAAAACATAGCCTGCCCTATACCCTACTGTAACTGATCGCACACAACAAACCATTTAACATGTGATTTTGCATTACAGACCAATAGTTTGCAGGCCTACGTAAATCCATGACTCTTCCATTTAACATGTGACTCATATAGACCTACACATAGTAAACCATAGGCCTATAATTAATAGACTATGAGACTAGAACATAATGCACTGATATAACAGTAATAATCACATTAGGCTTGGCAACCTCTCAGGTCGCTGGCTCAGCGACCAGGAGAGAGTAGGCTAGGCTGCAAATACATGGAACCATTTAACACTAGGAGAGCAGTGAGCTTCATATTGACTCAAAACAAATGTACTTTTTAAATGCCTGCATTTTTAATTACCCCCCCCCCCCCCCCCCCGTCCTTGACTTTTCTAAATAAGTCTAACAAACTGTCTTTGTTAGAATCTTAGTATCACTAACATCATTTTTGTTATAAGCAGTTTTAAGAGGACAAGTCATTTTCCCCCCCTTGCCTGTGCATCTGATGATGGCCCATGGCAACTACACCTAAACTATATCAAAACAAATGTCACACATCTAATAATAGAGTTAGTGCAAGGACTAAAGATTAAATTGGCAATCTGATGGGTGAGAATATTATTAAATTGTATATGAAGAATCTGATGAACAGAGCAGCTTAGAATTGACACAGAGGCAGGGAAATGGAGTGCCAAAAAGTGACTTTTGCTAATTCTCCTACAGAGTCAGTAGCAGGTAAGACATTTTGATGTTTATATAGTATCCGAAAGAGCAGATTCTGCAGTTTCCAAATCACCTATCCTTGCCAAACAACTCTTAAAAATTACCCCTTGAGCTCTATTTCAAAATATACATTTTGGGCAGAACACTCAAAGCACAGTAATATATTTAAACTCAAAATATGCCAATCTATTCTTTTGAAAAACATTTTCTTTTAAATGGGCAGTGCAGTTAAACTGTTATTTTCATGTTTTTTAGGATGATATCTCCACACCGTGAGTTTGGTACAACACTGAAATAGTGTAAATTATGATAATGCCCTTTTCGTGTAAGAGATGTTTGAAAAAATATATTGTTTTGGGGGGGAGCAACCATGGTAGCACTTTTACAACATACATAATTTTCACTTGTCTGACCGCTTGTATGATGACAAGTTTCTTACTCGACTGGCCTATCTGTGTAATGTTTTTTCTCACCTGAATGATCTGAATCTGGGATTACTGTCACACCTTAATCTGTTTTACCTGTCCTTGTGCTTGTCTACACCCCCCTCCAGGTGTCCCCCATCTTCACCATTGTCCTTTGGGTACTCAAACCTGTGTTCTCTGTTTGTCTGTTGCCAGTTCGTTTTGTTTGGTCAATCCTACCAGCGTTTTACCCTCTGTTCCTGTCTATTGATTGTGTTCCTGTTTACCCGGTTTTGACCTTTTCTGCCCGGCCTGACCCAAACCTGCCTGATGTCCGGTACCTTTGCCCCACTACTCTGGATTACCGACCTCTGCCTGACCTGACCCTGAGCCTGCCTGTCGTCCTGTACCTTTGCCCCACTACTCTGAATTATCGACCCCTGCCTGCCTTGACCTGTCGTTTGCCTGCCCCTGTTGCTGTAATAAACATTGTTACTTACACAGTCTGCATTTGGGTCTTACCTGAAATGTGATAATTACAGGGACGCTCCACAACTACAGTGGGGAGAACAAGTATTTGATACACTGCCGATTTTTCAGGTTTTCCTACTTACAAAGCATGTAGAGGTCTGTCATTTTTATCATAGGTACACTTCAACTGTGAGAGACTAATCTTAAACAAAAATCAAGAAAATCACATTGTATGATTTTTAAGTAATTAATTTGCATTTTATTGCATGACATAAGTATTTGATCACCTACCAACCAGTAAGAATTCCGGCTCTCACAGTCCTGTTAGTTTTTCTTTAAGAAGCCCTCCTGTTCTCCACTCATTACCTGTATTAACTGCACCTGTTTGAACTCGTTACCTGTATAAAAGACACCTGTCCACACACTCACTCAAACAGACTCCAACCTCTCCACAATGGCCAAGACCAGAGAGCTGTGTGATAAAATTGTAGACCTGCACAAGGCTGGGATGGGCTACAGGACAATAGGAAAGCAGCTTGGTGAGAAGGCAACAACTGTTGGCGCAATTATTAGAAAATGGAAGAAGTTCAAGATGATGGTCAATCACCCTCGGTCTGGGGCTCCATGCAAGATCTCACCTCGTGGGGCATCAATGATCATGAGGAAGGTGAGGGATCAGCCCAGAACTACATGGCAGGACCTGGTCAATGACCTGAAGAGAGCTGGGACCACAGTCTCAAAGAAAACCAATTGTAACACACGATGCTGTCATGGATTAAAATTCTGCAGCGCATGCAAGGTCCCCCTGCTCAAGCCAGCGCATGTCCAGGCCCGTCAGAAGTTTGCCAATGACCATCTGGATGATCCAGAGGAGGAATGGGAGAAGGTCATGTGGTCTGATGAGACAAAAATAGAGCTTTTTGGTCTAAACTCCACTCGCCGTGTTTGGAGGAAGAAGAAGGATGAGTACAACCCCAAGAACACCATCCCAACCGTGAAGCATGGAGGTGGAAACATCATTCTTTGGGGATGCTTTTCTGGAAAGGGGACAGGACGACTGCACCGTATTGAGGGGAGGGTGGATGGGACCATGTATCGCAAGATCTTGGCCAACAATCTCCTTCCCTCAGTAAGAGCATTGAAGATGGGTCGTGGCTGGGTCTTCCATCATGACAATGACCCGAAACACACAGCCTGGGCAACTAAGGAGTGGCTCCGTAAGAAGCATCTCAAGGTCCTGGAGTGGCCTAGACAGTCTCCAGACCTGAACCCAATAGAAAATCTTTGGAGGGAGCCTATTGCCCAGTGACAGCCCCAAAACCTGAAGGATCTGGAGAAGGTCTGTATGGAGGAGTGGGCCAAAAACCCTGCTGCAGTGTGTGCAAACCTGGTCAAGAACTACAGAAAACGTATGATCTCTGTGATTGCAAACAAAGGTTTCTGTACCAAATAGTAAGTTCTGCTTTTCTGATGTATCAAATACTTATATCATGCAATAAAATGCTAATGAATTACTTAAAAATCATACAATGTGATTTTCTGGATTTTTGTTTAAGATTCTGTCTCAGTTGAAGTGTACCTATGATAAAAAATTACAGACCTCTACATGCTTTGTAAGTAGGAAAACCTGCAAGATCGGCAGTGTATCAAATACTTGTTCTCCCCACTTAATATTCAATATGTGGGACAAAATTGAGGCTACGATTAAGACGTTGGAGCTCTTCTCTTTCTGCATTAACAAGGACAACACACAGCTCTTTCCAGCATTGTATGATGATTTTTGTGTGTGCAAATGAACTCAAGCTTACGGACAATGTCAAATGTGACATAGTGAAGCACCTGAGTGAGTTGGGTGCGCAATTACGCAGGTACTTCCCCAAAACGGATGACACAAACAACTGGATTCGTTGTCCCTTTCATGCCCTGCCGACAGTCCACTTACCGATATCTGAACAAGAGAGTCTCATCGAAATTGCAACAAGCGGTTCTGTGATTAAAAAAACCAAATCAGAAGCCCCTGCCAGATTTCTGGATTGGGCTGCGCTCAGAGTATCCTGCCTTGGCAAATTGAACTGTTAAAACACTGATGCCCTTTGCAACCACTTACCAATGTGAGAGTGGATTCTCGGCCCTCACTAGCATGAAAACTAAATACAGGTACAGACTGTGTGAGGAAAATTATTTAAGACTGAGACTCTCTCCAACACAACCCAACATTGCAGAGTTATGTGCATCATTTCAAGCACACCCTTCGCATTAACCTGTGGTGAGTTATTCACCATTTTCGATGAACAAATAAGGTTTTATATGTAAGATGGTTAAATAAAGAGCAAAATGATTGAATATTATGATATTATTATTTGTACCCTGGTCCTATAAGAGCTCCTTGTCACTTCCCATGAGCCGGGTTGTGACAAAAACTCACACTCATTCTTATGTTTAATAAATATATCGCATAGTGTGTGTGTGTGTGGCAGGCTTACAATGATGGCAAAAAAAAGACAATTGAGAGTGCCCTGATCCTGGTGCTAGAGGGGTACGCAGCTGGAGGTTGAATTTTTGAAGGGGCACGGGACTATAAAAAGTTTGGGAACCACTATAATACACCAATGATTGTTCATCTCGGGAAGGAGGTGGACTTTAGACCACCCATCTGCCAATCAGGGCTGTGCATGTAAATATCTTCACATTTGTTTCCTAATGCCCACACGATCAGACAGCATTTCAAGGGACAAAGGAGGCTCAGGGAAATGAATTATACAAAATATATTTAGTTATTTTCATTAAATAAACACACATAGCGATTTATCTTTGTGATGGTGTTTATTTAATGGATTTCAACACTTTAATTGTGGTGTTGTGTTTTTTTTGTTTGTACATATACATAAACTAATGTAAATGCTTTTATGTTCTTTGAAATACATTTTCCTTCATTTTCTAATGTTTCTTAAGACCTTCATAAACAGCCAAATGATTATTCTTCTGATAACATCTATGAAATGTATTTATTAGACTGTTAGAATGTTGACGTTCAAAAGATACTGGAAATGAATAAACAATGAAATAATGGACAAAAGAATACCAGCATTGGTTTTAGAATTTATTGCCATTATATGCAAATATAGTTTAGAAATATGCACTGGTGGCCAGGGAGGCATCTCTTTGTTTGAATGATGGCCCACGTCAACTCGGGCTGACTTTTTTTACAATACAATACAAATTTGTCCATTAGTTACAGCGAACAACAAAACTGTGTCTTCTACTCGGTTCTAAAACTTCCCAAACAGCAGCCCTTACTCATACAGTTGAGACGAACACAGGTTCAAGCTGCAGTGCAGAACCCCTGGATGGTGAGCATGTTGTGGGGTTAATGGCCTTGCTTAAGGGCCCAATGGTAGGGGAATGTTTTGAGGATATGAACCCAGCAACCCTCCAGTTGTCAGATGTCAATTTTGCATGTTTTTTCCAGCTCTGGCCCGGGATTCGAACTGGACACCTTTCGGCCATAGGACCAACTTCTACTACAGGTCCAACTCCTTAGCCGGTGGGCTACCTACAGCCAGTGCAGTATGGGTTGTTACCTGTCTGGTCCCAGAGAAGAGGAACAAAGGAGCAAAAACACGAGGTAATCTGCCAGAAGGAAGACAACATGTAGAAGACCTTACATGCAGTTGTTGACAGCAGCAGCCTGAAAGAGATCCTGTGCCTCTGATAGATCTGGTTTACTACCAGACTGAGCAAAACATAGATAGTGTGTTAAAAGTCTTGTAATGATTACTGTAACTAGGCTATTGAATCGCAAAGACTTATTATTGATCATTTATGATAAAACATATTTTTTTACATACCTCCTCTCAGTCAGCAACAGTCTTCTAATGGCTTCAGCATGAAACATAGTCCCCTCAATTTAATCCACACTGAAATACTGAAATAAAAGTAACAAATAGCTACCATGTCAGGCTGGGTCTGTAGCTCCATT